>NC_084642.1:10968695-11277861 GCF_019802595.1 Syngnathoides biaculeatus
TGGCCTCTGCTTGGTCAACACAGTTGCTCCTTTAGCAACATCACTTGCTTTGAGGGCATCCTTGTGTTTCAGAATGGTGCTGATCATCGTTTTCGCCATGTCATACTTCTTCGATAACTCAGAAACACGCACACCAGATTCGTGCTCGGCTATCAAATCCTTCCTGAAGTCGACAGTTTTACGCACCACTTTTCTTTGTTCAGCACCAGCAGTTCCACTTGCCTTCTTTGGAGCCATGATTGGGGGTTAATATTGCTCAATTGGAGGAAAAAATGTCACTACCGGGACACGTCCGCGTACAGAGGAGTGGGTGGTTCAACTGGTTGCATCGTGCGCAGTCGTGCACGTTACGTCATTTTCATCTTTTTTTTGGGAGGTGCGTTCGAAAGCACAAAAACAAATCATTGTGGGTCAGCTGGTCGGGGCGTTCGAATACCGATTTTTGTTCCAAAACCAAAGCAAAGAAATCGCAAAATTTTCATTCGAAAACCAATTTGTACGAAAACACTGACGTTCGAAAACTGAGGTACTACTTCTATTCGTGCTCAAATGGCCAAATTAAACATCAGGCCATCTACTGTTGATATGCATAATTCTACAGTGTGGAAAAAAAATAGACATGAGTAACAATGAGTGGGTGGTGGATAAATTAAGGAGGAGGATGCGCTTTGTAAATATCTTATTCAGTGTTCCCAGCTTGTTTTAATTTTGATGGAAAACATTTCTAGGGGTGCATTTGGGTGGAATTCTTTGAATGCCAAGTTGGGATGTTTTTCGGGGAAAAAGAAGAGCATGTGCAACCCAAATACCATAGCAGTAGATGATAAGAGGAGACGAGAGACTTTGCTGTTTTTTGTTACAGCTTATGGCGTGAGCTGGAAAAAGTCAGACAAACACGCATGCACACACACACAATGAGTGTATATGTAGTCAGATAGCAGTGAGGCTTTCCACAGTTGTCCATACTTCAGAGCTGATTATTTTCCTTCCCTCAAGGACTTCTCAAGGAATGAAAGCCAGAACACGCCCCCCCCCCAACCCCCCCTCCCCCAAACGTTCCCGCCTTTAATGATACCGAGGACAGAGTGATGTCATGCATTGGTTCGTGGCGTACAAGGCACCGAGTCACCCCCCCCACCACCACCACCACCACCACCACACCCCCAGTTGCTAAACACAGTCCCATCTCCAAGTGTGTATGTGTGTGTGTTTGTGTGCACTAGTGTGATACAGCAAGGTAAAGAATGGCTCGCAGCGCATGTTTCTTTTTTTAATGAGGAGTGCAGTGGGCGGACAGGATATGTGTTAATAATCAAACCATGGAATCCCCCTTCATTATCTCCATAAAGGGAGCAGGGGGGGACACGAAGAACCCTCTGTCTCATAAATATTGCCAGCATGTTCTTATTTAAGGAGCCACCCCCAATTTAAAAACAAATAAAAACACATTATAAAAATGAAACACTCTTACAGTGCTGTCCGATAAGTGTTATTTTTCCTCACATGGGTAATTATTCGCCCACTGTTATTGGTAAAATGTCAATAACAAAACACTCTACCTTGACTTTGATGTCAAGTGACGCTGGTGCTAAAAAACTAACTTCCGGTTTGTATTGTTTTCTATTTTATTCTCCCTGTTTTTTGTTGTTGTACGCACACTGACTTGTCACTGGGTGAAGTGAGCTATTGCAAGATAGATTGCATGATGGCAATTCAGGTTTTGGACTATTGTGCTCGAAGTATGTCCACTGACCTGTGGTCGTGTGATTAAAATTCAATATACTTTCTTAATCCCAAAAAGACACCTTTTGTAGTGAATAGTTTAATAAGGACAATAGATACTTTATAAAAACATAGTAATGTATTATTATATATTGAAATATCAAATATTGTCATTAAATAAAATCTATAGAATTAAACAGTTTCTCTATTATGATTAAACCTCCATTAGATTTGTGCACATTTTGTGGGGAAAGTCAGTATATTACAGTGATGCAGACAAATGAAAAAGAGTTTCACGACTACTTCAAGTGACTCAGGAATATACACAGATACATGCGGCACGGTGCAGCAACTGGTTAGAGCGTTGACCTTACATTTCTGAGGAATGGGGTTCAAATCCCAGCCCCGCCTGTGTGGGGTTTCCATGTTCTCCCCGTGCCTGCGTGGGTTTCTCCAGGCACTCAGGTTTCCTCCCACATCCCAAAAACATGCATTAATTGGACACTATAAATTGCCCTGACATGTGATTGTGAGTGTGGTTGTTGTTTGTCTCTATATTCCCTGCGATTGGCTAGCAACCACTTCAGGATGTAAACCCCCCCCCCCCCCGCGTCCTGCCCAATGACAGCTGGGATAGGCTCCAGCAGTCCCGTGACCCCTGTGAGGATAAGTGGCTAAGAAAAAAAAAAAAAAAAAAAATATATATATATATATATATATATATATATATGACTGTGAGTATTGCATTGTTGCATGTAATTCTCTTAAAACGCCTTCTCGTTGCAAAGTGAGTCAAGTTCGCTGCCACCATTCAGTGCTTGTATCTCAAATTTTTGCTTGTAAAGCAAAGCAGATAATTGGCCAAATGACGGCTCATTACTTGAGAAACTCGGGTATGTCAGTTCATGTATTTTCAAAGCATGACTGTACAGTTATATACAGTAAAATACAGAGGAAGTAATGCAATAGTGTAGGTAATAATACATCATGACATCAACACCAACCACAGTCATTCACCATCCAGCAGAACTAGATGCGGGATGATTCTCGGTTTATTTATTTATCATGCATTTAGCAGTTTTATGGCAGAAGGGATAAGAGAAATTTGTTTTCCGCGCCTGCACATAATGCCCCCCACCTGACGGCATGATTGCAAATACATTGCCAAGAATGTGATGGAGCTGGGATCCCCCCCCCCTTTCCCCCATCATGGCGTGTCGTGGATAGCATGTCTGCCTCACAGACATGAGTTTCCAATCTCTGCTCCCCCCGGCTTACGTGGGTTTTCGCAGGCTTTCTGCCACATTAAAAAAAAAAACATGCACGTTGGGCTAACTAAAATCTATAAATTGCGCATTGGTGCAAATGGTCGTGACGGTGATTTTGTTTGAATTGAAAAGTTTGACCTTGCAGGCCTATTTTCATAATTGTCCAATATGTCACCGCAAAAATTCAAGTGTTAATCACTGATCTGTTGCTTCCTATCAGTGATAACCTTTACCAAATGGCGTCTCAGCTGGAATGCGTCACGTGGAACCAGATGAACACGCTGGCATCTTCCATGAAGAGGTAAATATTTATTGCTGTTTTCTTAAAAGTCTTAATGAGGGGGGTGGGGGTGGGGGGAGCCAGATGGCTGCTGGCAGGCTGCTGAGGAAAATCAGAAAGCGGAGATAAGGATGATATTGTTTGAATGTTTCATTGTGTAGACTGGGAAAAATAAAGAATGATACACACTTCTTCAAGGACTTATTTATCACTCATGTATTGGTCAGCATGTTTATGTGAGCTTTTTTTGGTACAGCTGCACAGTCTCATAACATCCAATACAATACCTCTATTCAAAATGTTTCCTTTACAAAGCTGATAATGTTGAGTTTAGGTAATCTTTTAAAACTGTCTATTATGGTGGTTGCAGTTACCTTATTGAGATATTCAGTATTTGCGTGATCCCAATAATGAGGAATATGTCCTAGTAAACTTTTTTTTTTTCCACTGGAGTGGAACCAAAACTGATTACCAATTTGTTATAATTAAACATTGCCCTGTAGAAAATCATGAAAGGGAGTTCTGCCATAAAATCTGTATTTTAAGATCTCCAACTGTGATACATTGCTCACCATACATACACTCTCTATTCCAGCTTTTTTTTGTAATCCTCTTCATTTGAGTATCCACCGCTTTTGCTTGTTTTTCCTTTAAATTTTCTGGCCCACATGACTGGCACACCCTGCAATTCAAAAAATAAAACTCACCACATTATTTGAACAAGTTAAGGGAAAATATACACAATTGCGGCATCAGATTTGAGCCTTTTATTCACCATCTACTATGATGTAACTGTATTACACTGTACAGTTTTAGGTTTTTTTCCCATGCTGCAGTAAATTTAACTTGTGGTTCTATGATTATAATCATACTTATTCCACCTATAAAGCAGGGGTGTCAAACTCATTTTTGTCGTGGGCCACATTTTACTGACGGTTCCCCTCTGAGGTCCGTTATGACTGTGAAATGATAAAAATCATAAAAAATGAAATTTATGAACTTGTTTTGGAATCAGAAATTGAGAGTAATGGGTTTTTCAACTATTGTTGTTTGGTAACACAAAAATGTTTGTAATATTTCAACCTTATCATTTATGATATGACATATTTACATTTTGGTACAGATTTGAAAAAAAAATCATGAAAATTGATACATATGATTTGCCTTCGAGGGCTGCATAAAGTCATGCGGTGGGCCGGATCTGCCGCCCGGGCCTTGAGTCTGACACCCATGCTACAAAGTGTTATATTTTTATATTGGGATCACAAAAATCCCAAACTGAAATGTTTTAGGAGTTGTGTACACCACATACTGTGCAAGTTTTACTTGAATTATTATTATTATTATTTTTTACCCTGATGATTTCTATTGAACTTCAAACTGCACGAATTTGGTTCTTTGGACTGAAGGTTCAGGATCTGCACAAAGTCTAACAAATATATCATCTTTGCTTTGTCTAATTTCATATTTTTATTTACTGTTAATATTATTATTATTTTTTTTTTTGTAGCAGCCACACGACCAGCTACGACAGTGATCCCGTAGCACCGCCCCCGCCCATGCTGGTGAGCGCCCAGTACCACATCCACACACACGGTGTCTTTAGGGGGCTTCAGGTCAGTCAAATAAATGCACATACATAATGAACAAAGGAGGCCCAAACGGGTATTGAATCAACAAAGTGTGCTCTTCTTCCAAAAAGGATGTAAGACGAGTTCCTAGTCTTGGTCCTCCAGTGATGAAGTCGTCTGAGCCCGGTGAGAAGCGTCCATTTGTGTGCTCCCACCCTGGCTGCAGCAAGAGGTACTTCAAACTTTCGCACCTGCAGACGCATGGACGGAAGCACACAGGTGAGTTTTTCCTCGAAATCTATTGTGCACACATGCTATTATTGAATGAAAATGCCTGTATGAAAGGGAGAAATATAACAAATTAGTCACTTTTGAGGTGGGCAAACGTTTGCGTTTGAGACTTTTTTTTTTTTTTTAAGTGGCAATATGAGCTAAAAACAAAAACATATTAATGTATATTTTAGGCCCGCCACACACCACACTATGCGGCCAAAGCCGATTTGGACAGGACCTCTTTTTTAAAAAATACACTTGGCAACTCACAGCTGCACATTGAGTGACGTAATCTGGTGAACATGTATAGGATTTTCAGGTTGCACATACAATATATTGTACTTTGTCAGTTTTATTAAACCATAAAAGGAAGAAGTGGAGACCTACAGAGAGCAGTTGGGCTGGAATAAGAGAACAGTGAGGATACATTGAAGGGCTCACTCAGGTCTTTGTAAAACTCAATGTGCAGTTTGTGTACTCTAGTTTGTTAATTTTTATGGATTGGCGGCGGCCAGTTGGGTCTTGCTATCTTAAAATCCATAGATGTTTTTTTTTAGCATGTGTTGAAACTCATGTGCAATTTGATTGACTGTAATCTACGAATTGCTACATCGTGCAACTGTGAATTGTTGCTAAGCTGATAAGTCACCCATCAAAACTGTAGCAGAACACCTCCCATTGCCAGCGTGCCAACCTCCTTGACCGGTTTTCCTCTCATCTTTTAATCAATTTTTGGAGGAGCGTCCAGTTTTTGGTAATTTCATTGCTGTGCCGTTGCATCTTTTGTCTTCATTGTGTTCCATGGTATATGTCATACTTTGGAAATTCATTTGCACCTTCCTCCTAACTGATAGCTTCGAACAATGAGGTCTAACTACAAAAATCACAGGGAAAGCCTACAAGACCATCTGAATGTTATTCGGGGTTAATCAGAGGCACTGCGAATGACAGCAGTTTTGTGGTGGCACATGTTTAACATTAATTTTAATATGATTGATTCTGAACGAGAATGCCTGGATATTTTTTTCTTCAGCACTCATGTTTACTTAGGTTAAGGAATATAAAAGCAACAATTGAGTGGTTTATGTTCCAGGGGAGAAGCCATACCAGTGTGATTTCACAGACTGCGGCCGTGGGTTCTCGCGCTCAGACCAGCTGAAGAGACACCAGCGCAGACACACAGGTACTGTCACACTTTTTTTTTTTTTTTTTTTTAAATCCACGGTGCAGTACTCTCACTCAGTTTCATGCCTCACCATCAGGATTGTACATTATTAGTCACATAACATGCGGTGGAACATAACCACATCAAGTGGGATACCAGACATTACCTCTTCGGTCGAACCCTCCCTGGTCTATAAAGCATCAGACACTTTTTTTTGGACATGTTTATATGCTTTGTGGTATTCAGGTTATTGTATACTACGTTTGTCCAGGGAGTCCACTTAAAATCTTTTTAATGTAGCGCGTAGGTCATTGGTTTCTTTGGAACTACAATGAAGGTGTAATTCAGATTCACTGGACTTTCCCATGTCTCTTTTTTTAAAATGGATTTCTTGTTCTTTTGCGTCAATAACTAACTTAAAATCATGCATTTATTTTCTTTGCTAGACTGTCGAAGACACTTTGCAATTTGCACACGTTATTCATTCACTCCGCCAGTCACACATGGCGGCAGTCTGACAGAATCGTTGGCTGCCATTCTGCGCCTGCAGCTGCTCCACCCATCACCACACATCCAGTCACGTCCATTCATGAGCATTGTTGGTTCAGTGTCTCTCGTTGTGTGAACTGTTTATTTTCCATTGCATGAATGTGACTTCTTCAGAGTCATCTGGTAATAATTTGAAAGTAACAATTTTCCAAACCTGTTTATGCAGGAGTGAAGCCCTTTGAGTGCGAGACGTGTCAGCGAAAGTTTTCACGGTCAGACCACCTTAAGACTCACACTCGGACTCATACAGGTAAAACAAGTGCGTATACCTTTTTTGTCTTCCTCTAACGCATTCCTCTCCTGGTCGGTCCTTACGAGCCTGGAGACGGTCTGCTCGATCATGACACAGAGCGTTTGAACGCCCGCTTTCATTCAACGGCCCTTTTATTCACCGCTTCCTGTTCAGGCGAGAAGCCGTTCGCGTGCCGTTGGTCCAACTGTCAGAAGAAGTTTGCCCGCTCCGACGAGCTGGTCCGCCACCACAGCATGCACCAGAGGAACCTGACCAAGCTGCAGCCTGCCATCTGAGCCAGGAGGGTGGCGATGCAGCGCGCCAGCCAATAGAGCGAGAGAGCCAGGTCAGAGGTCGCGGCGCCGTGCCAAATGTGCATAAGTGGAGGTCACAGCTGATGCCAGGCCACCTTGACCGCGTGGCATCCGCAAAGTCCGCAAGGTGCACCTCAGCCAGCATTCTTATTGGGTCAATACCACTGAGAGGTTATTACCACCTTATTACTGAGCCCAAAATTGAAAGGGGGGGAAAAAGGACCACACAAGAAAACAGTTGATGCTTTATTTTATTTTTTGACATAATAGCACACTTGCACTGTCGTTTGGTTTTCTTGTACAAAATATGCCGGATGGTGTAAACTGGATTTAGGAAACGGATAAAGGTGATTTGTTGCTATGGAGAATGTAAATACACACAATGCACACCGAATAACTTTGTACATATGTGATGTATGTGCTTACTTTTACAGACATTCCTTTTGTCTTATGTATGTTTTGTACGTCTATAAATGCCGACCTACATCACTCTCCAGTTTTTGTCAGGGTAAGAGGCCGCTTATGATCGAGGTGTTTGGGGAGTGACACGTAGTAAAACAGCACCCCGCCGACACTCTGACAGGGTGCAGGTCTCACCCTCCTAAATCTCGACTGCACATCTTCATAACTGGAAACATCTGGAGCTCAATAAATCTCATTAAAAAAAAAAAAAAAAGACGCATACCAAACTGACGCTACCTCACTGAGTAAACCCCCTTCCCGCGGAGCCCCAATGTACACTATTAAAGTCCTTATAGGTGTTAAATTATTTTGATGTGTGGCAATTACATCCACTGGAAGCAAAAATTTGTGTTTACTGCCATGTAATATTAGTTTAGGGACTGCATGAGCCAAAATTAGATGTCTTGAAATTCACATTTTCACTTACAATGCAAATATTTAGTGTATTTATATTTAGTAATATCCATCCATTTTCTTTGCCTCTTATCCTCATGGTCACAGGGAACCAAGCTGTCAACGGGCAGCAGGCGCGGTTCACCCTGAACTGGTCGCAAGCCAATTTGCAGGGCACAGAGAGACAAACAGCCACACTGACAATCACACCTTGGGGCAGTTTAGTGTCCAATTAATGGTGCATGTTTTTGGGATGTGCCCGGAGAAAACCCACGCACGCACGGGGAGAACATGCAAACTCCGCACAGCCGGGGCCGGGATCGAACCCGGGTCCTCAGAACTGTGAGGCCGACGCTTTAACAGCTGACCCACCGTCCTGCTTATTTAGTAATATTTATTTTTCAAGTTGCTTTTTGTTGTGAGTTCTGAGCAAAACGGATAAGCAGTTTTAAGTTAAACAAGGTTTTAAACGATTATTGTCAGAATAGTTGTCGAGTCATGTGACATTTGATTAGTTCTTGATTGATTGTAGCAACTTTTGTGTTAATGATTTCCATATATTCAAAAAGATTTCAGACAGATTCAAGGTTTAGTAGTCAGCACTTGTGGCTGACGGTTTGAGGTTTGAATCTCGGCTCAAGCCTTCAAGTGTGGAGTTTGCATGTTTGCCTCATATTTGAATGGGATTTCTACAAGTACTCTGGATCCCTCCCATGACGCTCACGAGGGCAAATAATGTAGAAAATGGATGGATTTAATGGTTCCCTTTACTATTTTGAACATTTAACACCTGGAACCACATGATGGCAGTGTCAGCCTTCACACTTTTAGTGCGCCACATTCCACCGTGAGCATGTATGTGCGTTCTTCCACTCGACCTTAGCGCTACAAAGTGGGGAGAATAAATATGCTAATGTGGACAGAAGTGAGAAACAGGAAAGAGGCTCTCAGGGTTTGCATCATCATCACCATCAAATATGCATCATGCGGACGGACTTGTGGAACCGCTCATGCCAGGCGGCGGCCCTATAGGTGACTCAGCTGCAGCAGGTGTGTTAATAAAATATGAGCCAATGTGGGCACCGAGCGGGCCACGGGCGTCACGTAGCCGGGAAGCAGTCGTGTCAACACGTTAGCGTACAAACATGATGAATTTACCTGGAGATATAGAAAGCCGGTATCCTTGATCAAGTCTGTGTGCTAGTATGCTCTTTGTACTCACTAATAAGAGAATTCAATGCACTAGTAGAGTGGCTCTGCCTTACAAGTAATGCTACCCACAGAATTGGTGGTGATTCAGATGGACTCGCCAATCCCAATGAAGAATGAATCCCAAACCAGAATTTTGAATCGACCTGAATCAAATTGTTTTGAACCAGACGGATCAATTCGATTCGAATTAGCCAGAGTCAAAGAATAAAATACTTGTCCTTAAAGCCCAAGTGTCATCCCGAAAACATTCTAAAATAGAAATACATATCACATTATTCACTTCAATGTCTATACGGAAAAAGAAATATGAGTGGAGAGCACATCATACATGCGCAAACTTGCGGAAGTCTCATTCGACATTGAAGTGGTCGCCATATTGGCTGCATCTTCTGTCCGTGACGTCACACTGGGACATTCGCCATTGAAAACATGCGGTGGACCCTACTATGGGAGACAAACAAGACCCTTCTGACACGGCAGCTCTTTTCGAAGAAAACATCTCACAACTGAGTGAAGTGACCGGGGCAATACTACCCTGTTGTTTCTAGCCATATTTAGATGATATGCGGATCACGACCAAACCACATGCAGCCATACCACCTCCCGACCCGATCCACCTCCAGGGCAGTGATGAACAACGGCGGCCCGAGCGATGACGAAGCCGCCTGCGAGTGACGATGACAGAGCAGCCAAACCGCCTCCGCATCCGATCCACCTCCGCGGCGGTGATAAAAACAACGCCGCCCGCGAGCAACGATGACGCCGCAGCCAAACCGCCTCCCCGTCCGATCCACCTCCGCGGCAGCTGCCGATCACGGTTTTGGATTAAGGATTACGTACCCCCCCAACTATTAATTTTTTTTTTTGTAGCTGTATACACACACCTACCTGTCATTTGGAACCCACGAAGCTCTCGTCCTTTGCACCCGTGCAATCCATTTTTCACGACGAACCGTGTCTTTTGGAAAAGAAAAAAGAGCGAATCCATCCTTCCCTAGTGTTCGAGCAATATACAGCAATACAATGAGCCGGCATTTTGGCTAATATGAAGGGTTAAACTAGTAGGTAAAACTAGCAGGTAAAACTAATATAAACATACGAGACCGCTTGAGTCCGCTACTGCCCTGTATGTCACTTCCTGTTTCTCGAGAACAAATCCCTTGAGAGGATTTTCATGGCGGGAGTTACAAAAAGCCATATACGTCAAAATCAAGTTTTGTGGTGAAAAAACAGATGGGTCCATACCGGCTGCCATTTTTTCATTAATAACATTGTAGAAATCATCCATTTCATGACAGTGGCACTTTAAATCAGTGTGCATCCCTTCTGCACGTGTCCACATTGTAACTTCAGCGAAAGTTGCAAAGTTTGTCTATAAAACAAAAAGAAAAAATTTAGCCGTGCTTGACAATGCGCTGCACGGATTACGGAAGACGGAAAGGAGCCATTTCCGGAGGAAGGCGACCGCGGCGGCATGGCGGACGCGACCGCCACTCTCGCACTTGGACACCAAACTCCTGCTACTACATTGCAAACTAAATTTTTCCCACTTGAGCGGCGGCCTAGCTGAAGATCAACTCATAAATTTGTCAAGCAGGGCACTAGTAAGTACTTAAACATGGCGTAATTATCTTAAGTGAATTAGATTTTTCCTGTGCAAGGCTGGAAACAAGCGAGCAGATTGAAACGACTTCAGGGTCACGGGGTTGCTCGCTTGAAGGTGGCGATCCTGCTTGTTTTCCCATCCACGTAATGGCTGTGAGCTAGCATGTCCTTCATGTGTTTTTTTCTGGTTCTTAATCCAGAGCGCTTTGATTAAGACGAGCGTTTCCCTTTGTTCTCCCTCCGCAGGGGTGGGGTGGTGGTGGGGGGGGGTGCCGGGAAGCGGAGGAAGATCACAGGAACCACCGACTTGAACATTTTACTCACTCTGCTTCACTCTTAACTGCAGGCTGCCAAAGCCGTGTGGAGCACGAGGACCTCGTGCCTTTGTGTACCCTCCGTCATTACCGCCGTCATTATGGCACGCATTCAAAGAGATCCTAACCGCTTGCATTGATCTGGCAGCCTCCTCCGGAATCTGCTTGATTGGAAAAGTTTCGGTGTAAGGTTGAATGAGACTGAGAAGTTTTGCAAATCTGCAAGAAAAAAACAATCAAACACGAAAAAATACTGAGATTTGCGTTTCAAGCCAGTAGTTGGCGATATCACTCACTTGGAAACTTGTCAATCTGTGATCCAGCCATTTTATTTCTTTCAGTGATTTTGAAACTTAGGTCCACCATAGTTTGGGGGGAACCAAATAATGTGCAATAAATGATTAAGTAAAAAAAAAAAAAAAGTTAAAAGTTCAACATGTCCAGCAGCTCCTCTTCAAACAATGGTGCGGTAGAGAATTATAGTACACCGAGCTAACCGACGTCACAGCCAACTGCGACGGTAAATTCTCCAAAACAGAGAAGTCCATCAATCATGTCAATAATTACTCGCTGTCTGCAGTGATTGCTCTTTATTTTATTTTATCTTTTATGTCTCATTGTAACGTCGTCGTTTTGAAGGTAAGTTTGCTAACACTGGTTGGTAGCTTGTTATCACGTCGACTTGATGTGTCGCTCACTCATGGTCCGAGTGGATCTTTCTTGCTCAGATAATTACAAAATATTGTAAATATGACAAACGTTTTTTTTTTTTTATCTGTGTGTCTCTTTAGTGTGAAACATAAAAACGGATGCCGGCGACTGCACGACAGTCGGCTATGTTCGTGAAACTAACTCGCTAACCCTTCATCGTTTAATGCTGGTGCAAAAAAAAAAAATGTAAACTACAGATGGAAACTGAATAATTGTTCTGTAAACATCTTGTAACTACATTTTGAACAATTGTTTTGTAAACATCGCCTGTAGCTACATTTTCAAATGTTGCCAGCTTGTTACAGGTTCCAAAGCCCTGTTGGTGTGGAAACGGTCCGGGAGCACATTGTTTTGTTTGTGTGTAAACATCCTTTAAGTGTGAGGAAGACGTGTGGATGGCAGCTAAGTCTAAAAGTCTAAATCACAGGTGTCGAACTCAAGGTGCGGGGGTCCAGATTTGGCCCGCCAAGTGATTTTATGTGGCCCTTGAAGGCAAATTGTGTCAACTTCCATGATTCGTGTTCAAATGTGTACAAAAATTTCAATTTGTGATATCATAGATGATAACATTGAGATATTACAAGTACTTTTGTGTTATCGAAAATCAACAATACTTGAAAATCCCATTACCCTTGATTTCTGATTCCAAAAGTAGTTTATAAATTTGATGTGTAAATATGATGATGTGAATAAAGATTTTTATGGTTTCAGTCACGACGGCCCTGAGGGAAACCATAACCACAATGTGGCCTGTGACAAAAATGAGTTTGACGACCCTGGTCTAAATGCATCCACGGACTTGAACGTGTCTATGCACACACATAACTCCCACCAGGAGCCCCCCTCAGATGTAGCGCTGGATAATAAGATAATCTCAGGTGACATACACCTGGTAAAGCTCTGCTCCACGCGTCCGGAAGACATCACATCTGCTTGAGTCATATGGGAGCCTTGAAAGATCTCTCTTTAATCAATCCATCCATTTTCTTAGCCGCTTATCCTCATGAGGGTCACAGGAGTGCTGGAGCCTATCCCAGCTGTCAACGGGCAGGAGGCAGGGTACACCCTGGACTGGTCGCCAGCCAATTACAGGGCACATAGAGACAAACAGTCACAATCACACCTAGGGGCAATTTAGAGTGTCCAATTAATGTTGCATGTTTTTGAGATGTGGGAGGAAAACCACGCAGGCACGGGAAGAACATGCAAACTCTACACAGTGGGGTCAGGATCGAACCTAGTTCCTCAGAAATGTGAGGCCAACACTTTAACAGCTGATCCACCATGCATAGCTAACTAGTTGCCATTTTTACTTATTTTATTTTTTGTCCACACCAGGACTCAAAGTGTGACCCTCTGGCTCCAAAGTCCAAGTCCTTATAGACTGAGCTGCCACACATGTTACATCCATCTAGCTGTTCTCCCCCCACCCCCCCAAAAAAGGACAAGTTTAGTGTAATAGGAGTAAAACTGCATAGCATTCTGTAATTATCAGAATCAACAAATAAATAAAATTACATTTCGCAGGATAATTTTATAAAAATCATTGCATTTTGTGCACATTTAATTTTTATTTCAGTTAAAATGTTGATTAATTTAGTTTAAAAGGTCAAATTAAAAAAAGCTGTGAATCAATAGGAAATGCTACATTGATTTAACATTATTGAGTGTTTTCTGTTAATTTTAGAGTGTAAAAACAAATGTAAAATGTACATTTTCCCATACTTGTTTTCACTTAAACTGTCCATTTCAAAAACCAAATGTGACTTTGGTCGATAATCCTACCACAATGGATCATTGACTTATTGACCACCACTTGTTCCCTTCATACAAACAAAAATATTAGGACACCTGGTAATTGTCTGTACCTATATGAAAGAAATGTATTTTTTATTTTTTTCAGAGCTCAGTAATGACTGATTTTGGAACTGCGAGAGGGCCTGTCGAGTTCATCAGCAGGTTAAAGGTCATGTCCAACCGTCCCATTTGGGTCCCTGGAAGGATGACATGTACTTTGGTACTTTTGCCCACATTTAACTTGACATATTTTAAAGAGTGCTTTTTTTTTTTACATTATTTATTCAATTCACATTCCCTTGTTTTTACTGGCATATTCTTTTCCATATGTCATACGCTGAAGTCCCAGGTGCATCTAACGTTATCATCCAGCTTCTGTTGTGATTCCTTTGGCCAAAAAAAGACATTAGTTATCCTCCGTGTGCTGGAAAGGTCAGTGCGCATGTAGCTCGGATGGGGGCGGGGGGGACCCGAGGGACCAGCCCCCAGAGAGAGAAACTTACTTGGAGGCCTACGTGCGAGGACCCTACTGCAACAGCAGGGGGCGCTGTCGAGGGTTTGTTGTCGTGCTAAGTCGGGCGTGTTGTTTTCCCAGACAGCTTCGTTCCCATCCAGCTCCCCTCGGGCTCTTGCGCTGAGCTCCGTACAGTCTAAGGGGCTGAGGGAGTCTTGTTGCGGGCGGGGGGGGGGGGGTTGGAATTCCCCCGTGGTGTAGCACGGAGCCCGAGGGGCTCCGGTGTGTCCCAGCAGGGGGGAATGCTTTGGCCTAGAGGGGCCTGGAGCTCAGATGGAGCCCGGAGGGTCATCTTTCTCACTCGGGGAGCAGATAGAGGAAGACAGCCAGGGCACAACACCTTAAGAGGAGGCTCCCGTGAGGATAAATATATGTACAAACCAACGCAACGATGATTTTTGAAATTCCGTTCACTTCTTCGCCGGCTTTCATCTCTTCGCGGATGCCGCTGGAAGATGTTCTCCTCTAACAGGATTAGATACATCTCCATCATGTGACACAGAAGATCACAAAGCGAACCGAGACCCCCCTGGGAAAATAGTGCAGGATGAAGCACGGTCTTCTCCTCCTCCTCCTCCTCCTCCTCTTCCCCTCCATCCCACAGGCTTCCAGATGCTGGGAAGAGAGGAGCAGACGAAGGAGTGGAGACAAATGTGGACAAATGGAGCGAGAGAAGCATTTTGTCCAAAGATATCAGCCTCAGCGGGATAACGTCGTCTGCACTCGTACTGTAAGTGGAAAGACGTTCGGCTGACGGTTAATATTACATATGAAGTTTTTCATCATGGTTTGCGTGGCGGAGGCAGCAAAAGCGCTGACCAAAAATGTCCACACACCGGACATTTTGTAAGGTACACGTATGTTCGTATCCCAATTTAAAGGTTTTACAAGATTGGAGCACAGATACCGCCATTTTTTTAATTTATTTTTGGAATTGCGTGCAATAATCTGAGTTAAGAAATACATACATGAGATATTCAGCTCACTTCACGACAAGCAGCAGTTTGGCCGATAGTGAACAATACTTAAAAAAAACTGTTATCGCCACTCAAACGTGAAATTGACGGTCAAATTGAACATTCAACAATGACAATTCCATGTTTTGCATTCAAACAAAGAATACAGACAGAATACTCACAAGCATAGGTTCTTGATCCTCTGAGAAGAGTGACCAATATTAGTCTTGCTTGAGGAGTTTTATATCGGTTTGTCTGCACTTAAGTGGCCGAGCCGGGCGCTCCGTAAAGAGCAGCGCAATACCCATGGAATTGAAGCAAAAAAGTGTGGGGAAACACAAGAAGAAATCTTTACATTCAATTTATATCATTACTGTATGATTTATTTTGATAGAATATTTGAGAGTGGTAGTTTTGGGGGGGGGGTGAGGTGGCTGGATAAGATTTAATTCCCTTTATTTCACCCATTTTCATCAATTTTCTTAGTTGCTTATCCTCACAAGGGTCGCAGGAGTGCTGGTTCCTTTCCCAGCTGTCATCGGGCAGGAGGCAGGGTACACCCTGAACTGGTTGCCAGCCAATCGCAGGGCACATGGAGACAGACAACAGTCCCACTCACAATCACACCTATGGGCAATTTAGAGTGTCCATTTATTTCAATTTACTTGTATTTTGACTCACGAGCATGCTCATAGAATGAATTAAAATCATATCTCAAGGCACCACTGTGTGAAATAAAAATAGTTGTGTGAGCACAAAGGTTTATACTGCTCTATTTTGAGAAAAACTGAGGGAGAGGGATTATTTTAATAATGTATAATTCCTTGTGGTGCAACTGCAACATGCTGAGAGGTGTTTTTAATATTTTTATTGAGCTACATCCATCCATTTTCTTAGCTGCTTATCCTCACAAGGGTCGTGGGAGTATTGGAGCCTATCCCAGCTGTCATTGAGCAGGAGGCGGGGTACACCCTGAAGTGGTTGCCGGCCAATCACAGGGCACATCGAGACAGACAACAGTCACACTCACAATCACACCTTGGGTCAATTTAGACTTTCCAATTAATGTTGCATGTTTTGGGGATGTGGGAAGAAACCGGAGTGCCCGGAGAAAACCCACGCAGGCACAGGGAGAACATGCAAAATCCACACAGGCGGGTCCGGGATCGAACCCGGGACGTCAGAACTGTGAGGCTAACGCTTTCCGGCTGAGACACCGTGCCGCCCTAATTAGTCACATGACGAGGCATAATGTTAAAAAAAAAAGTTTTCAGATACAGATACTAGGACCTAAAGATGGATATCAAAAATATCGAATTCATGGTCCAACAGCTTTACAGTGCATTCTAATCTGCACATGCAAGTCCCCTGACTCCACTAGAGGGAGTAAAGACCCGTGATGAGAGGCAGGAGGGACGAGCGCTCACCTCAGGGATGGCCCTCAATGATTGATGGGACTCCCTCAAGCTTCATTGTCAAGCCAGCGAAAACACGAACGCTGCCGAACTCGCCCGCATTGCCGTGGCACGCACATGCTACACTCGCGCGTGGATTGTTCGGCACTTTTTCTCCTCCGCTGTGGCCGGACTCAGTTCAGGCAGACCACAAAAAAAAAACTTCATCTCCGTGTGTTCTTTGACGGCTTCACTAGCATCTCGAACTACGCTATAGTGTAACATATGAATATGAATCAGTTATACTAGTAAAGGGCAGCACGGTGGATCAGCTGGAAGGCATTGGCCTCACAGTTCCGAGGTCCCGGGTTCGATCCCGGACCCGCCTGTGTGGAGTTTGCATGTTCTCCCCGTGCCTGCGTGGGTTTTCTCCGGGCACTCCGGTTTCTTCCCACATCCCCAAAACATGCAACATTAATTGGAAAGTCTAAATTGACCCAAGGTGTGATTGTGAGTGGGGCTGTTTGTGTTGATGTGCCCTGTGATTGGCTGGCAACCAGTTCAGGGTGTACCCCGCCTCCTGCCCGTTGACAGATGGGATAGGCTCCAGCACTCCCCTCGACCCTCGTGAGGATAAGCGGCTAAGAAAATGGATGGATGGATGGCGTCATGTGAAACCTGGACCTCTTTGACGAGTGCAGTCATCGTTGGTTTATCACCGAAGTGTGGCTTCGGACCACCCCTCCAATAGGTGAAATCGACGAAGTAGTGCCCAAATATATATTTTTTGATCATTCATATTTACAATATTTTAATCTCACTCTTATCGACGTCTATTGTACTCTTAGGAATAGTTTTGAATTTTTTAAACAGTGCAAACCACAGGAGGATTGTGCAGTACTGTCTACTGAAGTATACCTTGGAGTTTTGTTTTGTTTTTTTAAAGCGATGTGGCACCCAACATTCCAGAACTCATTCTGGTAAATGTTTCAACATTATTATAAATTATATAGGAAATCCATCCATTTTCTTAGCTGCTTATCCTCACAAGAGTCAAACTGGTTGCCAGCCAGTCCCAGGGCACATGGAGACAAACAGCCGCACTCACAATCACACCTTGGGGCAATTAAGAGTGCCCAGTTAATGTTGCGTATTTTTGAGATGTGGGAGGAAACCGGAGTGCCCGGTGGTAACCCACACAGGCACGGGGAGAACATGCAAACTCCACACAGGCGCGTCCGGGATTGAACCTTAGACCTCAGAACTGTGAGGCCAACGCTTTACTAGCTGATCCACTGTGCCGCCTATATAGTAAATATTGAATATAAATATTGTTCCAATCATTTACTGCACTGTACCACTTATAATGCTGAGTGGGGAGTTGTAGCGTTTCCCAGCTGATTTTGGGTGGACCACTTCAGACCGTCACTGAATTGGACCTGAAGTCGGACAATTAAGTGACGAACTATATGGTTTTGTCACTTAATATGAATATTATCATGATTATGGACACAGATGCTTTACCATATAAAGGGCAGAAATCTGGACCATCCCGGGCTTCGGTCCAACAAGTCCCGAGGGTGGAAATCATTGCAAACTCAAATTATAAAAGACATGAGGAAGTATTAAGATATTCATTAGAAACCGGAGCCAGGTTACGATGAAGGGATGAAGTGGGGGTTCGGGGGGGGGGGGCTCATTATGTCAGCGCAGAGGGCCCGCCCGATGTCGGCCGACGCTCATACGAGAGCCCTCACGCTGACGCTGGACAATTCTCATCCTATTTACAGAAAGTCCATTAGCGCCTCGGCTCGACTCCTTTCTCGGATGGAGGATGCAAGAATGGACGCTCAAGTCTCGGTTCGGAGGAACTCGCGCAGTTGTTTGTGTGTGTGTGGGAGGCTCCCTGTGAAATGAATGGCAATGCCGTTAATCTGTTCCAGCCTCTCACGGGAACAACTAAAATATTTGAGGCGTGTTTTTTATTACCCTAACGTTTTGAGCCATATTTAGATGATATGCGGATCACTTCTAACTCACAACGGACTCCCAGGCGGCATGTATGAGCCAGCCCAGCCGAAGCCGTGCCTCGTCCGTGCTTCGGCGGCGGCTCGTCCTCCCACCCACTATGGGACACCGAAGCTCTTTTCAAAGAAGAGAACAAATCACAATCGAGTGAAGTGACCGGGGCAATATTACCCTATCGTTTCGAGCCATATTTAGATGATACGCGGATCACTTCGAACTAACAACAGACTCCCAGACAGTATGTATGAGCCGTGCTCGGCGCCGACGGGTACATCGACACATTTAGCACCCCTTACATACACGCGCGGCTGTTTTGTTACATTCTGAGAGAATTCCGTGCACCCTCCCCCAAAAACCATTTTATTTTTTTCAGTAGGTGTATACACACCTACCTGTCATTTGGAACCCACGAAGCTCTCGTCCTTTGCACTCGTGCAATCCATTTTTCACGACGAACCGAATCTTTTGGAAGAGTATGAAGAACGAATCCATCCTGCCGAGTGTTCGAACAATATCCAGCAACAATACGAGCCGACGTTTTGGCTAACACGAAGGAACAACGAGCTACTTTCCAGCAGGTAAAACTAGTAGAAACATACGAGACCGCTTGAGTGGGCGTCCGCTACTAACGTCACTTCCTGCTTCTTCTCCAAAACAAATCCCTTGAGAGGATTTCACGGCGGGAGTGAGAAAATGCCATATACGTCAAAATCATGTTTTGTGGTGACAAAAACGGATGGGTCCATTCCGGCTGCCTTTTTTCCCATTGGTAACGTACTAAAAAGCATGCATTTCATGACAGTGGCACTTTAAGTATTTTTCTTCTCTTTTGCTGTTGAACTCATATGCATTCAAACGCATGCCGTGGGAAACACCGCCCCCCGGGGATCACAAATTCTGGTGAGGTGACAGATTTTTCCTCAACACCGGCGAAAAAACCCCCACTAGCCTAGCCTAGCTTACATTTCTTCTTCCTTCATCTTGTCTGTTGGTCAACCGCAAGTTTGTGCGCATTTCTATAAAGCAATCATTGTTGTTTACACGCAGCCTTCCACATCCACTCCAGCACAACGTCTGATTAATTCAACGGCGACCTAAGAAAAAGAAGCTTTCCAGACATAGCTCATAGGTTGCTGGCACGGCGTCGTACATCGCAACAGAACAACACATGCATCGTGCTGTCCCCCTTGTTCCTAATGAGCTTTATCGCATCGGTCCCGCTCGACTTGTCCTGTTAAGTGGCACACATATATCCATATGTTCCACATGAGCAGGCAGAGGGGACGCGCTGGGTGGCGGAGACGCTTTCTCGGTTACATCGCGCTCGCTTCGAACGGCGACAGCCGGCAGCGAGAGCCAGTCAGCTCCGCTCTGCGTCTCGGCGTCGAGGAGTGTGTAGATGCCAATCGGTCGTGAGCGCCGACGACGGAGTCCATTTGTCGGTGATGTTAAAGGAGTTAAGAAGCCCCATTGGAGACTGCGGCAAATTGTGAAGTAGGACGCCGGTTCAGCTCGGCTCCCGAGGCCCGCTAAAATGGCTACTGGATCATAATCGAGAGGTTCTAATTCCCGTTACCTGATCGTGATAACACAGACGGCTCATTATAACGCAGTATCGTGAAACACTACATACATACGAGAATTTGCAGATATTCGTTTTGTTATGCCGCTCAGTTGCATTCGCCTCGGTTCTCGACCACAATCCGTTCCAGAAAACGGGTCAAAACGTAAAAGTGATTTGTTCGAAAACCAAATGGATGTTTCCCATTGCAATGAATGGAAAAAGAAATAATGCGTTCCAACCCTGAAAAAATGTGGCTTTTTAAAGCATTTTTTTTAGCTTTTCCTGGTAATAACTGCATAGTAGAAATACATGTATAGTTTAAATACTTTATATAATAAAATAATTTAAGAAACATTTTTATTTTTTGGGTGGCATGGTGGATCAACTGGTAAAGCATTGGCCTCACAGCTCTGAGGTCCCGGGTTCAATCCCGGACTCGGCTGCGTGGAGTTTGCATGTTCTCCCCGTGCCTGAGTGGGTTTTCTCCGGACACTCCGGTTCCCCCCCCCACATCCCAAAAACATGCAACATTAATTGGACACTAAAAATTGCTCCTAGGTGTGATTGTGAGTGTGGCTGTTTGGCTCTCTGTGCCCTGCAATTGGCTGGCAACCAGTTCAAGGTGTACCCCGCCTTCTGCCCGTTCACACCTGGGATAGGCTTCAGCACTCCCCACGACCCTTGTGAGGATAAGCGACTAAGAAAATGGATGATTTATTTTTTTTGCTTTCCTTTACCAATGTACAGGGTGAGGCTAATAACCAAGTGCTCACTGTAGGCCGGGAATTGGGGTAATTGCCGATTTTCCAACCACAATAATAAACATTTAGCTCATGATTGAGGCCAGTACGGTGGACGAAGGACTAACACGCCTGCCTCACATTCCTCAGATTTGGGGGTTGGAATCTCTCCAGCCTTCCAGCGTAGTATTTACCTGTCCTCGTGAGAGGTTTCTGCAAGGTTATTGACAATTCTAAATTGTCCATAGGTGTGAAGGTGAATGGTTGTTTGTGGTACTGACTGGAATTATCAACTGGATGAAGTTACCATAATATAATATATAAAGACATTAGATCACTATTTCCAACGGTCAATTAGAAAAAAAATATATTACAGTGATATTATAACAGTGTACAAGTCAAACCTGGCAGGGCAGAATCAATGGAGAACGAAAGGAGACCTTTTTTTGTTTATTTATTTGTACATAATTGACCTTTTTTCTCCCAAATGTGTTGTATGGAAACAATGAAACAGAAACAATAAAAGTGTGGTGGGGGGAATTTTTTGGGCCCCCTTCAGAGAGATAAATACATTTCAAAACTCTTTGAAACAGTCTTTCACTCGCTAAACAAACATTTTGTGCAAAGACACTGTGGTTAAAAAAGTCACTCTGTTAACTTCATATAAGATAGTTATTTTTTTTTTTTAAAATGGTTGACCAGAGATAAGAGATAAAAATGGAAATAAATAAAGTTCCGTTCTTTGAGCTGCAGCTTCACATTAATGTTATTATCAAAAGGTTGCCCACAGCGCGCTGCATTCAAGGAACCGGCGTAAGGAAGCAAAAGCAACACGGTGGCACGAAGGCACCGCCGACGGTAAGAACATCTTCGTGCTCCTGAATATCAGAAACAGAACAATACGCTGAAACACTTTGACCTTGAAGTGTTAGTGGTAGGACCGACTGATCAACAAATCCTCCCCATCCCCACGTGGAGTGCTGGTCAACCAAGACTGAGATTACCAACCTCTTACACACACACACACACACACACACACACACACACACACAACACACACACACACACACACACACACACACACACACACACCACACACACACACACACACACAGTGGAGGTTCAAGTAAAATTCAAAGCTCATCGTGATTCCGGGTGAGGTCCTCTCCGTAGTTGGTGGCCTGACTTCCTACAAACATGTTCCAGTTCTCCAGGATCTCTTCTTTCGTCAACATCTGGTCCTGCGAAACAACATGATATACTGTCAATTCATGCAGCCCTAACTCAATATTTTGTGTCAACATGACTTTAAAAACACAAAAAAAGTCCTACCTTGTCCTGGTCGGACTCGTAGACCAGGTGTCGCGCCTCAGCCTGGGCATGGTCGTAGTTTTGCGGCATAATCCATTGGCGGATTTCGTCCCGATCCATTTTACCGTCTTTGTTCAAGTCTCGGAAGTCGGAGAACTGATCCCTCTCGGTTCTGAGCCAGTCCGGTTCTGGGCCGCCGTCTTCGTGAGCAAACATGTCGGCTGAAAGCATAGAAGCAACTTATGAATATTCGTCCATCCATTTTATTTTTGCTGCTTATCCTCACGAGGGTCGCAGGGAGTGCTCGAGCCTAACCGAGCGTTTCTGTACCTCTGCCTTGTCGGACTGCTTCACCGCGTATGACCCAGTTTACAGAATAAACTACATTGAACCTTATGCCTCTGCCTCAAAGTCCTGCATTTGGGTCTGACCCGCACTGGAGGTTCGTGACAAAATATAGTATGCATATTTGGTGTGACAAAGTAATTACCCGCTTCTCAAATTATGGTTATTTTTTGCATAGTTTCCCCACTATAATCCATCCATCCATCTTCTTAGCTGCTTATCCTCACGTGGGTCACGAGGAATGCTGGAGCCTATCCAAGCTGTCAACGGGCAGGAGTCTGTTATGGACTCTTTCCTCGTGCCAACTTATTTCCACGCTACACGGCTCGCGAGTTAAAATGATCCCTGCGAAGCCCCCACGCAAAATCTCTGCTCAGAGTTATAGGATTAATCATTGCTGCCCCACTCATAATTTTGCTTGTATGGATAATATGGATTTTAAGATGACAACAGTCTGATTTGAGAACAAACAAATTCATTTTCCATTATTAAATGTTAGGTACCACTGCAATGGCAATGAAACATACCGGATACATTTGTTTCCAATTACGTAATTTCCGGCCTACGAGCCGCGACTTTTTTCCACACGCTTTCAACCTTGCAGTTTATATGCTGATGCGGCTAATTTGTCCATTTTTTTCCTAATGGCTGCGAGGGGGCACTCGAGCGGAAAAGGTAAGAATGAGACCGGTGGAATATATGTGCCGAGGAAATCACTTTTGCCGACCCTGTTAGTGCTGCGCTAGCGTTAGCGATGTGCTAGCGTATTGCTGCTGTGTTACTGGCATATCTCAGTGATATTTACCAGTGAGTTTTATTTTAACCTGTTAGCGTTAAACTCTTTCTGTGTATCATCTTTCTTGGTAAATATCTTGTGTTTCAATGTGGACACTTGCGGCTTTTACACAGTTGCGGCATATGTATGTACCAAATAGTATTTCCTTTCCAAATGTACTCGGTGAGCCTCGTAGCCACGTGGGCTCTGTCGTCTGCGAATTACGGTAATCCCAAAACATCTCTTTGGCTCAAATTTCTCGCTTGAACTCACCGACGTACTCGTCCTCGTCCACGTGTCCGTCGCCGTTCTTGTCAATGTCCTCCAGGGTTTCCTGCGTTGGGCACAAGGAGGTGATGTCATTAACGAGGGTCAACAGCAGCCTGAAGTTTCACTTTTGACTAATAAAGACGGAAACAAGTTGCCCTGGGCAGTGCGACTCAACACGAGGGTCACTTTACAGCTGGGCTGGCACACTGACACGGCAATTTCAACGAACTCTGCTGATGTGAACCAACAACCCCCTCACCCCCCTCCCCCATTTGAAGTGCGTAGAAAAACACTTAATGTCTTTGTCCACTTTCAGTCATTAATTAACAACAACATGCTCAGTAAAGACAGATTTGGGGTGCAGCTCACGTACTCATTTACACACACGATAAACTGAGTGGATGCATATTTTCCTGTAGGTGAGGCGCTCGCGCTGAACCATAATGAATATTTAAACGGACCGGTAGAACACAGCTGACTAATAATAATAAAAAAAAAAAAGGTGCATCAATATTCTAAACTCAATCTTAAAGGTTACGTGTGAGAGAATTGCGCAGTAAAACTAAGAAATCTATAGTGCACCACTGAGTGCAGTCTGCAGTGATGCCTCGGTTCTCGACCACAATTCGTTCCATAAAACGGTTCGAAAATGATTTGTTTGAAAACCGAATCGATGTTTCCTATTACAATGAATGGAAAAAGAAATAATGCGTTCCAAGCCTAAAAATAAGGCTTTTTAAAGCATGTTTTTAGTTTTTCCTGATAATAAACTGCAAAGTAGAAATGCATGTATAGTTTAAATACTTTATATAATAAAATAATTTAAGAAATATTTTCATTTTTTTCTTAAAATGTATGCTTTAATAGTAGAATACGCTGGGCCGGGAGTGCATTGCCTCATCTGTAGCAACTCGTGCCCTAGCATTGTAAAGTTTTTTTATTAACAAAAGTGCAGAACAACTTTAAACAAGCAACTTGCCTTTTTAGAGCCATGATTGAGGGTAAATACGGTAGGTAGTCCTCGATAAGAAGAAAAACAACAGTCACTACCGGGACACATCTGTGTTCAGCGGCTGCGTTATACAAAATAACAAAAGTGCGCTGGTTGCACCATGCGTGTTATGTCATTTACGGGATTTTTTTTTGGGGGGGGCATTTGAATTGACAATAAATTCCATCGTGGGTGGGTCAACTGCTTGCGCTGCGCGCATTACGTTATGTATTTCCGGGCTTTGTCGGGGACATTCGAGTACCGATTTTTGATTGAAAGCAGAAGCAAAAAATAAAAATAAAAAATAAAAATTTTCGGTTGAAAACCGATTTGTTTGAAAACAGGGGCATTCGAGAACCAAGACTTTACTGTATTTCATAGGAACACAACAAACATACAGACGTTGAGAAACGTGACAAACATCAAACCTAAACAAACGCATCTTTTTTTTTTTAAAAAACACATGAGGGAGATGTCCATGGAATGTGTTTTTTTTGTTTTATTAACATTGTGTAACTTGTTCACTGGGGCTATATAATACAGTCATGCAGATGCAAAATGAAGTTTCTAAGTAATATTGGTCATTGTTCAAAGAGGATAAAGAATATATGACTGTGAGCATTTTTATATTAGGGTCACTGATGGTGTAGTGTTACACACTCCTGCCGTTGGTGGGGGCAGCGTGGGATCGATTCCCGCTCAGTGATGGTGTCGATATCTCTGATGTGACCGACTGGCGACCAGTTCAGGGTGTAGTCCGCCTTTCGCCCGAAGCTCGCTGGGATAGGCTACAGCCTTCCTGCAACCCTTGTGAGGATAAGCGGCTTGGGTAATGACATTTTTACATTTTGTCCCTTAAAGTTTTATAACACAGGAGTATTTTCAAGGTGAACCGATTTCAGTCTGTTGCCTTTAGGTGCAACATTTGTGACGCTATACGTTGAAACTACACTCACCAGCGTACGACGGCTATCGTGCGATCAACCCTTCTCGAAAGTGTGATGTGCTGCGTCACCGGTGATGTGACGTGTGAAGTAAGCTGTTAAAATAGAGGACTGAAGGGGACCACACGGCTAATGGAACTAACTGACCACTTATTAGCGTCAACCATTCACATCGGGCCTAATCGGAGGGATGCCAAAGGCTGAACAGTTGCTCAGTAGCTTTCAGTGACATCATAAAAATGAGCCTTTTACATAATTAACTCTGTCAAATGGGTAGTACAACTTTTATGAACACAGGCAGCATAGTGCCTTGCTGCGAAGCGTTTCCCACGCAACTGCTCCGCGAGACCAAATTCATATTTAAAGATCGAGTGTTAAATGGGACAACCATTACATCCCTCTGGACACGCTCCCTCCCCCCCAAAAAAAATAAATAAAATAGACAAACTATCATTTGGAGGGCGGACTTAAAATTAGATTTGGAAAGCTTTGGATATTCGCACATGTGATCGGACATGCTGAAACCAACACGTGCCTCAGTAACAATTGTAGGACGCTCACCTGCACCACAATGTCCTTCATGTGCTCAAACTCCTCGGGGTGGAGGAAGGCCGTGAACTCTTCTCTGTCGGCCGCCTGGTCCCCGTCCAGATCCGCCGTTTTGAACCTCCTCTCATCCCGGGGAAGCATCTTCTTGAAACTCAACTGGTCGGTCGTATCGTCAAACTCTCCCGGATTGGCTGAGGATACGAAGACGGTTACGATTAAAGCGGCAGGCAAAGATAAACAGTCCTCATACTCGCCCCATTTATACCATAATTCCCGGCCTACAGAGCGCACCTGGTTATAAGCCCCACCCTGTAAATTTGTAAAGGAAATACCATTTGCTAAATACATTTGAAACACGAGATATTTACTACAGAAAGACGGTCCACAAAGAGTTGAATGCGAGGGCCGCCACGCTAATGCTAACGTTAGCACCGCCATGCTAATGCTAACGCTACAGCTAGCGCTGCGCTAACAGCTAAAAAAATAAAATAAATAAATACTGGTAAAAAGCGCTAGCAAGCCCGGACCGGTAAAAGTCACTTATATTCCACTCTTCTCACTCATACTTTTCCGCTCTAGCGGCCCCTTGCGGCCGTTAGAAAACAATGCAACAAATTAGCCGCAGGGTTCAAAGCGTGTGAAAAATGTTGAGGCTCACAGGCCGGAAATTACGTCCAAGAAAAAGGTTTCCTACCGAGATAGTATCCGTAGGTGGCCTGCTTGTACTCTTCCCACGAGATCTTGTCGTCTTTGTTGAGGTCATAATCTGTCCAAACCTTCGCCACGTTCTCATAAACGTAACGCTTCTGAACGCGTTTGATCCACGCTTTGAGCTCATCGGTGGTAATGAGGCCATTGGTGTCGCTGTCGATCCGTCCCACTATTTTACTAGAAGGAGAAAACCAAAAAAAAAAAATGTTTAAACTTCATTCATTTGTGAGTTAGGGTTATGCCACCTCCAATTCATTTATGAGCTAACCAGGGATGAAGTGAACAAGAAAAAGTAAGTTCAAACAAAGTAGATTCTTGATTGCTGCAATTTGGAAACGATACAGCCCAACTACTGTATATCACAACTTATCTTTCACACACGCCACTACATTGCAGCCTATTGAGCATTTATTTTATTATTTTTTTTTTTACACACCAAGTCTGAATTTAGAGAGTCGCAAGCCTGGCGTGTCGTACCACATTGTTCGACATGAGGCGCAGCCTTGAAGTCGTAACAGAAGAACACGAGAAGAAGTGGCAGAGATGCTCTGACAACTCAACTCCAGCAAGTCGCTGTTGTAAGTCGCTGTTTGTACGTGTTGGAGCCCAGCGTGTGTTATTTGTTTTATGTGTCTTTTTATGTGTAGAATAAACGTCCACTCTGAATGGAAAAAAATAGTTTGGGAAAACTGTGTAAATAGGGAGGCACGGTGGTTCAGATGGTAAAGCATTGGCCTTACAATTCTGAGGACCCAGGCTCAATCCCGGCCCTCCCTGTGTGGATTTTGCACGTTCTCCCCGCGCCTCCGGTTTCCTCCCACATCCCAAAAACATGCAAACATGAATTGGACACTCTAAATTGCCCCGAGGTGTGATTGTGAGTGCAGCTGTTTGGATCTATGTGCCCTGCGATTGGCTGGCGACCAGTTCAGGGTGTACCCTGCCTCCTGCCCGTTGACAGCTGGGATAGGCACCAGCACTCCACGTGAGCCTTGTGAGGATAAGTAAAGAAAATGGATGGAACTGTGTAAATAAGTCTCCGGGTTCTCCACAATCTCCCATTTATTTATATTGAATGCTGCACTTTGCTCCACAAAGTCTGTATATGCATTTTCAAAATATCAAATGTTTATAAACTATTATTCATGTTATCTATGTCTTATGCCATGAGTGGGTACTGTGCTTCAGTGGGATTGTTGGAGTGGGAGGGGCGGCAAACCAAATTGAGCAAAGTATTCTTAGAAACCAGTTGCCACGTTGTGATGTACCAGGGGGTCCTCCCACTCTCGCATTGAGCCCCTTTTTAGCCACGTAGAATGTCACAAAGAATCCCAAGAAAACAATTTCGTGCGTTTTCATGTAAAATGGCGTGTGTGGGACTGGCTAAAGTTGTGGCAGACATCGGTGCTCCAAACAAGAACGCTTCTTTAACAATGATCCATAATTCAAAATCAAGTCATTAGGTGCGTGGGAATACGTCGGCGGCATAATAATAAAGCAAAGTTTTCTCATTCGTTGGCAAGCACTGCACGGATTGCGCGTGCACTCGCGCTCTGTTGGTAAATATTAATGAACAGTTACACGCAACGCACTTTTTTTCCCAGCTGGAGTGCTGTCGAGTGAATGTGCGTGATTTACAAAATAAATACATGAAAAAAAAAAAAACACTTAAGGAACACACGCGGCGGTCCACGTTGGCGGAGGGCATGTAACGGGACTTACCCGAGCCTCTCCTTACTCTCCTCCGGTGTGAGCTGGTCGAAGGTCCTGGCTTCCTCCTTGCCCAGGAAGGCCTCGTGGTCGTACTGGAAGCTGTTGTTGTCCTCTTGGGTTCGCTCGTTTAGGTTAGTTTCGTGAATGACTCGCTCTTTCCTCGAGGTGGGTTTCCCGTGGGCCGCGGTGGTCCACAACAGCAGTAGCGCGCTCAAGAAGCCGAACACCTCCATCACCCAGAACCGAATGCGGGCTCTTGAATTCAAGCAGGCCACTAGAACTGAACCACTGCGCTGTTCTCCTAAATTGTCTTTTTGGAAATGGGGGAGCGTTCAATGCTAACCACACGTTTGCACTAAACTACTTAAAATATGTACCGCACTGAGACCGATGCGTAAAGTATGTATGACTGTAAGTTTATAGTATGTGACACAACCAAGTTCGCTTCTGTAAGAGACAAAAAAAAAGGCGGTGACTTCCGGGCTACTCCTAACTAGCCAATCATAGCGTAGCTTGTTAAGGTGCTCACTAACTTGCTGTGTATCCACGTACGGCATTGGTCAGAGGGACCGAAGTGGAATTTCGGCGCCACGTTGCATGCTTTTTGGTGCCGCAGTGGATGTGGCATCTTGTTGAGTAATGCCGAGTAAGAAATAGTTGTTTACTTTTTTTGCTGGATAATTCAGATGTCAGACTGCACAAGCAAAATATGAAAACGTGGCCGTGTTTAATGTATCAAAGTTACGGTATGTGCTTGTGTTGGTTCAGCGTCGTTTTAGGCCCTGTTTCCTTTTTTGGACCCGCTCGCTTGCGTAACAAATATTTCAGTCCCAAATTGTTTTACCGTTTTATTCAAGCCTTGCGGGGTTTTAAATCCAACTTGAATTTGACTACAGTATGATTAACACTGGTGGAAATATCACAGGGGCACTAATAAATCCCCCCAAATATTTGCGGCACTGTAGTTATGTAATCCAGAAAAACGGCTGCCATTTTTTTAAAACCCAGAAATAGGGTACATTAATTTCGTCCACCAAAATTGCATTTTGTAGTCTTAAGCGACATTATATCTTATACCCTGTTTAGACATACCATCAACTACTAAGAAATATCTGGGCATTTTTCTATCACAGAGTCAAAGTCTCGATCACCATTTTCATAATGATTTACATTGTTTTGGGGAAGAACATTTTGGCATTTTTTGTTTGATGTAATGGTGTTTTGAAGAAATTAGAAACCTTGTTAGTTATATTAGGACAGTGTCACAATGTACCCAAATAATTGAAAAAAAAAAATCCTGTTTTAATTGTCAAGCCTTACCATGCTTTAACACTTAAATAACTGGTATAGGAGAAGCCCTAACATGCCAAAGTAAAAAACTTGGGCATGTCTTGTAGTGTCACATATCAACAATGTTGATGTCGACCGATAGGATTGCGTTTTGCAACGAAACCTCACCTCCTCGTCAGCATTTATTTGTGAGCACCATGACAAAGCGAAATAGGTACGATTGGAACAATGACATTGAAGAAAAGCCAGAGGACCTACGGCAGCAACACACCTGCCATTATAATGTTGGTTGTAACATTGGACATTTCCGACCTGTCAATCACTCGTACAATAATAGCCAATCAGATAGCCGCAATGTCTTAACCCCTGGCTTGACGCGCCCCTCTTTCCGTGTTGTCAAACAAGCAATGCTGGTTGTCAGTAGCGTGCGCTTGGAAAAGTTAATGTTACAAAGAAAATGGTCCTCAGATGTGCTTGGGGAACGTGCAATTCTGATGAAAGATATCCTGCTAGGTTACAAGGGGCCCGCTTGATTCCTTTTCCAAAGCCTAAAAGACAGTTGACAAAGTGTCTACGATGGATTAAGGCTCACGGAAGAGCGCACGTACAACTAAATGTGAACAATATCAACAAACACAAGGCTGTATGTTCAAAGGTAAGTGAGGGAGAAGTATCTTCTTTGACTTTGATTGAATTATCAGTGCTTTATACATTGCAGGAGAACAATTTTCACTTTCTTAGCACATCACTGACCTTCTGAATGAAGTGTGGAATGTTTTATGCCGAAGAGTCGGGTTAGTGATACGTAAATGCGCCATGTCATGCAAGAGAAATGTCTATTTGCCAATTTGTATCACATCATACTTTTAAAACAGAGTACTGGATTCGATTACGAGCCAAGTCAAAGTCACTAATAAAGACTACAATGATATTACTCGTCATCTTTCCAAGTACAAAGTACTCACCCTGCTTTACATACGCAGTACAATTCCACTATTTTATCCTGTTGGATTTCAACATGAAGTTTGTGATGCGTTCAACTTTTTTGCATCGATCCCCAACGTTTCTCTGTAACTCTGACATTGCGTCCTGCTCCATCCAAAATCTTTATTCCGTGTACATATCCCTGCGTGAAAGAGTTGAGACCTCTCTGTAGAACTCTCTTGGACAAATCTGACCCATTTGGCAATAAACATACCCCAATATTATCTGGAATACACGACAGAGAATCGACTTCAAACATGTTCTGTTCAATCACCATTTTGGAAGCTTGTGGGACACGGCTAAGGGGGCGGAGCTTAAGACGGCCATTGGAAAGGTCCATTATCTTGAGATGACCATAAAGAAAAAAAAAAGTGAAATACCAGATGCACTTATGTTTAGTTTTCCTGCTTGCTAGCAGTCCTGAAAGTTTGTGAACATTACCTCAAGTGCTTGTAAACTCTGATTTTGTGGTGTCTTCTGTAAATCTCAAAAGCAAAGCAAATCTATTTGTACAGCGCATGTCACGCATAAGGTAAAGTCATGTGCTTTACGTGATTAAAAGCATTTAAAAACTAAGTGACTAGTTTGCTTGGACAGTGAGTGCGATCATATCTACTCGCAGAAGAATCTCATTACTCGTCGACATCTCAACGCGCCGTAATGTGGAAGAGCAGAGTCTGTAGCCTCCAAACAACTTGCTGACACTGCCATGCCTAATCCTCGGTCGTGGGCAGGAGAAACGTGTATTTTGCCATTCGACATTAGCATAATAAGCCAGCACATGGCACATTGCTGTTTTGCATAAACAGTACACCCTAGTTTATAAAAGGGCCCCGAGGCTAACTAGGCTCTTTATTCGATTAATGAATACTTCATGTATTTAAATTAGTCCTGCCTGGTCAATTCAAATCAGCGTGTCATCAGACATGAACAAATATGAAGTTGTTTTTTTTCCAAACCCCTTTTGTGAGAGACGTCCTTTAAATTTACAGCGAAACCTCCTAAGATAAGCACTCCCCAAAGTCGTATAATTGGACTTTGGTCAAAAATCCAACTAAATTCAAACTGTTGTTGTCAGCCTTCATCTAATGTATTTCCGTCTAAAATATTGTTTTGCTTTTCTGTGGCTTTTCATAACTCCACCGCAGAAGGGTACTAGTGACTACAAAGACGGAAAAGTGTCATGCTCACCATGCATCCATTGATTTTTTTTCAATGACGCTTATCCTCAGTAGCGTTGCGGGTGTGCTGAGTCTATCTCAGCTGACTGGCCAAGAGATTGGGTACACCCTGGACTAGTTGCCAGCTAATTTCAGGGCACAAACAAACAAACATTCACACTCAAAGGCAATTTAGAGTCTTCAATGAACCTACTGTGTATGTTTTTGCGATGTAGGAAGAAACCGGAGTACCCGGACAACACCCACGCAGGCTCAGGGAGAACATGCGCGTGGCACGCCGGCCAAGGCCAGATACAGTATGAACACGGGTCCTCAGAATTATGAGGCAGACATCTGAACCAGTACGGCCGCCTGATGCTAACCACAAAATCATGAATGGAATTTCCTATGACGTAGTAAAGTGTAACAAACAATATGAGCATAATTAATCACACAAATTAATATTCCCAAGCAGATGCATATGTATGTGTATGTAAATATTGTGATAGTGGTTCAAAGCAAGTACCACTTAAAAAAAAAAGTTGTCCAAGTATCACCATAATGACTTAAAATACAGGAGTGAACTTGCCCTAAGTGGTCATCAAAAAACAAGTGAGGTTAAATTGCCAAAAGTTTTTTTGGAATATAATAGTATACCACCGTAACGTTACACAGTTGGAATATCAATGGTGTGATTGAATATAGGAATATTAAAATATTACTTAAACAATTCAATCAAAATGTATTGCACACATAATACTAAAATGTTTGAAACAAAAAGTTCCAAGAGTTGAAATCCATCCATTTTCTTAGCTGCTTATCCTCACGAGGTTCATGGGAGTGCTCGAGCCTATCCCAGCTGTCAACGGGCAGGAGGTGGGGTACACCCTGAACTGGTCGCTAGCCAATCGCAGGGCACATGGAGACAAACAGCCGCACTCACAATCACACCCAGGGGCAATTTAGAGTGTCCAATTAATGTTGGATGTTTGTGGGTGTGGGAGGAAACCGGAGTGCCCGGAGAAAACCCACGGAGGCACGGGGAGAACATGCAAACTCCACACAGGAATTTGTCTCCGGTCGTCGGTGCTGTCCTGGTATGACATTCACGTTGAGTACTGAGAAGAACAAACAAATGAACAAGAACGAAGATTAATTAAGTAGTAATTAAATATGCTTAAACTCACTTATGTTTACCACTGGGGGCACGGTGCTCAACTGGCTAGCACAACTGCCTCACAGTTCTGGGGACCCCGATTCAAATCCCAGCTCCACCTGTGTGAAGTTTGCGTGTTCTCCTCATGCCTGCGTGGATTTTCTGTGGGTACTCCCATTTCCTCGCCCATCCCAAAACATGCATTGCAGGTAAATTGAATACTCTAGATGTGAATGTAAGTGGGAATTGTTGGTTGTTTGTGCTGTGCGATTGGCTGGCGACCAGTTCAGGGTGTACCCCGTATTTCTCCTGAAGGTAGCTGGGATAGGATAGTCCAGCACAACTGACCCTAGTGAGGATAACCGGTGTAAAAAACGGATGGATAGATATATTTACCACTCTCAAAAGCCATTTTTTACAGTATAGGAACGAATTATTGATATTTACATCTGAATTACAACAACATGGATAACTTGGAAGCTAACCATTGTCACAGAACAAATGTCTTGGACTTTGGAGGTGTTTGTGTGTATAATGTGAAAATACCCCCGACGGAGCAAAAACTATACTAATATAAATGTTTGTATCAATACGCAACATAATTAATTATCGCCCCAAACTACAAGAAAAGCAAGCTGTTCAAACATTATCTATGAGGAGTTGCGTTTTATGGACTTTAAAACATGTTGGTAATTTAGCATTGATGTCAAACAACAGTAACATTGCCTGAAACAACTTTTAAAATGTTGCAGAGAGGAAGTAGAAGAGTGGCTTTCAACATGAATATTTCACTGTAGGAAAGCATGGGGCGGGGGGCAGAGGGGGGTGGGGGGTTGCGCAGCTACAGGGATGTTCAGTTAACCATGAGATTACACACACACTCTGCAGAAGGCATTTGGTTAATGTAATTAAGAAAACCCTATGGTGGGAGACACACAGCATTAGCGTCCACGACGTACACTTCGGTTTTTGGCCTTCTCCTGGCCCACACATTGGAGATACTATTAATCTAATTTACTAATCATTGTTTCCGCTTCACCAGCGCCAGAGTTTGTCTAAACGCCGGGGTGTTTTCTTCGAATATGCGATTATTACAGCGGCATAAATAACTGAGCTTTGTGTGATGGGCGTCGAGATAAATTGTAAATATAGTGCGTGATATGCCGCTGTTTTAATTCACTGCTCGTGTCATTTCTACAATAACACGACTCTTGTTTAATATTTAGATAAATTAGATAAATAATTTTTCCCAGTGGAGAATTGCAGGCGTCTCACAGTCAATCCACCAAAATATATGTAATACATAAATAGCGATACTATATACTGGATATGTACACGTATATATTTTTAGTATCACATGAATCTACTGTTGTCTGGAGTGTTGCCTTCAAAATGAATGACAATCTTCTTCTTCTGAACTCTTGAGGTAAATGATTTCACCCCCTTTTTTTTTTTTAATTAGAAGAAACTTTTTATATAAAAACCAATATAAAATTTTTTGAAGTATTAGTCAGTCAAACATTTTTTAGGTATTAGAGGCAGTCACTAGTGTTGTGTTGTCGTTGCATCTGGACTGGCTCAAACTTACCATGGGAGGACATTTTTTTACCGCTAGCTTTTCTCGAGCTCACTCGTGTCAAAGTCAAGGCCCAGGGGCCAGATGCGGCCCGCGACATGATGTCATGTGGCCCAGGAAGGTAAATCATGTGTGTCAATTTCCATGATGGTACCAAAATTTCAACTTTTCATATCAGAAATGATAACGTTGAAATATTCTAAGCATATTTTATGGTTGAAAAACCCATGACCCTTGATTTCAAAACTAATTAAAACATTTTGTGTGTAAATATGATGAGGCGATAAAAGATTTTTATGGTTTCACAGTGTTAATGGCCCTCTGAGGGAAACGATAACTACAATGTGGCGCGTGACAAAAATGAGTTTGACACCCCTGCCCTAGCTAGTTAGGGTAGGCGTACACTTTTCACATAACTAGGTTTCTGTAGTAGGCAACATTGTGTAACTGTAACTGTGTAATTGTGTTTTCCGCCATTGTAATGAGTTTTTATATTAGCGATTAGAATGAGCATCTTAGCACATCTGCCTCACAGTTTTGGGAATCCATGTTCAAATCCGGCCTCGCCTGGGTGTAGTTTGCATGTTCTCTCCGTGCCTGCGTGGGTTTTCTTTGCGCACTCCCGTTTCCTTCCACATCCCAAAAAACATGCATAGTAGGTTATCAGCAGACACTGACTTGCCCGTAGGTGTGAATATGAGTGTGAATGGTTGTTTGTGTCTATGTGCGCTATGACTGTCTGGCGACCAGTTCAGGGTGTACTCTGCCTCTCGCCCAAAGATATCTGGGATAGGCGCCATCTCTGCCGCGACACTAGTGAGGATAGGCAGCAGCCACTGTGATTTGACATCCGCGTATGCGCCCGCGCACCATCCCACTCGCAAATCTCCACAGTCGACCACAAAAAATCATGCATGTAAAATTTGTTACAAGTAGAAATACATAGATATTGAAAGACATCGCTTATTTTGTGTAGTCTTGACCAGCGTTCCCTCTAAGCTGCGCCACTGCGCAATGGCGCACTTGTCGTACCCTCGGCGCATATGAAAACCAATCCAGCGCAGTGAACCACACCCTTTCGTCTTGTTTTTTTTTTTTAACACAGAAGGACGCGGTCTATACTGAGCTGGTGCTCAGCATACTTCTACTTCCTAGTTTACCTGACACCGCCCCCCCTCCGCTCTTAAAAGGGTACTCTCATAATTACAAACAGAAGACGGCTTTATACTTTATAAGTAAGCAACTTTATATCTGCGTGCATGGCTGACCACACCCGTACATTTTTTCAAATGTGAGTGATTGAGGCGGTATGCAAAATGTATCAATGGATGGACATTGTGAGCAGCCAAGGACTAACATGAGTGTTTTCCTACATTATGATAATATCAGTTTCTGGTTCTGTTTCCACAATGATACTGTATCGGTTCACTTGCCTACGATTGGCTGGCAACTAGTTTAGGCCCCGAAGATAGCTGGGATAGGCTCCAGCACTTGTGAGGATAAGCATCACACTTATATATAACTTCACTTATATATGCCCCATGATTGGACGGTGACCAGTTTTGAGTGTAGCCACCTTTTGGCTAAAGTCAGCTGGCATAGGAACAGCATAAACTGTTTAGAGAACGGATTGCGTTCATAATCTAGATCTCATCTTTGACTCTTTGTTGTTTCCTGTTATGTCATCCAACTCTTAAGGTATTCACTGAGCTGTCTCCTTTGCTTATGTTGAAATGTTAATATTTGCTGATAGTATCGCAATTGGTTCAACCGCTGGGCTTTTCTGTCAAAACTTTTTGTCCAATTCTGAGTTTCACATCCTCAAGTCAGGCACATTCGGTTTAGATCAGGGGTGCTCAATGCGTCGATCGCGAGGCAGTCTTGGTCGATCGCGACGGCGTGCCGAGAACAAAAAAAAAAAGACTCCAGCCATATTTTTCTGCTCACTGAGCATGTGCAAACAACGACACAAGACAACAAGAAAACACTGACGTGAGTGACACAGCCCAGCTGTGTGTTTTCATTTATGTGGTGTTGCGTGATCATCAACATGAACTCAGATAGTTATAAAAAATGTTCATAGTTATGTCGTGCAATATTGGTTCATGCGGTTATGCGAGGCACACAAACATACATTTACACATAAAGATTCCATATACAGTGGTGCCTTGGTTCTCGAACACAATCCATTCCAGAAGGCTGGTTGAAAACCAAAACGTTTGAAAACCAAAGCACGTTTTCCCATTACAATGAATGGAAAATGAAATAATGTGTTCCAAGCCAAAAAAAAACGTTTTTTAAAGCATTTTTTTTAGCTTTTCCTGATCATAAACTGGATAGTAGAAATGCATGTATAGTTTAAGTACTTTATATAATTAAATCATTTAAGAAATATATTTATTTTTTGCTTAAAATGTATGCTTTAGCCGAGTAGAGTATGTTAGGCTGGGAGTGCATTGCCGTATCTGTAGCGACTTGGCCCCCAGCCTTGTAAACCTTTATTTTATTGACAAAAGTGCAGAATAACTTTAAACAAGCAATAATGGGGGGGGGGGGACCAAATTGTTTTTTGTTTGCACAGAAAGTACGTCACGTAAAAACAAAATTAACTTGCAACTAGAGGTAGGGTTACTGGAATAAAATAAAAACAATGCAAAACAGTTTCAGATGTCTTCATGGGGGTGGTAAACCCTTATGTGCAACAACTGCATTTTATCCATGTGCTTTATTTTGTTTACATGTGAATTTGTTTTCTTTTTCAGCCTTCTTTAAAAACAAATTTGCAGTGTGTCCTACGGACGCATTTGTCTTCCTCCAGTTTTGGGGGTCCGCCAAAGAATGTTTTTAATTTTTTTTCCCTGACTGAACAATAACGGTGAATATATGTCTCTCATCACACAATTACCCCACCACCATTTGCCTCCCCCCCTCCGCCGTTCGGGACTTTTCATAGTTCTAATAACTCACCGCCCGCACTATTCTGGATAGATTAATAAACTTCTCATTGCTGCCACGGAGGAGAAAAGAAACCTTTGCTCTGTTTAATGACAACTGTAAAGTGGAGGCAATCATGGGATGCCTCCCGTGACATTTCCCCCAGTTCCTGTTCGCTCCACTTATCTCAGACAAATGGCCGTGCCAGGCCGCTATCGAGATGAAGCGCTTTCCCCGAGTCATTACGTCTGTCACTGGGGCCATTTCCATATTGAAAAATCTAAAACAATAAATGACACCGAGGCCTTTAATAACTGAGGGAATCATATTTGGAAAATTGCATTGAAGCAATAACCTTTTCTCCCTGTAATTAGATGACAGAGGGGTCCCGGTTTTAATTAAGTCAGCAATTTATAGTTGCACGGCCATACCTCGGCGTGCTGATTAGTATAGGAGGGATCACAGAACGGCGTCGGCTCAATTTGAGAAGATTTGATCTGGTAATTACTTTCTTATACGGCAAAGTCCACGCCAAACCTCAGACTGGCGGCGGCATGTCGATGCGGTGCTCTGTGAAGCGTGGCTCTCGCCGTCGTTACTCACGCTGCAAATCTGTGGCGAGCAAGTGTCTGTCTGAATAGGTCTTCAAAGGAGGTCATCAACGGCGGACATAATGTTTGAGGAGGTGTATTAAGGTGGAATTGTCGTTTGTCATGACGTGTGTGCGGGCATTATTTTACATCTCCCCCTTAATTGATTCCCCCCGGTCAGTGTATTACGCTAACATTTGCACGAGGGGCCAGAACAGTTAAGGATGCTGTTTTAGTGCCGTGTTAATAAACGTGGCCATTTACTGTCAATTTATGTCCTGACAGGTCGTAATGAAGACCATGAAAAGAAGATTAGCTGGAGCTGTTGCCGTGGACCGTCTGGGGATGGCCGTGACGAGACTGCTGGGACCGCCGCTTGTCGTGTGCGCTGGCAGCCTCCGGCTTTCTGCCGCGGTGATTGACATTAATGTTCCTTTTTTTACATAGAAGGGTAAATTTGTGCTGTATCTTATGGGAATATGACATTTAGCACATTGTAAGGATGCGCTGGCATCTATAGAAGAACCGAACAATGGTGGACGCTAGTCCCCCTTGACATATCGTTACTGACATCAAACAGATGCTTGTGTTCTGTGTCGCTAATTGCAGTTGCGTGTCCGACTCGCCATAATAACGTCTTTAAAAAGATCCGCGTTGCATGTATAGAAGAATCGCATCTTGAGAAATGATACAGAATTGTACAACTCACTTAATTTTGGCATCGAGTTGCTAAATGTTGGCACGTTACATCATTTAGCACGCTTGTCATCGTGGACTAGCAAGGCTGCGAAACACTACGGCGAATATGTTTTTGAAAGCTTACACCTGGTGGTGATCAGAGTGGAAGAGCATGGAGCTCCCCCCCCCCCCCCTCCTCTCCCCCGCAGGATTTCATCCAATCTGAAATGCAAATCCCAGAAGCCTATTTGGGAGAATGAGGTTAATTAATCCCAGAGGACAAATGAGTGAGCAGGGGGCTCCTCAGCCCCCTCAAGATCTTCCCTCCGTAAAGGTCACACTTGGCAGTAGGGACGACGCATGTTGTTGGCCCTCCATGAACTTCTCATCTCTCCCCTGGAAACATCCCGTTTGATTTCTTCTCTCAATCAGCGGGAACGCATGGCCCGAGAACAGGCCCCCGGATTTACTCGAACGTTAAGTTGCTTATGCTAAACGCCGTACCCCGGGCTCTGAATCAGGCTGAGATCCTGTGACGAGCTGCCCTCTGAGGCTACGGCGTCTGGTGCTAAATGTCTGCTGCTGGCTTATCGTCATTTGGGTTCCGATGCTAAATTCGGCCCTCCGGGCCTTCGCGTGTCGTCACCGTGACCTGTGATTTATGGGTCATTATTTGGGTGACATTTCCCTCCAACATTGTAGTCTGTTGGACCTCTGTCTTTTTCTTACAGCATTTTATATGTTCTGTGTCATGTTGAGCATCTCGCGGTTGATTTAGGTTTGGGTGGATTACATCTGAGTACGCAAGTTTTCCTGTTTATAATCAAGAGTTTTTAACTACTTTTTACTCACATAGAGCTATTTAAATGCACAGTTTGCAGTGTTAAAACTGGTAGCAAGATTGTAATCCCTCCCTCTGCTCACCCAAGCCACGCCCCTTAACCACATGCAAAAGTCCAACTCTCAAACTTGCCCATTGAAAATAGCATGTGATTATGAAATTGCATAATTGTGATAAATATTCAGCATTGGGCCTCTAGCAATTCTAAGATGGAGTGGCAATGAAAACAAGATAGCGTTAGTCGTGGCTTCTACGTTGCTAGCTTGGCTTATTTGTATGGGAACGTTACAATAACTAAATGCTATCAGTTTGTACGTTCCAAAATGTTAAACTTTAAATGGTTGAGCATCAAAAGGGTTTAGCAACGTACCCGTTGAGCAGAAATGTCTAATTCTGCACCGCTTCTCTGTCCTCTCAGCTGCCTGAGGCCTCTCCAACTCTGAAAGGGAACGCCCATGTTTGCCCTTGTTTCCATTTTTTATTTTCCAGAGACAATAGTTTCAGCAAAGCTCCTGAATCCCAAGGTAACATAAGACTACACGGGTGCCCCCCATCCTCCATGAGTGCACAATGTCACCTGTCCTGTCATGGTTTCTTTTCAGTAAAAAATGTGGGCATTTTTTTCCCCCCGTCAGATTATTTTACTTAAGTACTACTGTGAGGTCATAATGAGAGTTTTAACAAATATCTCAAAAAGTGATTTTTGAATTTCCGTGTTGGGGGGAAAAAATAGATTCCAAATCTTAACAAATTAAATCATGGTGAATTCTTTTCGATCGCAGCCTCGCCTGTGTGGAGATTGCATGTACTCCCCGCACCTGCGTGGGTTTCCTCCCACATCCCAAAAACGTGCAACATTAATTGGACACTCGAAATTCCCCCTAGGTATGACTGTGAGTGCGGCTGTTTGTCTCCATGTGCCCTGCGATTGGGTGGCGACCAGTTCAGGGTGTACCCCGTTTCCTGCCCGTTGACAGCTGGGATAGGCTCCAGCACTCCCTGTGACCCTCATGAGGATAAGTGGCTAAGAAAATGGATGGCTGGATGGATGGATCTATGGAATTGTTTTCAATCTTAGAGGTCCAACTTGTGTACGTTGGTTCTTCAAAAGGAATTTTTTATTCCCCAGTCAGATATAAACAATCGTACTTTTGAGGTGCCTGTGAGCAAGGCAGTTCACCCCCCAATTTCTCCCTGGGGCCTGCAAAGTGACCCTGTGTGTTACTACTAGTGTGGCTACAGTGTTGACTACTGTGAAGTTTCAAATCTAGTGTTCGAATCAGTAACAGCGAAAGCAAATCATGTCTTGACATAAAAGCCGCCGCTGTCGGATGCTCCCAGTTCTTTGTGGAGCGCCGCCACACGGCCACAACAACAGATCGATAAGAGATGGCTCACATATCCCAAATAACTATACGCCAGCGTATAATTGTCACAAGGCCCCTCGCATGGCTTCCGCGTACCGTCTGATGCGATTCTCCTGTTCTCCCATCCCGTAGACAGGACACAGAGGCGGTTTTGGCTCCCGAACGAGCGTCTCCCATGGGTTGCCACGCATCTCCTGTCCCCCCCCCCCCCCCCTACCCCTCTCACTCTGCAGCTGGAGCTAGCAGGGCCAGATGCTACATGGCTGCACCACCCTCTGTCGCCCCTTCCCTCTTCCAGGAGGATGGTGCCCAGAGAGGAGGATGACAAACGCCTCTGCCTCCGCTTAGTGACGGATTTGGACGACCTGACTCCAGCCCCGCTCTGTTCCAACCGCCGGCACAAGATGTTGACTTAATGGAAAAAGGGGGTTTTGGCTGTTGATGGGCCCATATGCGTTTGTATCGGGGAAATATGGCAGGGCCAGCGCGTCTGCGTATCGCTGTGTATCTCGTGTGTTCAGTCGCATTGTGAACGCGTCTTGTGTATCTTTTCACGTGGCCCAAGCTGCCTACATCCATCACGCCATGGCGTACTGGCAGAGCGCAGGACTCAGACAGCTTCACTAACACACGGTCAGTTAAATTGCCTGTTAAATTGTCTCGGTCTGTCGCTATCTTAGGTGTAGATAAAAAAAATAATAATAAAAAAAAAAACACGGCACTTAGAGGCTGCACTTAATGGCAGAAATTGACAAGTAAATCCCAGTCGAAGGGGTGAGCGGGGGTAACGTTGCGATACGCAATACTGCGAAGGGCGACGTGCAGGACGCTCTAAGGCTATTTTGGAGCATAACATTGAATTTCATTTCACGTGTTGATCATTTCATCCAATTATATTGTAATTCCACAATAATATAAAGCTGAAGCCAGACCTTATCGGGGCTAAATTGGACCATTCATCACCCGTCACTTTGCTCCTCTAATAATTAAAACAATCATTTTGGTCCAGCCCGCGTGACATTTCTTCCTATGCAACCAGATGGAAAATTAAGACTCATTCTTTTAGCATTACAGTTAATGGCCGGATTCGCCTTGTGTACCAGCGGAACCACTGGCAGAACCACGCGAAGGACGGTGCCCCAGTAAGGTGTTCAGAATCTGAGCCAACTTCAGAATCACTTAAATTATCATAATTATACTGTAAACCGTTTAAATCCACTCAGACGTCGGTGTAATTAACAGATGCCACTTTGATATTTTTTCCCCTCACACATTTTTAAAGACAGCAGCCATGTATTATTAATAATGATTTTGCATAAATGTATTCCAAAATGACTTTATTATTCAATAGATGATCAGAGTGGTGATTCATGCTGCTTGCTGGTGGATGAAAATCTGACACAAGTTTTATTTTTATTTTATTTTTTTAATAACAAGAGGTTCTTGTTTGGCTCAAAATTATTATAATTCACGCGAACCTAGAGCAATCTCGGGCTATTTATCTTGCTCATCTTTATGTATTAGACAAATATATTAATATGTGTATGTTGTACAGCACACATTCATATTTATGCCTCAAGTACAAATCAAAGAGCCCCATTCAAACTTTAAATGCGGTCTGCAACATAAACTCACTTTCCTCCATTGATGCCACAGCTCACATCAATATAAAAAGCTTCATGAAGTTGAAGTTAATCAAACTTTATGTCCCTATTTTCTAATAATTAAATATGTTTGGCTCTTACATAACATTGCCACTGAACTGGTAAATCATTTATCAAGACACTTTCCTGATATTATCTTTCTTACAATTCCTAATTTCCAGCGCTGGTGTATAAAAGCTGCATGTATTGACTAATATGAGCAAAACTAGACTAATAAAAAGATTCCACTTCATAGGATCGATATTGCCATAATTTTGTGTACGAGTCAAAACACACACACACACACACACACACACACACACACACACACACCACACACACACACACACACAGACAATGCAAAGTCGTTTTTCTTCTGGTCATGGACGCTTTGGAGGTATGCAGTTGGCCGCTAGAGGGCAGTAAAGCTCCATAAATCGCAACAACAACTCAGTCTGCTGGCAGCAGGCAAACTCTTCTTTCTCCTTGGCGTTTGACTGATTTAGCAAAGTGGGAGTTCAGAACTATCCAACATTTCAGTTTTCTGTTCTTCCAACGACTTGCTCCTTCATCTTACATGGGTTTCCGTGTTTTAGGCGTAAATATGTAGGCTTGGTTTTGGAACACAACAGGGAGGTACACTTGCTCATCATTTCAAAGTTATTTTGTCTGTGTTTAAACACGCTTCCGTTCAAGCTGCATTTCTGCGGCCTTGATGAGGTTCTCCGTGGCAGCTCGTGATGAAAATGTTTGCTGCATCTTTTTGTGATATGTCGACGTCAAGAAGCCAAAGTGCAACCTCCTTGGTGGCTGAGCAGGAAGGGGACTTTGCAGGGGGGGGTTCTGGCTTAAACGTTCCCCCATCTGCTCAACCATCTGAAGAAAATATTACTAAACGTTGCAATGCATTTGGTAGGGGACACTTTTTTTTAATGGCGTTAATCGAATGGATTTTGCGGCAATGTAGTTTTCATTTGCTAAACGTCAGGGGAAAAAATGCATCTGCACATTTAAGTCATTATTATTATTGTGCTGCAATTGTAACAATATATACAAGTTTTCTCCCATAATAGTCTGACGGTGGGTTTATGAGGGCTCGTGTCGGACCAGTGCGCAGGAATTACACTAATGCATGGTGACCGAGGCCCTTTCAAGCGATAACCCCCCCCCCCACAGCCCCTCCCAACAGCTGTCCCAAAATCAATCACGTCAGAGAAATATGAAAACAAACATCTCTCCGCTGCATGAATCCACTCCCTCACACTTAAACAAATGTGCTCGATATTGGAAAGGAAGGGTTAAGTATTGAACTTCAACCTGGCAGCAACGTCTGGAATTCACCGAGGGGGGTGAGGGGTCGCACCGAAAAGCCAAAGTTGGAATAAAACTGCCAGACAGGATGGCAGAAGTCACAAGATCACGCGAATTTGAAAGGTCTCATTCAACGACAAAAAATTGAACTGGGCAAATAATCGGGCCACACCTTAATGATCATTTTAAGAAAAAACTTTTCGGTTTAATAACCTCTTTCAACGTGGATTGAATGGTAATTCTAAAAAAAAAAAACAACCCTTATTATTGAACAAATGATAAAGTAGTAATCTTCCGTGACATTCGTAATTCTTAAGAGGATATTATTGTTTTTTAATGTGGCTAAAGTGGTCATAAAAATGTGGTGAATCAAAGCTCATCAAGTTGTGATGTTGACAAAAAAAAAAGTTACGATTATCAAGGATGGTCAAAGTATGTGGACAAACCGATCAGGTGAGAGTTGCAATTCTTACAAGGATATATATTTTTTATGTAGCTTAAGTTGTAATCTTAAAGTGGAAAAAGTAAGGCTGCGATAATCAAGTCGCCACGTCCCCCCCCCCAAAAAAAAAAAAGTTATTTGAATTTATGGAGGAGTGTCCAAAAAAAAAGCGGACAAAGTGGTTATATGAGACAGTCGTGATTCTTTCAAGGATCTGTTTGTATTTTTATGTGGCTGAAGTTGTAATGTTTTTTTTAGGGAATAAACTTATGATGATCGAATCAAAGTTGCAATATTTCCACTATAAACATTATTTTTTTCACATCCAGAACTTTGTCCTCTTTCTTCTTTTGCCTTTGTTCCAATCATAAATACTTATTTTCCACATATACGTTTCAATCTTACTCTTGTAACATTACCACTTTATTATCATGACGACTTTCTTGCGACTTTTTTTTAAATTTCCCTAATAATTATCCAAATATTCACTGCGGCCCTAATAAATGGACTTCCACTTCAGACCATTCCAACCTTACCCAGAATGCATTTTCACAGCATGTTTATTGAATATTCCTATATGCATGAACGCCTCGGTGTTTGGAATGGGAAGGTGGGGGTGGGGGGTAGGTAGTGGGGTTGGGGCGTTGGGGTGGGGGTTGGGGGCGCCTCTGTTCTGCATCAGCACATACAGAAGAGAAGCGCTGCATCTGTTGGCTCCAATGTTAGTCTTAATTACTGGCCTTCATGTTCTCCGTGGCCCTCAACCGTCTTTAATTAAAACCTTGATTAGGGGGGAGGAGGTCCCGGGCAGGACTATTACCAGATGGGTTTCCAGCAATCATAATAAAGACTTTTATCCGCTGATGCTGCCTGTCTGTGTGCGCTATATCAAAGCACAGCCTTTAAAAAAAATGGAGGCTGGTAATTACGACGGCAATTGCTTGTCTAATTAAGGTTGGTTTGTGATTCGATTTGGAAGCAGCTTATCCTATATGTGGTGTGTGTGCGCGCGCCCTGGCTGCAGGCTTCGCGGCGTATATAGGCTGGGTGCGCGCTCGGGAGGGGGGTGGGCGATCAATAGTGATGCAATGACCTGGAAATGTATCTTCTCAAGAGAAGTCCTCCATAATAAGCTCGAGGTGCACGTCGGTGCTCCGCCGTGTTGCCAAACATAGATTTCAGCGAGCCCCTTCCCCACCTTTAGACCCATTTCCCTTGCGATCACCGTTTTTTTTTTTTTTTGGTTGTTTTTTTTAAGAGGTCAAACTTTTGTCACGTTTAACGACTGTAATGTCGGGGGCGCAGCTCTCATTTATTGAGACACAACAACGTGAGGCGCGGGGCAATCATGCGTCGTGACGAGCCTCGCAGGAAACGCATCTTTGCGAGTTCAGGATCCGCCGCATTATGAACGTGATCGCGGCCAAATGGGACCGGGACCGGGAGACGCCGGGGAGGCGCACTCCGTCTTTTGTATTCAAGACGTAGAAAGTCGCAACTAACAATCAGTTCAATTATCCTCAAGATATTGACTTCACCATAGGCTTTGTCATCCAATGGGGGGGTGGGGGGGGTGTAAGGAGTGATTCCTCGCTGCAGTATGTATGTCCATTTTCCACACGGTTTGTCGTCGTTATTGCCCGATTTAGTGTGCGTTGCTTTTACGCAGCCCTGTAACCCCCCACCCTCGCCCACCCCCGTGCGTGTAACTGCGCTTCATCCATTTAAACGTATCACCCAGATGTGCGCTCACGTTGTCACATTCTTTTTAAAGCCCGCCTGCGCGTAATCATTTCTATACTTTTACGCACAATGATAATGCAGTATAACTGGCTGGCCTTCCCCACATGAAACGGCATTTCCCCCCAAGTTTTGTGTGTATTTAATATGATATAAACACACCTATGATCCACTCTTTTCTAAGTTCCATGCCCAAAACATCCGCATCCTGTGACTTTTTGCAATTTCATGTACAAATATGTTCCAAAAAAACTTTCGCCAATATTTTCATGCAGAAAAATATCTGTCTTGACCCATTCTTTAATCACTCATATCTTTTTGTTTTTATTCATGTTCACGCGTGCAATGGACTTCCCTCGCTGACAGCATAATCGCCTAACCGCCCCTTTTTCATCAGTATTTGCACATTTCCCCCCTCACTAAAATGTTAGTTGTGACTATGCACTTTTTTTTCCCCATTTTTGCAGTTTTGCACACGAAAATGTGGATGGCACAATCACCTCCAACAGACGACCTCTTCCCTGGAGGGGCTCCTCTGCAGCAGGTGTGCCACGGAACGCGCGCAAGACCAGGTAACGCACATTAGGGGGATGATGACGATTTTTACGCCCCCTCCAATCAAGGAGAGTTGGGTGGGGTGGGGGGCAGTCGAGTGAAATCTTTACAAATGACATCTGGTCACCTGTCACTCGCTGTGCTTGCTGAATCATGTGAAATCGAACCATCATGTCTTTTATTTAATCAGAATGCCCATATTAGGAGACAAGCCATTAATCGGTGCAGTTTCCGGGCTCCTAAATTTCCTCTTGATGATTCGGCTACGACTCCACGATAATATATACGTGCAAATTGTAATATGTAAATATATTTGGTTTCAAGATGGCATCGTGTAACCTGTACTGTGCAGGGGGATCGTTTCTTTTTTTTTTTTTTGTGGTGGGGTAGGGTCCTGCATCGGGACCGCAACCGTATACCGCGCGTGCGCTATATCGCCCACCACCAATTATACACAAGAATGCACAAGCGCCAGCTTTATTCACCAAAGTCATCCAGCTCGAGTAATCGGGGAAGACCCTCCGTGCACAGGTGACGTCACACGTGGTAAAAAAGACACCGAAAAGGGTCTATACTTTAGGTACACCTGCATCATCTAACGTGAACATTCTGCGCTTTTTTTCAAGAGGGCTCGTTTTGGATTGGCACTGGATTTTTACATTACTGTGTAATATTTTATTCGTGCTGGTGTGCAACTGTAAAACTACAGTACATACCGATTATTTCTAACATTTTAGTTACTTGATGACTCCAGAAACAACTCGGCCGCAGTGCAGTCTTACAACCGCAAAATAAACACGAATGTCTCTCTTGATTGGACAAGTGCTCTTAATAAAACGTTGTTTTGCGTTGGGGTCCCACATATTGAAATGATTTCGCGAGGGGTGAAGTACCTCAAAAAATAGAAATGATGTCACATAACATGGCATGTCTTTTTTTTTTTACTTTTGGGGTGTTTGAAACAAACTTGAATTAGTTCACCTGTTCATCGGCAACTTTGCTTTAAGTTTTTGATCCTCCATTTGTAAACCGGCATAATGGATTAGGATGTGCATTTGTTTGCATTATTTGCAATCCATATCGAGGTTCGGTGTGTATAATAAGAGCAGTTGCGCACGCCCTTTAGCTGACGCGCAATTGAGCTCGCCGCGTGCGTAATTAAGCGGCGCTCGGCGCGTGTAACACTTTTCTTTTCTGAAAGGCTCAATACGCCTCCATTAAACGTTATTAAAGCGCGTTGAGTGACGAGCTCGCATTTGTCTTGTCAGGACATCTGACAAGCTCGTTAGCTCCCGTTTTGGCCTGTCAACCCACTGCGCGACACGGACACTGACTTCTTCAGCCACTCGTGGCCACGGAGAGTGGCAAATGGGGGGCGGTGTGTGTGTGTAGGGGGGGGGGGGGGCTAAATCACAATCTGATGCAAATTTACATGGCAGGTGTCAGTCATGTTTTTTTTTTAATCCTGCAATGTCAAATTTTCATCAAATTTAAAGGATCGCGGATTCTCGTGTTTGAGTTCGTGCGCATGCGGGGCGTCGCTCGCTCATTGTAATTGTTCTGCATATATGCGAGTTAAATGAGGAGATATTGTTCCTTTTGGAAAGAAAGGAGGAGGTGGGGTTGAGGGGGTGGCGTGGGGGGCGCGGGTGGGGGGGGGGACGTGACACTTAATGGCATGCCATGTTTCCGCTCGCTGCACTTTCAGATGCAATCGTAGATCGAAGTCAGCCTTGTCACGTTGAGCCAAAGTGAATTCCTAACATCCAGGACGTGGCTGTCTACTCCGGACAAATTGCATCCAATCACCCCGGGGGAATTCGGCTAATGTCTCCATCCAGGGCCGCGGGAGCAGGGAGGGAAAACAAATCAAACCGCACACTGCAGAGCGTGGAGGGGCTTATTAAAACATTTCACACACGGGGTGGGGGTGGGGGTGGGTATATTCAGGGTGTGTGTGTGTGTGTGTGTGTGTGTAAGAGGTAATTAGGCTATACACACTCTGGACACTGTGTCTTAAATTGAATATATTAGTGGAGCACATTACACTCTACGTGCCTGTTGTTTGACGGCGGGGCAGCAGCAACAGGCCTCCGCAGCCAAAGGCGAAATAATCCAGTTGCGATTTGTTTCAATACAGCCAAGTGAGATTTTCACTTAACTAGCAGGCAAGTATACAAATTAGTTAACCGTTGTATTATCGAACCTTTGAAGACACCTGATACAGTCATGGAGAAATAATAGGAAGCTGTTTGCAGAAAAATGACATATAGTCACTTAGGGTCATTTTGCTATAGTCATTACATAATAAATGTATGCAATTGATTTTTAGACTGGCGTTGATAATTTTTTATACCAATGAAAACCGTGGGTGAGCTGCACCATTGTGGGTGTAAAGCCGACTTCATTTGTCGCCACTTAAAGCGGCTCCTCCCGTTCCCTTTAAATGTGCCACACAATGATTGAAATGTCCCTGCGTGAGTGATAACCCACAGAAATATGTCGTGAGTATATTTCTGCCTGCATGTGCCCTGGACAAAAATTCTCCAAAATCACATCGTTCCAGGATTTAGATGTTGACAGAGCAAGAGTAAGTTTAGATCGTCTTTCTGCCACCAAATCGCCACTCTGTTGGGTGCAGCTACCAGAGCCGACGCGCACAGGCATATATTTTTTAAACACTGCAAAATTTCACCAATGTGACTGCACTTGCTCATCAGTTAGTTGTGAAACTCTTCTTTGTGGAGTGTTTATGGCTCTATTGTAGTCTCTCCTGCATGGTGGCCAAGGCATGTATAGCAGGAGCAGAACAATGTCCATAGACATTTGAGCTATGAAATCATGATGCACAGATTTTTTCCCATTCTATTTTATTATTCTTTTAAAATATTATTATTCTTTTAAACAACAGTTTACTCCAAAAATATTTTGCGATTTTTTTTTTTGGTGAGGCTCGATTACAAGTATGTCCATTCATTTCAATGGGAAATATGAGTTTACATTCAGGTTTTTTCAGTGTATAGTTACTGAATGCATTTAATTCGTATGTCAAGGCATCGCTGCACTATTGTAAAAGTAGTGGAAAAAAAAAAACAAACAGATGATACAACATGACTTCAGGCTCCAGTTCAAATAATAACATTCAGATCATGAAAGGTGATTGTTGCGGGTCATGACATCATTTGTTTCAACGTTGATCTGCTATGCAGGCCAATCAAGAGCGCGCACGGTCCAAAGTCGTCCCCCCACGTGCGCTGAAGTGGTCACCGTGGAGACGGGGATGGACATGTGCTATAGTTGTAAACTAGTAACCGTAAAGGCCCATTTCCCATAAAACAATCAGAGCACGCGTGGTTTCAGGCAGGGGTTGTGGTGACGGCCGAGGGAGGATGGCAGCGGCCAGATTTTCGTTCACGCCTGATCAGCTCGTGGAGAGCGTGGGGGGTGCGGAAAGGGGGGCTGCAGGGAAAGGCAGCACCTGGCTTCCACCGCTGCTGCAGCCCGTCTCTGTTTATTGACAGCCTGATAAGCAAAGGGCGGGGGCGGACCGTGCGGTTTCCAGCGCGCATGTCGAGCACCCTGCTGCGTTGCACGGTACCGACGCTCTTAATGGACGTCCCTCCAAAGAATAATGGAGCGGCCAGACCGGACCGGAGCTGACCGGCCCGTACCTGTCTGCGCGCCGCCCCTTGGTGTGTGTCCTCTTCCTGGGAGACGGGCGGTCGTCACGGTTGCCCATTTACACGCCGCCTTGTTCAAATTGACACAAAACACGTTCGCTTTGTCAAAGAGGCTCGCGAGGCTTTTAGCCTTCTTCGCTAAAAGCCAGAGCCCTGTTGGGGGAGGGGGGGAGGGGGGCGCTTTATGGAGACGCACGTATAGACGCAAAAAAAGAAGAAAAAAAAAAACAAGGGCTCCGAATTCACCTGTAATCCTAGTTTATGATGACACCTGTACTTTCCACACCTGTTGCACACTGAGCATGCGCATGAAGGATAGAATAAGTATAAGAAATGTGCAAAAATATTCCTGCTGTGATAATTTCATTTCAAGTGTGTCTGTATTTTTCTCTCAATCTCTCTTTATAAATACCTATATGTATGTATATGTAATAAGTGTGTGCGTGTCGTGTATATGCAGTATCTCTGTCTTTATCAGTCTCTTAGTATCTATCTATCTATCTATCTATCTATCTATCTATCTATCTATCTATCTATCTATCTATCTATCTATCTATCTATCTATCTATCTATCTATCTATCTATCTATCTATCTATCTATCTATCTATCTCTATCTATCTATCTATCTATCTATCTATCTATCTATCTATCTATCTATCTATCTATCTATCTAATATTCATGCCAGTGAGCCAAAGTGACAGACAAAACAAATACATATTCTTCTATTTGATGGCATGAAGTGCATACAATAATTAATGTCAACTTTTGTTGACATTTTTATGTATTCAAATACCGTGATATTTTTTTTCAGTTGTTAGGTTGTAAATCACTGGATTAAAGAATTATGCCACCGCCATATGGAGACTTTTTGTTAGCCTGTCTATGGCATTTTGCAGTGTGTGAAAGCATTACGCTCGAGTATCCATCCATCCATCCATCCGGTTTTCACAGTGCTACTTACACTGCGATAGATAGAAAGATTAAGAATATTAATTTAGCCTACGTGGGGGGGGGGGTGACCATGCGTGTACAATACGTGTGTAAAATACTCCGTGTCTGTAAACCGACTGTTAAAATGTTGTGATATATTCTACTTTCTATAGAATGTATTTAATCCTTAAAGGTCTTGCTAAAGCTTTTTAGATGTATGATTTTAAAATATTATGAAGTCTTCTAAGTCACAACAAATTAACGATTGATTTTGTTTCCCCTCATTTATTGTCATTATTATACAGAGTGTAGATGCCTTTCCTTATCTTCGTCACATGTCTTCTAACAAAAATTATTTGAAACAAACTCTGTCAAATTTATTTACAAAAGTAAAACATTGTACTTTTTTTTTTTTTTTTTTTTTTTTTACGTATGACGTGGAACGAAGCCAATATCCAAACTTGTTCCAGCAGAGCGGTTCGTGCATGGACCCGCCCACGGGTCACGCTCCCCCCACCTCCGTGGAGCACGCACTTCCCCATTCTCTCCGCGCCCGTAGCCGTGCAGGCGTCCCGGCCGAGGTGTGACGTGGTCGCGCCGGCGCAGCCAATCACCGGAGAGCTCGGCCCCATACTGACGGGAAAGTTGCCGCAAACAAGCGCACTTTTCCCCCCCACTTCTCCTCCCCTCCCACCTCGCCACTCACTCTCAGTGACATTTCCACTCGGGCCACGGATCTAAAGCCAGGGCGCGTTTGTTCTACCGGGGACCCTCGGGTGAAAGAACCCGGGAGGGTGGAAAAACACGGACGGGATACCGCCTGGACGCTTCCGCTGCTCGTCATCCGGTGAGTTTAACTCTACTTCCAAGTTGCATTATTTCGTATCTCTCTTTCACGGGTACATCTTTACGTCCACTTATATCATATTCAGCCCTTTTTTTTTTTTTTTTTGCATTTTTGCGGCGTGTAAAGATTTGGATTCATCTCGGAATTAATCGCCCCTTGCATGCAAACTCGTCGACTCTGACGCTTTAACCTCAACCTGCGAGCCAGAAACCAAACAAAACACCAAGCTTGTGCATGGCAATTGGCACACGTGCACCAGTGCCAACCTTTTCACCAGCGTTGCAGGTCTACAGCAGTCACTTGTGTCTCCCGTTGCAGCTGCAAGCGTGTCCGGCCAGTTTTAGTGCGCCGGTGGGAGAGTTTGTCAGGTTCCTTCAGCGTTTTCTCCTGTCACGCGTGGGGAGCCGGTGCGTGACGACATTAGCACCGTTCTTGATCCCAGCCTGCATGCCTTTTGCATTCTGCCGAGACATGATGGACTAATAATAATAATAATAATATAATAATAATAATAATAATAATAATTGCTGATATCCTGTGCATCCTCTCTAAACACAAATTGTGCCTAAAGTTTAACTAGCAGTCGAGTTTTGCTTCATTTGGGTCCTCAAACCTAATTAGTCGCCGTTGTTGCCCTCGTGGAAATTGAATTTACCGAATTCACAATTATCAAAATGTCGTTAATATCCACAGGCCGTCAAGGCACACATTGAAATGGACATATATTGTAGTGTTTATTCGTTAATAAAAAATAATATTCGTCATGAAAATTATTTTTCGGAAAACGACATTTAACACACATTTTTAAAGTTTACCATTATATTTGAAAATACAATCTAATCATAGTAGGTAGTAAATGAGTGGTAGTAAATTGCACATATTAATTCGAAAGTAACATATTTGCATTTCGTTACTTCTAGTATTTTTATTTTTGTATTTTATTGTTGATGTTGATGTAGTACAAATATTCATTAGACTTTCTCCAACTGCGTTTTTATTTTCTAATTTCGATTGTGGCACTCCCGAAATAATGTCTGTTGTAAAGTTTTCAGCGAAGCTCGCAAAAGGTTCGAACAACACAAATGAAGTTTCCAATGATTAATGCCAAATTTTGTACAAGACGACATCTCTCTCTTTCTCTTTTCCACTCTATCCTCCTGCTTTTCTAGTTGTCTTCCTCTTTTTTGGGATGTGTTTTTTATTTTTTTCATTTTAGTTTTGTATTTAAAAACTTTCCAGATGGGGGCACAAAAAGCACACTGCCCTCGGGGGAGGGGGGGGGGGAACTATAGCGGCTAGATTAGTCTTCCTTTTCAAGGGCTGACATTAGTTGCTGCTAATCCGAATTGGGCTAATTGCTTTCCCAACATCAGCCCATACAAGACCCCCTCTCCGACCCCCACCGACACCCACCCACCTACCCACCCCCTCCGCCCCCCAACCAACTTACCTCAGTACATGTAGGCAATATTCTGCTCCCACTGCGCAAAGCGGGCGGAGGGCCTATTGGCATGCAAGAAAGAGAGGACACAAGGAATTAGCCGTCGGGGCGGATTTACAGCTTAACCAGGAGAAATCAATAACATCAGGTATTGTTTCCAAAGAAAACTACTTGACACACTCATCTGGGATTGTATGCGCGTCTTTGTCACGGAGGAAGGTTAATAGAGGGGTGAGTTTTTGACAGCTGCAGCCTGTGACCACTGAGCCGCGATAACACTTCGCTCCGCCGAGGCGGACTATTATTGTTTTTAGAGGAGTCTTGACATCACAATGGCGGCGACGGAGCATCTTTGGGAGCGAGACGCGCGCACGTCTGCGACATCACGTGATTCCCCTTTCACGCCAACAAATTGTGATGTTCACTTTTCATCCGTTTGGTTCTCTTCGGCGAGGATGGGGTTTTTTAATCTTCAGCTCCGACAAGGTAGCAAATGCTGTTTTGAGTAAAACCTTAAAAGATTTGCATCGGTTGTGGTCAACGCAGTGCAATGCTACATAAATCGTTAAAGCAATAGTTCTCTGACACCATCTTGTAGTCAACACAATACAGTGTTGAAAACATTCCTCACGGAGCAACTAAAAAAATAAGTGTTTTGTCAATTTTTGTTTGTACAAATTGTACCTGTCGATCCATTTTCTTATTTCTTCGACCAACCCTTTTCTTCTCAGAGGCCATTTCAATTTTTAGCACGTCCACTATTAGGCCATACTAAATTAATGGAAACATTGAAAAAATTCATCATGATTACAATTTTATATATCTGAGTATTTTTGTTTACCTTATTGCATGTCGGGCCAGCGTGTGGCCCGCGAGCCGCAGGTACCCCACCCCTGGTCCACCCATGCAAGATGAAGTCCAACACGTGGTCTCTTTCAAATCCAGTCAAATTCTGAGCAAACCTGCAGCGAGTTTTTCCAGATATTTCTTTCTCCCCACATTCAAGTTGTCGTAAGGGGGGGGGAAAACATTTTGAATCTCTCGATTTGGTTGAATTGGTGTAGCTGGTGTTGGAACTTACTCCAAATCCAAAAAGAAAACAATGAATTTCTGTATTTACCGCCAGCACTGAACCGTTTTTTTTTGTAAAGGTTAGCTGTACTTTGGTTTGTGAAACAAAAAAATATTGAACGCATATGCTCATTATAAATTCAGCCAGCATTATCCAAAATTTAGCAAGGCCCTCAGACGACGTTTCTTTTTCGTTCTTTCGTCTTCTTCTTCTTTTTTTTTTTTAAACTAAAGGATCCCGAGCCCGGCAAACCGATATTGTTATTGTACAGTTCATTCATGCAAGTTTGCAATATGAGAGTTCCTCACGGCTGCGCGTGCACGAGAGGCCTGGCGTATGCGTGCGCGCGCGCGCCCTCTAAGCCACCAGCCCGAGTGAGGAGAAACAAGGCGGCAAAAGGAAAGGAGCACCATGAATGCGCTCGTTTAGTTTACGGCTTGTTTGATGAAGGAGAATTGGCCAAAGTGTTGTTCCTCGCTGCGGGACCCTCACAGTGACAGTTTTGAGCCGCTCCGCTCGGCTCATTATCTCGCCGGCCCACTGAGGAAGGGCCCCCATTCAGGCAAAAGCGGGTCTCTCTCTCTCTCTCTCTCTCTCTCTCTCCTCTCTCTCTCTCTCTCTCTCTCTCTCTCTCTCTCTCTCTCTCTGTCACTCCCTCCCTCTTTCTCCGTCAGGCTCGTTTGTCTCCTCATTGAGGGCCCAGTCCGGAATGTGATGGTTGTTAGGGAGCCCTCTTTCACTTCCAAAGTGTTTTATTGATGAGCTCTGACTTCTCCCACTTTTTCACATGTCAAAGAAAGTCAAGTGTAGGCCTCCATGACTTCATTTCATCACGGCAAACCCCCCAGCCCCCAGCCCCACTCCACCCTCTTTCCACGATGAGCTTTTTCTCCCTTCCCCCTCCTGTATACGCTTTGCCCTTTTTACGCACCCCCCTCTTATTTTCCATCATGCAACTCTTCCTTTTTTGCCCCCCCCCCGCACCCCGTTCTCCGCCATTTTGGCCGCAGAGGGGTTGCTTTTGGGGTGCGTTGAGGTGTGTCCTAATAAGGCCGCCTTTCACCCAGCGCCGTTTTATTATGGTGGAGCGCGTGGCCATGGCTACACACTCATTTGCTCCACTTTTATTTGCGCGTGCTATTTGCTGCGCGTCAGGCCGCCCGAGTGACGTCGCCCTTTGCCGCGCAAATGTGTCCATAAAAAGCAGCCGAGCTTGCCTAAAGGCTGCGCTCTTTACGCACGGGTCCTCTTGTTGACAGGAGGGGTGGTGGGGAGTGGGAGGAGGGGGTGGAGGGGGGTGATACCCAAAAGAGTCAACAAAAGCACGTGGTGGATGTACATGTAGCTACTGTATGGATTTTTGTTTTGATTTGGAGTTTTGCACTGGAAGGGAACTAAAAAATGTCACCATGTTTAGTAGATGTGAATTATGAAGCAAATGTTTTCCTGCAGGATACTTTTTCCTGCAGATGTGTTTTTTTTAATATTGCTGGCCACGTTACAGGTTATGTGCAGATAGAAGTCGGAAAGTAAAAATGAGAAGTTTCATATACACATGAAAAAAATAGTAAACACTGACTTTATTGACGATAGGTCAAGCAGCTATTTTTAATAGTTCTACAGAACCACTATATTGCACTTCACGAGGACCAAATAATTCCAATTGCTAGTTGCCACATTGTGCAATATTAAATCATGCGTGTTTTATGTTTGAAAATTTGACTTCATCTTTGTAAATAAGACACCCCACCTGTGCATAAAACCAGGAATGCAATGTAAGACCTTTGAAGCATCTTTATTCTTAAGTTTAAAAAACACAAAACTAAAATGTAAAAAACAGTTAAGTGAATTAAAACATGGAATACATTCAATGAAGATATCAAATGCTTTCAATATATAATTTGATTGCAATTAATAATACTTAATTAAATATTATTAATTAAATAGGACAGACAACTATTTATCTATTTATATTTTTATTTATCTATTTAACCAAGCAGTTGATTATACTCTTTTTTTTTTTTTTTTGCTATTTTTGTCTGACTGCACTGTCCATTCATGTCCAATATATCGTTTGCTTTCCAAACATAAATTGATATAGACAACATGTCTTCACTTCTGTCATAAAGTTGACATGTCAAAGTCGCATTTTGGTTTAATTCATGCAAAAAAAACGAAAAAAAAACAGCTATCCATTTTAATATTTTTTTCTTTGGGGGGGGGGGGCTCTTAAGCGAGGCACTTTCGCCCCTGTCACTGCTCCATGATGTCACCTACTTCGTGTACTGGATGCATGTACTCTGTGCAATACTTATCCAGTGTATTTAATCAGCTTTTGTAGTTCTCCATATCTATGTCATCAGTATTTATTTGACTGTTTGACTGCTTAATCACAACTTCCTTGATGGGATCTATACTAATTGCCCCTGAGTGATATCTTAAAAATACAGCAGTACATGAGTTCACAATTATTACTGCTTCCTGGATAAGATGATGATGATGATGAAGATGATGATGTGACGCCTTCATTTTTGTAAAGCACACTCACACTTCCTTGTTTATTTTTCAAGATTCAGCAAGTGAACGCAAAAGCCCATTTGCATGCACGGGTCTGATGAGAGGGGTTCGCGAGGGTTGTGGGAGTGCAGGCGGGCGAGGGGGGGGGGCGCGCACACACACACACACACACCACACACACACACACACACACACACACACACACACACACACGCACACACACACTCCCTCTCTTTTTTTCTCCTCTTTTCTCTGGCTGTGACTCGGCCCAGTTTCCCGCTTTTGGCTGCGGTGCACGGGTGGGGGTAGTGTTGGGGTGGGTCGCTGTTTATGTGGTGGTGGGGGTTGGGGTTGGGGGGGGGTTGATGATGACAGAGGTCGGGTCGCGCTAATGGGCCAGTGAAGAGCGGCGGAGCAGGAGGAAGGAGCACATCTACATTCATACACTTGTTCTCCCTTCTCCAATCAGCATAGGTGTGTTCATTCTTTCTCTTACCCCCCCGACCCACCTCCTCCTTCCACGACTCCCCCTTCCCCTCCCTCTCCCTCTCTCTCTCTCTCTCTCTCTCTCTCTCTCTCTCTCTCTCTCTCTCTCTCTCTCTCTCTTGCCCACTCACTCTCTCATTCGCTCTCTCCCACGCCAGCGCACATCCATGCCAAACTCGCTGCGTTCTGACATCTGAGTTCACTGTCAATCTCTGTCTCCTTCGCAGGGATCTCCCCTCCGTCTCCTTCTCCTCTTCGGCGCCCCCCCCCTTTTTTTGGGAAACTATTTTTTTTTTCTTCCGCCCGACGTCTCTCTACTTCACTTCCACGAGAGAAGCTCGGTCATCATCGTGGGTTATTTCCCCCCCTTATTTTTTTTTCTTTCTCTGTGTGGGCCGGTGGACAAACAGGCTGCATAGTTTTGGTTTTGACTGCGTCAGGATGCCCCAAAAAGGTGAGCTTTTTTTTAAACGCTATTTTTCTTCCTCACTCATGAATGCATGTTTATTTTTCTTTTTAATATGTAGCAATATTTGTAATAGTCATTTAGTGTCTCGAATGTGGGGGTTTCTGGTGCAGCCGTTTTTTTTTTTGAACGCAGGCAAAACAAATCGCCTATTTATTATTTTTAAACCAACTTTACAAGCTCAAGTTTGCCGTATTTATAAGCGAGTTAAAAAAAGTCAGTTTGGGCCAAGCCAGTGATCATCGTGGAGAATTGGGCGCAATGACCCGTTGAGCAAAGGCGTCAGATTGATTCATGCCGCCCACTCAGCCAAGAAGCTTCTTGCAGGGGTGGGGTGGGGGGTGGGTGGAAGGCCATCAGATATACCCGTTTTGAGTCATTAAAAAAACAACAACAAAATCCCTCCAACTTTCCTCACCTATAAATTTAATTTCCCAACAGGTTGTATCCCAATTAAATGTACATTTTGTAATGCAAATGTGCATCCAAAATAGAATTGCTGACAGATATCACACGTCAAAAGCCAACTATATTTATGCAGCAGTGAAATCATCCAAAAGTCTATAAAAATAAGTCGAAGTAGTTGCTATTAGTTCACTAACTTAATTGTCTACAATTGTCCTCAAATGTCCGTTTCATTGAGAAAAAAAATCTTTAATAAGCGCTATAAATTTACAATGTAATAAATACAATATCATGAAAAAAGAAGCAAATTGTCATTTAATGTTATATTAAAATGTCTGCTTCACCAATTTCATTTATTTTTCCAGGAGGCACCTGCTTGTAAAAAGTGTGTGTCATAGTTCACAACTTGCAAAAAAAAAAAAAAAAAAGAGTAAGTGCGCCTGCGTACATGCACTTTCTGAGTGTGTGTGTCTGTGAAAATAAGAATACTAAATTAAGACATTGTTGTTCCGGATTATCGCTGCAAAAGAAATGGAGATTAGATGATATAGTTAACCCCGGGAACGACAACGTTTGAGCTTTCGACCTTAAATAAATGATTAACCGCGTCCGCCATACAAGCATAAAAGCTACTCAAACTGCGAAGTGGCGTGCTGCACCCTCACCTCAAATCACTTTTGTAATTCTTTTATTTATTTATTTATTTATTTGTCAAGGCAAGATTTATTTTATCATTATTTATTTTAGATAAGATGCACTATATTTTTTTTTGAGTCGCGTCATTTAAAACGCGTCGGTTGTTGTGTGTGATGGAATTTTGAATGTGATTAATGACCGAGCAAGTGCACACTTCGGCCCCCCGAAACGCAGCCTGCTATTAGGCCATTTTATTCGGGACCACAACACAACTCTGCATGAAAAACACTTCCCCCTCACTGCCCCCCCCACACACTTTTTTTTTATCTGCCCCCCCCCCCTCCTTTCCCTCAATTGAAAAGCTTCTTCTAATGCATTTGTCTTTTCCCAATTGAGCGCCCTACTGCGCTCTTGTGTCTTCTGGACGCGCTTTACAACCGCCACCAAACGAGCACTACCAAATATTGGAAAGCAAGGGAAAAAAAATCCGTTTCAACTAAAAAAAACAACAACAACAACAACAAGAAAAACAACAACAACAACAAAAAACCTAAAACGGAACAAAATAAAAAACACTAAACAAAAACAGCATTCACACGCTGGCGCCGCCGGGGTCACGGTCGCCTGTGTGTGTGTGTGTGTGTGTGTGCGCGTGTGTGTATGTGTGTGTGAATAGTCCCGAAGGGGGTGGGATGCGTGCCTCCGGCTCTTTGTATTAATGTGAACTTGTTGGTGTGTTTAGCGGGGAAGCTGTGCGTGTTTCCAGCGGCCGGGGCCGGGCTGTCGCCCCCGGTTTGAGGGAGCCTATGCGGGGTGGTGGTGGTGGTGGTGTGGGGGCGCATTGTTGAGGACTGGACAGCCTCCCCCTCCTGAGCCTGGATTTTATTTTCAAGCACTGTACACTCTAGGGGTGAAATTTGCGTCGGAAACCTACTAGAAATAAATTTCCGCCCAAAGGGGTGCCAAATCCGAGACCTTTGGGCCGAATTGGGCCCGTCACGTCGTTTTAAGGCGCCTGCCTGCGAACGCCTGGAAATAATGTGTATTATCTGACGCAAAAAAAAAAGATAATGAAATCAAAAGTTGCGTTATCAGAGCATTTCCAAAATAATTAGGACGACAGTTGCATATTTGAATGTTTTTTTTTAATTATTATCCGTCGACTTCCCATTTTGAAAACAAAAGCAAGAGTGCTTTTCCCCATAGAAACGAGAGCAAGCGAAGGTGTGAGACTTTGGAGTACATCAGTATAGCTTTGGCTGTGCTAATGTCTTGTTTTGCTCTGTCCTATAGGGAGGCATTAAATAGTGAAAACGGCAGATGATTGGCTAAACTGTAATACAGTGGACAGTCAACTCTGTTTTCCAGGCAAGTTTAAAATACAAAAATACAAACATGCAACACAAACCAGGATGATGAACTGCTCCAGATACTTGCAATAAACAATGAAAAATTAACGAACGAGGTGATTTTGGAAAATGTGTGTGTGAGTGTGTCTGTGTATAAAAAAACAAGTGTATATATTTTGGATGCTAACCAGTTTTTCCTGATTTCCCCTGCGACGCTTAGAGTACCACAACCAAGCCACGTGGGAGTCTGGCGTTGCTTCAATGATGCAGAACAGTAAGTTCTTTTTAAATTCTTGATTTGCTGTTTTAATTGCATGACAAAAGTAACCCACCGTGAAGTTATGCCCTGTTTTTTTTAATGGTGCATAACTTAAAAAAAAGGAGGAGGAGGAAATGTCTTCTAGGCCACAATTTGCATGACTGACATTAGGGAGGCGTGTTGTCACTTATTTGACAGCCATTTCATGCTGTTAATTTTTTTTCTGGGGTGGGAGGTAGCAATGAAAGTTATTATTGAACACGTTAATAACAAGAGATGGAGAAAGTAGGGGTTGGGAATATTTTCCTTTCTGCTTGAGCTGCTATTAAATAATTGCACAGGCGCCCGCGTTAGCGTCGGGGCTGCTTGCATGAAACACGAGCGGGAAGAATTAATGTCTTTATGCAAATGAGCGCAACAGACACGTAGCGCAAAACACACGTGGCCAGACCGGAAGTTGCGCCTTGATTTCATATCGCCTTGAATGCTGTCTAATACCTGGTGCAAACAACACAAGCAAAAGCCCAAACCAAACCAACACAGAAAGGTTAAACATGAACGTTTTCTCTCTTGCTGCTGGACAAGAGGTGTATGACATCTGTGATGAAGGTGTGTGCCATAACTTTATTACATTACATCCTCCATATGCACTCGTGTCTGTGGTGTAATGTGTGCGCAATAAAAAAGGATGGTTTGGATGTGAGGGGGCGGGGGGTGCGGGGGCCAGAAAAAGATAGCAAAATGTCAAGAATTTCTAGTATGCGTAATAAAACATTTTTTTTAACGCAGGGAGCTAAATGGCTTTGGTATGGGATGTGTGCCGCGAGGAGGAGGGGGGGGGGGTGTCTTCAGCGGGCCCACGGGTTGTCCAGAGGTCGCGGCTGGCCTCGGTGGTCTTTTGTGCCTAATAACTCCTGGGTGCGTCCAAAATGACACCATATGCTTTGCCGCAATAGAGTACAAGGGGCCAGCGGGCACTTGAGGGAATTGCGCCCGCGTCATTAAGACTTCCTATGTGACATCTTATTTTTAATTTATGAAATCGATTCCCAGTGTTTTTTTTTTTAAATGCTAAATATAACATTCATAAATCAGAGGCGAAGGAGCATTAACGCGGTCTAACAAGTCTATTAATTCCTCCTAATCCCGGAATTAGCAACGAGCAAGAGGGATGATAGTGGATTTAGCATCAATCGCGTCCACGCAAGGTGCAAGATTATTACACGCGGCGGGCAAAAAGGGGATGAAGCCCCTTTTTTGATCCTCCCCACGAGCACACAAACATGGCTGCAGTGTGCATTTGTTGTCAAACGCAAACAGGGATGCGGAGAGCATAGGGAGGTGGAGGATGGGGTGGGGGGGGGGCTGCACGGGGAAGAAAAAAATAAAAAAAACACAACACTACATGTCACTTTTAATATGTTAAAAATCCAGGCGCGCCCTCGTTTGTGTGACCGCGCGCATGCAGCCCCTTTCCCCACCCCCCACACCCCCTCTCACCCTCAGGCCCCCTTAAAACCAAAGTCTCCCCTCGGAGGGTAAACGAGTGGCGTCCGATTGGGTCTGAGTGATCTCCAAATGCAGACAGAAAGGCTCATTTTTTTTTTTTTTTATCGTGCTACAATTTGTCGTGACGATGCGATTTCGCATCGCGGCGGTCGTGTCGCAAAGTGACGCGGCTGCCACAAAAGTGCTCCAACTGATCTTTTCAATTAGCCTCCCCGTGCATGATCCGAGGCGACTTCCGCCCATTCCCAGAAATTAAGCTCAAAGTTTGACGTGCGGCGAGCTTTATTTTCAAGACAAATGTCAGGCAGGCTCATCATATTTGCTTCCCCCCCTCGTCTATATTTGGAGCTTATTTATTGCTAAGGAGCCCCCGCTCCGGGAGTCAATGTAGCGGCGGCCAGCGGAGGGGAAGGCAGCACAGGAGCGGCCACTCCCGGGGAGTCGGCGCTCCCCTTTCGGCTTCAGGTTTGCGGGGCTCCCAGGTTATTATTATTATTATTATTTTTTTTTTCGAGACCCTTTTCACGAGGGGCATTTATGTAGAGTTTTGCGTCTTTTGCGACTCGTGCCTATTCATTATTATTATTATTATTATTATTTGTTACGCGGCCTATTTCGTACAACTTTCATTTTGTTTTGGGTAACGGTGGCGTTGTTTTAACATCCAAATGCAGTCTTTAGTGAATGTTTTTATGCTGGAAGGCTATTGTGCCGTTTGAAAGGCAACCTCTTTATTGCTCTGCATGTTTTTGTTATTGTTTTAAAGCATAATCGCGCACAATAGAACGTCAAAATTTACAGACAATCCAATTGTGGTTTTTTTTTTTCATTTTATTTTGTTCTGCGCATTTTCGCTTTATTTTTTTTAAATTCTAAAAACGAAGAAGGTGCAAATGGCCTCTGGTCTGCTCACGCAGGTCACAGCGGCGTCAACCAGCTCGGCGGCGTGTTCGTGAACGGCAGACCGCTGCCGGACTCCACCAGGCAGAAAATCGTCGAACTCGCCCACAGCGGCGCTCGACCCTGCGACATCTCCCGGATACTCCAGGTGGGCCACTCGCTCCTCTTCAATTAGCTGCATTCCTTTACGTCTTTATTTTCATTTTCCTACCCCCCCCACCCGTTGCTGCCGCAAAGCAGCTTGTAGGCAGGCCGCGCGCACGTGCAAGCAAATGCAAGCAAATTTAGGATTTTCTTTGGACACTGGAGACAGGAGAAGAGGATTTAAAAAAAAGTCATGCCTGCTCTAAATTAAAAAAAAAAAGATTGATTGTAGAAAATGCCTAATGTACCATTCAAGGCATATTTTCTGTGTTTATAGACCCATGATGAAGTCCAAGTGGTGGACAGTGAAAAGGTGATGATGACTTGAACGCCATCACAACATTCCCCGGATAGTCCTAAATAATGGATGTGAATTGTGTCTTTTGATCTCCATCCAGGTGTCCAACGGCTGCGTCAGCAAGATCCTGGGCCGCTACTATGAGACGGGCTCCATAAGACCGCGGGCCATCGGCGGCAGCAAGCCCCGGGTCGCCACGCCGGAGGTGGTCGCCAAGATCGCGCAGTACAAGCGGGAGTGTCCGTCGATCTTCGCCTGGGAGATCCGGGACCGGCTTTTATCGGAGGGCATCTGCACCAACGACAACATCCCCAGTGTAAGATGGCGCACGAGCCCCCGTCGGGAGACTTTTTTTTTTTTTTTTTTTAGGGGGGGGGGGGGAGTTGCAGCGAGCATCCCGACCGCTCACTGGGTGCTCAACGTAAAGCCAATTAGTGCGGCTTGTGTTGCGCGCACTTGACGCGTTTCTCCTCTCACGTGCCCCCCCCCACCCCCCATTTCAGGTGTCATCGATAAACAGAGTCCTGCGCAACCTGGCGAGTGAGAAGCAACAGATGGGCGCAGATGGCATGTATGACAAGCTGAGGATGCTCAACGGTCAGACAGGAAGTTGGGGGACCCGGCCCGGCTGGTACCCCGGAACATCGGTACCGGGCCAGCCCAATCAAGGTGAGCCCCCATAGGAGGGGAATGGTCACCTTCATAAGATGTGCAGTTTTCATTGTTATGATGATTAGGATTTTGAATATTACTGCGCTGCTTCTGGCCGAGGCAATGAGGCCCGAGCGCGTGTACGCGGCCTCAATGCTTCCACTGTGCCGGGCGTGGACGTGCGTGACAAGCGCGAGGGATGTGCGTGCACAAAGGAATGTTTCCGTCCACACGGCTGATAGCGGGGGTGGAGGGGGGGGGGGGGTTGCTCCACGCAACGTGTAATTGCTCATTAGCAGGGGCCTTTGTCTTCCTCTCTCTCTTTTTTTTCTCGCTCTCTCCTCCTTTGTGACGGCGTGCACGAACGCGCAGGCAAAACCGACAGCAGCTCAGCCTTCAAATGCAAACGAAATTAAAAACAAAACAAAATTATATATATTTCCGGGGGAGAAAAAAAGCGGCGGAATTGGCGCAAGTGAGGCGCGGCAAATGATCGTTTGCTTAATTGTTTGCGCATCGTTTGGACACGTGGGTCGGGGCTGGTCACGAGCATTAAAGCGGAAACGATCACATTAAGCACCGCCCATAATCGTCACTATTGCTATTTTAATATACGGACGTGGATATATCATGATGATGGTAATAGCAGTTTTTATTTTCACTTGTTGCATTAGTTAATAGGGGCAAAATGAAGTGCATAATAACAACAATAATAACAACGATAAATTGAAAAGCACTATAATAGAGACAATGAGAGGACCGACTTGTGTTTTTTTAAGAATTCCGCCTGCGACAAAGGATCTCCTGTTCGATTCAGCTATAAAAAAGGATGACGTAATGAATGAGATTGCGACCCCGCCTCCCCTTTCCCGAGGTGCTCTTGAGCACGGCAGTCGCAGTTTAATTGTAATCGATGTGATGGGTTTAATGCAGAGGGAAATTTGTTTTGTAATTATCCATCATCGCAACGAATAATATTAATTACAATTAATATAATAGTAATGTACTACTACTAATTAATATAATAGTAATGGTAGTACTACTACTAATAATAAGTGATAAAATACATATCTGTAGAACTAAAATCCTACTCATACCAGTTAAAGTACAGCTAAATCTAAACAATAAAACCCTCAAAAGGTATTTTGAATTCACTTAATTCAAACACATAAATCATTTGCACATGATTAAAACGTGTTTAAGTAACATCCATTATTTGTTTATGTTTTCGGAAAATTGGGGAACAATTCTGTCAGTTTATCGCATTTTAATCACGTGCAACTACATTTTAAAAATTATTTATAATAAACCGAAATAGTGCTAACAGGGTATAGGCCTGCCATCATGGAAATGAAAAGAACGTCTTAGTTGTAGTAATAATAATGAGAATAATGATCTATTTTGGATGCACATAAGAGGACCTGGACGTGTCTAAATCCCGTCTCCGGGATTTGGTCTCTGTCGTTCTCTTTTTGACTTTCAAGCGCTTCCTCAAGAATGTTTAGATCGGGCCTCAGCGGGCTGAAAGGTGCCGCAATTGGTTCGCTATATTTATTCCTTTTTTTGTGTGCTGCTCCTTTTCCGCCTCACTGGGTGAGACATTTGGGATACTAAAGAATGCGTTTATTATTTTTGTTGTTGTTACAAATAAAACAAATCCCATCTCGTAGCGTCACCGCTTCTGGCGCACGGATAATAGCTGCACATTCACCCCCATTTTTTTTTTTTTTTCTTCCCGGGATTATTCTCAGCAGTCGATGATACTTTAGTCTTTTTTTTTATTTGATTTGATGTGCAGGAACATTTGCACATTCTCGACTTGATAATGATGTCCAACAAGTGGACAGACATTAGACGATTTTTTCAAGGGTGGGGGGGGGGCGGGGGGGGTTGGATTGCCCTCCTCGTGGTGGTGAATAGATTGTCCTTATTTTGGAGTAGTTAAGAGGGCTGTGTGTAGTGGGGCGGAGGGGGGGGGGGGGGTGCCTCGCATGCTCTCTCCGCACTCATTTGTTTCCAATTGAGGACAGAAATCCTGAGTGGCGTGGACGTGATTAATGATGCTAGTGGATAAGGGTTAACACACTGGACTCAAAGCTCTCCCCTCGGACACAATGGCAAAAAGACTGCGGCCTGTGCAGCTCCAGTGGGAGAGAATCCTTTTGTCACAGACCCCCACCTCACATATATTACACCCACCGGGCAGGACTGGCTGCTCGTCCCTGCCTGTGTCCACAGTTTAATGGTTTCCCTTTACTCCTGAAGCCATTGTAGGGCCCTGAAAAGCCTCCGCTGCTATTCAAAAATAAAGTTGGTGGTCACCTCAATGGATATTCCGACGCCCATATGGGAACCACCATTGAGTCTGTTGGGTGGGGGGTGTCGTGCATCTGAGTTTGCTGTTTTTTTTTTTTTTAAACATGTCTCTGAAAAGAGGTCGGCCACATCTAGACACATTTCTCTTTAAGCTTTTGACAACATGCAGCATTGTGGCAGAGTTAAGTTGACCCCGCCCCCCCCCCAACGTACCCCCTCACCCCCGCGCCCTCCCCAGCTCTTGTTCCCACAATATTTTATCAACAATACAGTGCAACATGAATGACCCGAAACAATCCATTCTGTGATACAAATTATCCAATTTCACTTAATTGCTCAACAAATCGTTATATTTTATATTTGCTTAATCATCTACGTCATTGACGCAGAGTGACAGGCAAAACAAATTCAGTGCGCTTCCATTAAATGACAGAAAGTCAAAAAATATGTACAACACCTTGTTCAGGCCCAGACTTCATATGAAGTACATTCGTGAGCAAATTAAATTATCGTGATTACACTAGACACTCTAAATATTTTTTTTGATGGTGTGCATAAGATTATTATTATTATGGGATGTAAAATGTGTGCTTTGGCTCAATAAAAGTTGGGCAACATTACTGTAGTATTCTTAATTGTGTGTCAAAAGAAGTTGAGCATTGTTACTATTAAAAGCCACAATTGATAAATGAAGCACGTCACTTGAAAGATACTTATATTTAGCATTTTGCAAATCTAAAAAAAAACCCGACATATATTTTTTTAAATTCTTCAACAGTTGGTACTTTTTTTTTAAAAAGATAAATATGAAAATAAGAAAACGAATCGCACAAACACAGGCTGAGTTGATTCTTTGCGGTCTGATGAGTGTCAGTAGAGTATTGCAAAAGTCCAAAGAAAAAAACAAAGAAAAGAACGAATCATCCTTTGATGGGGAAAAAAGAGAAAGGATGCCTGTTGAAGTTACGTGTCACAAAAATTTGTCCTACCCCCCCCCCCCCCCCAAATTACAGCGTTGGGGTTTCCTCGTTTTTGACATCCTGCTGTAGTCTGAATATACTTTAAAAAGTAATTCCAACCCAAATTTTGTAATTCATTGATTGATTTTGTAATTAAAATGACAATAAACACACACAATTTAACTATTAGGTTATTTCAATTTGAAGTCATTTTTGAATGTCTGTTTAAAAATAAAAACAAGTTACTTCAATTCAACTTTTATTAGATCCGAAAGGGGAAAAAAGCACGAGTCATTAAAAAAAAAAGATATCGTGACAGTAAGTTAAAAATTCTTTTTCGAGTCTAACGATTTGCACCCACCCCCCCAACCCCACCCCCTCGTCCCCCCACGCAGACGGCTGCCAGCCGCAAGACGGCGTTGGAGAAAACACGAACTCCATCAGCTCGAACGGCGAAGACTCGGAGGAGACTCAGATGCGCCTGCAGCTGAAGAGGAAGCTGCAGAGGAACCGAACCTCCTTCACACAGGAGCAGATCGAGGCGCTGGAGAAAGGTGCGGATACCACATGGGGGAGGGAGGGAGTGGGGGGTTGGGGGGAGCGCCGCCACTGACAAATACTTCTAATATTTGGGAAAAATAGTCGACGCAGCTCTGCAATCATATAAACATAAAATTCTTAACGGGAAATTGAAAGAACTTTACAGATTTTGTATTGGAAGACGTTCATGGGATTTATTAAGCAGGTACTGTGAATATAAAATACAACACGGTTAAGATACTGTGAGATACACAATTTTCACCCGATAAAATTAAAAATGTGGCCCTGGAAAATCATGAATAGGATAAATAAATAATATTAAGATAATAAAAATAAATAAAAACACCAGATTTAGTTTACAATACTTTTTGGACCACGTACGACCTAAAAAAAAAAAAAGAAAAAGTTAGCTCACTCAGTAATGTCATGCTTAAAATTAAAATACAGTAGTGTAGTAGGGCTAAGTGTTTGTCCATAACAAGACAGTGATTTTATAACCAAAATGTATATTAGTTTAATAATAGTGCGGGTGCATACAGCAAAAGAAAACTACTAAAATAATGACTCAAATGCAATGTTTTGCATGTTGAAATCAAATAAACATTGCCCCCTTAATAAAGGGTTAAAGACAAACAAGGTGAAATGCAAATGTATTGAAGTAAAAAAGTAAAATACATATGATGAGTACTTATAGGAAGTGATTTTTTTCAGATGCCACAGTTGGAGAACCACTCCTCGAAATGACGATATTTATATTTACAATTTGGGAGTCGTCCTTTATAGACTAAACATGTTTTTTGAAAAAACGTACCTAAAAATGACTAAAATCACAAAAGCTAATACTTTTGCTCTGGTCTCTGAGGCTGTACTGTATTTGTAATGTTACATAATGACCTTAACAGTATGTCCCGCGTCTGTGTTGCAGAATTTGAACGAACTCATTATCCAGACGTGTTTGCACGAGAGAGACTAGCGGCCAAAATCGACCTCCCGGAAGCGAGAATACAAGTGAGCACACCCGTTTAGCTCGGCCGCCTCGCCGTCCGTTGTTCAAATAAAGCGGCTCAACGTTCCCCTCGCAGGTCTGGTTCTCCAACAGGAGAGCGAAGTGGAGGCGGGAGGAGAAACTTCGCAACCAGCGGCGGCAGGCCAGCAACTCCTCCAGTCACATCCCCATCAGCAGCAGCTTCAGCACCAGCGTGTACCAGGCCATCCCGCAGCCCACCACACCCGGTACGTGCGCCAAAAACCTCATCGGTGGGTTCTTATGCAAGATAAATAATCAAAGAGTCAAGCATAAACGCGCTCAATGCCATTGACGGATTGGAGGATTTGAGGGACTGACACTCAATTTTTTTTTCAACATTCTTGAGTTTCATTCATGTATAAAAGAAAAACTTAACATTAAAATGTAAAAGAAATAAAACACTTGTGTTCTTAACTTTAATGATGTCGGAGAAACGAGTTGCAAATATTTTTACTAATCTATTCAGAGCCATTTTTTGGGATGTGGGGGAAAGGGGCGGGGTTTGTTGTATTTTTGTTGCTAGAAAATGAGAACCTGGTACTGGACTGTGGTTTTAAAAGTATCCAGGTCACTTGAAAAGAACACAGTTAAAAATAATACTTCAAATTTCCGTGCACACGTGAATTATTTCACCTGTAGCCAAAAGCCAAAACAAAACAAAAACCTAATGTGATCTGAAATTAATTTTTAGCAGTTTTTTTTCTTTGATTTCAACTTTTAAAACAATGTCTAAAGTCGACATTTGAACACAAATGAGTAGACAAATTTGTGGCAATTATTACAAAATTTGGAGTAGATATTGAACGGTGTTCCTTTCTCAATACCAACAAATGGATGTGGATATCTTGCAAGTAAATCATCCCAATGGGCGATATTAAACAAACATATGCGCTTTATGTATTTTTTTTATCATAATAAAATAATAATATCAGTCGAATTGGAGCAATTGTTCAACTGCGCAGGGATCAATGCTTTTTATATCACTCAAATCAATACACCAACATGTCTTCAATAAAGTGGTGGTATTTATTAATATTTTATATACCGTTGGTGTTGGGCCGAATCCTCACTCCTCCAAAATGAAAACTTTTTGATAAAATAAAAAACAAAAAGTCTTGCTTGAGTTTCCAAACACCACTTTTTTCAAGTTTGTATTATCGCTTATAATTCACAGTATAATTCATCCCAAAAGTAACTAATTGAATATGGTAAAAAAAAAAAAAAAAAAAATTGGCGCCCGCACCGGCCATCTAACGGGCATGCGATGGCACTGCCCGTACGAAAAGTGTCAATGTTAATGCCACAAAATTAAATAAATGCCTGTCTTAAGTTATCCTCCAAAACGATTTTTCAAAGATCTTAAAATGTGACACACAAAACATGACGATGAGCTGACTGAAGTCGTTCAGTAAGCGGAAATGAATCCGCACACATTTATTGTAAATCCATATGGCTCACACGCATTCCTTCAGCAATTTGAACGAAACAACCCTACGCAAATGTTTCAAGGCTCACTATTTTCACTACAGTATTGTCTAAAAAACATCCAAACCTTCATTATAGGGATAAATTATGCTTATTATGCAGTCCTCCACGGATGAAATGTATACCTGTAGTTTATATTACAGATTTATCCTCAAGCTATTATTACCTGCAGGCTGAATACTCTACAACTAGAGTCTAGTAAACAGGCGGCACGTTGGATCAGCCGGTAAAGCATTGGCCTCACAGTTCTGAGGTCCCGGGTTCCATCCCAGCCCTGCCTGTGTGGAGTTTGCATGTTCTCCCCGTGCCTGCGTGGGTTTTCTCCGGGCACTCCGGTTTCCTCCCACATCCCCAAAACACGCAACATTAATTGGACACACTAAATTGCTCATAGGTGGGATTGTGAGTGCAGCTATTTGTCTCGATGTGCCCTGCGATTGGCTAGCAACCGGTTCAGGGTGTACCCCACCGCCTGCGTGTTGACAGATGGGATAGGCTCCAGCACTCCCCGCCACCCTCGTGAGGATAAGCGGCAAAGAAAATAGATGGATGAATATCACTGTATTTTTTTAGTACTATATCACGTGTGTTTAATTTTTTTTTTAAATATGTAGAATTGCTAATAAATACTGTTCACTCTCTCCTGCCCCCCCCCAGTGTCGTTCACCTCGGGGTCCATGTTGGGCCGAGCCGACTCAGCCCTCACCAACACGTACAGTGCGCTGCCCCCGATGCCCAGCTTCACCATGGCCAACAATCTACCTATGCAAGTAAGTGGAAAAAGAAAGACCGGCGGCGCAAGTGCGAGATCACCAGTCCGATGATCCAGGACAATCAGACCGACCTAGCGAGCTAAATGTACATGTTGTTTGCCTTCCGTCTACCTGTAGCCCAGCCAGACCTCCTCCTATTCCTGCATGCTGCCTACCAGTCCGCCCGTGAACGGGCGCAGCTACGAAACGTACACGCCCCCGCATATGCAGGCGCATATGAACAGCCAATCGATGACCGCTTCTGGTACCACCTCAACAGGTAGGCAGGCAATCCATTCTTTACCCGGCGTGATTGGGGGGGAAATGAAGTGGTCGGGGCGGCGCCGCCACTGATCTAAAAAAAAAAAAAAAAAAAAAAAAAAGACTGTATAGCGCATCCGCATTGAGCGATATGTCGATTGGTTGAAGCCACTGGCCGCCATCTTGGTACTCCCAAAACGTCTTGAGGACATGGTTTACAGTTTGGATTATGGCGAGCTTTTTCTCAAAGTTTTGCATGTAGAATTAAAACTGATTGTGTGAGCTTGACATTTTTTCAGTTCTGGTAACATGAAGGATTTTTTAATTTGACTTGGTAAGCCAAAAAAAAGGCTAAGTGCAAAAGAAAGACATAACACCGTGACTATCAAGAAACCTTGCATATTACCTTGGGCCCGATTTCCGTGACATGTTAACTTTTCCCAAAATACGCTGTGAAGCACTATCATCATAACATAGCAAAAAACTAAGCTTTTTTTTGTCATGTAAACATTAAATTTTAAATCAATCAGTTGGATATATTTTAGGAAATAAGGACTCGCAATGGAAAAATACATACTAAATGCATTGTTCATTTGTTGTCTCAGCGACATCCTCTTTCAGACAGAAAATTTAAACTTGTTTCCTCGCATTTGAACATCAAATTCAATTTGCAGAGCTCTGTATTATGAAATTCATCAAAAAAATTCACAGAAAATGTGTTTTCTTGCTTATCCACTGATGAAGTTTGGGAAAATATCTACATCGCTTTTTCACGAAAAATCGTCGCCCTATAAGGGTGAAGCAGAGAGTGAAATGAATAAATATAATAGATAAAAAACCCTTTACAAACAAACTTTAACAGTGTCGAAGTAAATCTTTGTAACTCACCTGTGGAATGTTTTCTCACAGTTACGAAACTGGCAATTAACGCCGATGCACATGTCGGCATGGTTGTTTTGGGAGTATCAAGATGGCGGCTGGCGACTTCAGTTTTGGTGGCCAATGAAGTCCAGTCTTTTTTTTTTTTTTTTTTTTTGGGGGATCAGTGGGCGCTGTGCCAGTCATCTGCCACCTTCTCTAATTACATCATGTGTAATTTCATTTGCTTCTGGGTCGAGCCTATAGTTTAGTTCCGGCCCATTAAGGCGGGGCGGCCACACGCAGCCACATATAAAGACACCAACCACTTCTAGTCGTGAGCACTTAATGGCGCAGAAGCACATTTCCTCTGTGCTAAATTGCTAATTAACATGATTCATTGGCGCTTGTACTTGCTCTTTAAATGCCAACGTGCGCGCCGACGCCACTTTCGCGGCGAACGCTCACCTGTTTGCACCCCGCCACAAAGGGGGGGGGGGGTGTGTGTGTGAGTAAAATGCAGGGTACACCTTGGAATAGTCGCCGGTCAATTGCGATTCGCGCCTTCCCTATAGGCAAAAAGTCTTGCTTAATCCTGTTTTCTTGTTTTTCCTTTCACATAACCTACCATGTACACTTGCTGCAGACGTGAGATTTTCATTGGTGGTGTCGTCGTGAATGGATAGGGTTCCAATGACGCCATCTTGTGTGTCACAGAGGTCAGAGAACACTGCTGATAGGTGAAGCGCGAAGTTTTTTTTCTATCGTTAATTTATCCGATTGGTTGGTGGTGACGTCATTGGAAACCTAGCCATTGTACGTTATTTTATGGCGTGACGACTTTGGGTGAAGGAATGCAGTCCTGCGCGAGGGGGTGTGGCCTATAGGAAGTACAGGTACATGTCAGTAAAGTAGAATATTGGGGAAAATTCATTTATTTCAGTACTCATACTTTGTACAGATTCTATAAACAGTTGGAAAAATAGTTTTCAGAGGACAAATTCCTGTCTCTTGGGTGACTAGTACGTAGTACCCCTCTAACTACTTCAGGGTGTACCCCGCCTCCTGCCGGAAGATTGCTGGCTTACGCTCCAGCAGTCCCGTGACCCTTGTGAGGATAAAGCAACTCAGATAGGAGATGGATGAAATTCATGCCTACTTTCTACATTAAATCATGAGTCCATTATCCAATATCCTATGCATATTTTTATGTATTTGAGTAATTACCCCCCCCCCCCAATATTATTATTATTATTTTTACTACTAACACGCACTTTACTGCACTTCTGTCCTAAAACTTCTCATGCCGGTAGTCAGTGTAAAGGTGTCAAACTCAAGGCCCTGTGGGGGCCAGATGCGGCCTGACGCGTGATTTTATGTGGCCCGCGAAGGCAAATCATGTGTGTCAACTTCCGGGATTTTTGTTCCAATCCGAACCAAAATTTCAAATTGTCATGTCATAAATCAAGACGTTTAAATATTGCAAACATTTTTGTGTTACCTAACATCAGAAATAGTTGAAAAACCCATTGCTATTGATTTCTGATTCCAAAACTAGTTGGTAAATTTAATTTGTAGATATGATGGGCCAATTAACCCTGCTAAAAATGATCTCTTGACCATGTCTTAACAATTTCTAAAGAACTATAGAACTTTAGGACCCAAGTCTTATTCTATTGTTCTGTAGTAATTTTGTAGAAAATCACTGTCAAAGTTCTATAGAACTAGTTGTTCTGTACAAATTCTATAGAATTCTATAGAAAATGTTTTAGCAGGGAAAGATTTTCATGGTTTCAGTCATCACGGCCCTCTGACAGAAGCTGTAACTACAATGTGACCCACAATATAAATGAGTTTGACACCCCTGGTATCAAGTCTGTCAAGAATTTCAGACAACAAAATTAGCCCCCCGCTAAATGGTTAGCATTTACAATTAGCATTAGCCCGCTAGCAATGGCCGTTTTGGTAAACCACCCCACCCTTGCTAACTACCATTCAGCACACTCCTACATCAAGTTATATGTACGTTACACATCTAATAGTGTCTTAAATGTCTCTTACGGACGCTCCTCTGTTTTCCACTTGCCAAATGTCCGCGCTCGACCGATTCCAACATTTCCCGCGTCAAAATGTTTAGCTCGTTCGGGATATTCATGCTTTCACATTCCAAACATTTAGTTTTTTTTTTTTTTTTCAAATTAATTTGGAAGAGCTGTGGCAAAAAAAATCACCAAGGCATCAGTCAGTCCACAATTATTAAAGACAAAGCCCGTATTTGAGCGCATGTGAAGGGTTCCGTTCCTCTGTCACAAAATAAGGTTCTTTGATACTTGTGGAGATGGAGAGGATTGAGGACCAGGTTCCTTTGCAATAGCTAAGCACAGCCTCCCCTTCTTCTTCTCCATCCACCTCTCAGCTGTAATGCCAAGTCCATCATCTTGTTTATTATTTGTTGGTATTTTGATGTAAATTCTGACTTAAATGGTGGAACCCGACTCAAGTCGAAATTCGAGTTAAGTCGCTACTGTAGGAACGGATCCCAGTCGTAGACCGAGGACTCCTTGTAATGTACTCCACGAAATTTTGTTTTGTTTTGAAGTGACGGATTCGTGTTTGTCTTGTCGTAGGACTCATCTCTCCTGGGGTGTCTGTCCCAGTGCAAGTCCCAGGGAGCGAGCCCGACATGTCTCAGTACTGGTCTCGACTACAGTAGAGCGACGAGCTACTTCACCTTGTGAGCGCCGCGGCCTCCAACGTGGACCTCCTCGTACACATACACACTAAACTCACACACGTATACACAGGAGAGGAGTACGAGGACTTGCGTGGCTCCAGGCACATTCAAACGAGGACAGGACTGAAAAAGACAAATGGACCTCAGTAGAAAAGTGCCCGGTGTTACCTTTTTATGGAACAACAATTAAACAAAAAAAAAAAAAAAAAAAAAAAAACCCACAACACTTTTTTTTTTTTTTAAATTACTTCAAGTCATCGTTTCCAGTTTTTTTTCTTTCCGGCGTGTTTGTAAATGGCCATTTGTACGTGAACACGAACGCTCAAGCGCTGACGAGACGGACTGCCAGGAAGCCGCCTTGTCCACACTCTTGCCGTGACTATCGTTGAACGTGCTCATATCCAGGCGCTCTGTGCACGGACGCTGTTGCATATCGTGAGTGGAGGGAAGACTCTTTGAAAAAGTATTTATTGTCCCCACACGAGGAAGAGGCTGCAGTCAAACACACACACACACACACACCACACACACACACACACACACACACACACACACCACACACACACACACACACACACACACATTTACGGATGGCTATCAAAAGCAATCCCACTCGGACCTCCAACGTGGAAGCCTGTAGTCTGTAAATGGTAGACTGCGTCTTTGCTCTATTATCTTTTTATTTCTTGTCCAAATGTAAAGTACTTGTCTTCCCTCGAGAGAGAGAAAAAAAACTCCAATAAAACTTAATTTCATTTATAACTGCCCCACCCCCCACCCCACCCCACCGCCACCCGACCTCCCTCACCAAGAATATTCTATAAATGTTCCATGCATCATAAAGTACATTTCTTTAGGGTCAGGTACAATTTGTCTCTTAGGTATAGTTGTATTATAGTGTCCTATGGTCAAAAAAAAATGTGTGCAACTAGAAATATTTAATTCTTATAATTATGATTAAACATTGCTTGACAGAGTTTTAAACTTAAGTGTTTGGCAGTTGTTTACAAGTACATATCAGATTTAATCATTGTTGATTGTAAAACAGACCAAAGCCTTTGTATTTCATCTCGTACACAATGTTTTTTTTTTAAATTTTATTTCTTTTAAAGATATTAGTCTTGTGTTGCAACATTTTGTAAACACGTCTTTAGTTCGATGACATCGGCTTCGAGTTTGTATGACCGCGGCGGAGTCCGCGGTCCTTATTTATAATTGAAGACCATGGGAGTTTTTTTTTTTTCTCGCATCATTTGCCATGCCCTTTTATTTTTGTTCTATTTTATTTCCGTGTCGGTGTGTATGTAGAACATGGACACATACGGGGTTTTACGTCTGGGCAAATGGAGATAAAAAGAAAAAAAAAGAAGAAAAAAAGTCGACACACTGTCTCTTTAAATATTTCAATTTAATTTTATTTAAAATGGAGCTTTCTAAATGTATTTTGTGAAAATTATAAAAAAACATTTTGTACAGTAAAATTGTGTCTGAAAAGATTATTTTTGTAAATGGCACGCTTTTGTTTTCTGTGCATGGATCATGTTTGTGACTGAAGCAAAATGAGGGAAACGTGACGTGGTGGTTAGCACGGCCGGCTCACAGATCTAAAATTCGGGTTTGACCCTATTCCTCTTGTGCTTGAGTCATTTTACTTTGGTTACTCCACCTTTCTTCTACATTCCCAAAAAGTTTCAAGTTAATTCAAGACCCCAAATTTTCCACAAATGGTGGTTTGTCTACGTGCCGTGATAGGCTAGCCGCCAATCCAGCAGAGGTTAGCAAAGGTACTCACATTTTCAGAAATAATTATAAATGGTCGTCAAATGAGGATGAAGCCGAGGAGAAAATCCTCGAGATGTCACCGCAAATCTCCAGTTGTGCTCATCTGATTAAATAACATTAATTGTACAAACAGGAGCAGATGCTTGGCCAGCATGCTAACGCAGCTAACGAATGGGAAGGGGCCACTTTGTGAAACTTTAGCTCGTCACAGAGCCCTCACTGAATGATATAATGGCGTGACGGCACTCCCTGTCAAGCGACCTTATCATCCAACTTGGTCAGTGAAAGTGAAAAATTAAAACAAGCTTCATTTGATGATTTTTTTCAGCCATTATTTACAGTGAAACTTTGGCAGGTTAGCATGTTGTGCTAACAGCTAACTCTGTGGCATACAAATCATAATTTGTTTTCCTTATTATTGGGCTTGTAGAACGTGTACACAACTTGGTTGTGCCTGAGGCCGAATCACAACTGTGTTGATATGTAGAACAAAAACTACTTTTAAAATACATTGTGTATTGACTGAAAAAAAGCCAAATTAAGTAATAAATAAAAAAAAATTCAACTTTGTTTTTTTTTATTGGATTTTTTTTTCAAACAGCAAAGCAAATTTATTTGTATAGCAAATTCACACACGAGGTAACTCAATGTACTTTAGAAGATTAAAGGCACTTGAAAACAAAGCGATAAAACATTTAAAATGGGATAAAAACAATAAAGATGCCAAACAAAATATAAAAAAAGGCAATTAAAACAGCATACAGTGCAAGTAATATGATCAAAAAGTTTATATATTCTAAAAAGCATGAGGAAAAAAAAAAGACTTTTCAACTTGGGGCTGACCTCACTTCTGTTGGCAACTTCTTCCATTTGTGTGCAGCATAATAGCTAAAAGCTGCTTCACCATGTTTGCTTCGGACAGAAGCTGCTGACCTTTAGGCTGCCACAAGACGACACGTTCATGTTGAACAATTCTAAGGAACAATGGCTGCAGGCAGCAGAAATAACTGGACAGAGGAATCAAACCCTCGCCTTCCTGCAAGCAGGCCACTGCCACTGTAACTGCTCTTCCTCCTCCCATTCTTTCAAGATTAAGATAAATACCAATGCGACACTTGCAATGCGCAGCACACAAAAAAGGGGTGCAGCGGATAACAAACGGGTCTTGATCAATCTGAGCACACAATGAGGAGAAAAGGTCAAAGTGATTCGCCGTCTAAGAGAATGATGCGGAGGAACAATGATGACAAAAAAAGAGAGAGGGGTGAAATAAAACGGTGTAACTTATTTTGCTTTTGATTGACGTGGATCTGTTAGCAAGTGAGATGTTGACCAAAGACAGGAGGCTGAGGACAGATAGAATTCGGGACAGGTAATGTTCGAACAGCACAAAGCGTCGAACGGCTTCCTGGAATCATAAACGGCTTTCATTATTTTACCGTATCGGTAAAGGAGTATCAGGGCCAGGCAGAAAGATCACAAAAAAATAAAAAAAAGAAATATGTGAACTGACCGTGCAGTTTAAATATTATAAGGATTGTTACCCAACCCCCCAAAAAAGTGCATTTTTTTTTGTGTGGATAAAGAAGCTATTCATCGACCTGGTGTGTGTGTGTGTGTGTGTGGGGTTGGGGGGTTGGGGGGGTTGCCCCGTCTCATGCTCGGCAAACAAAACCAAGTACGTTTCCAAGCTCTCTGTGCGGCTCCAGTACTGGTCCCATAGCCCAGTGGTTGTTTTTGGCATGCATATAAATTACAAACTGAAATCTACAATGAATTGTAACACAATGACAAAATATATATATATATTATGATAGGATAAGGAAGGAGCGCATAGTCAGAATATTCAAGTTAGGCTTTCATCATTAAGTATTTCACCATTTTTATGTCTTCATATTACCAAGGCTATTTTCAATTTTTGATTAAGAACTCCCATTTGCACAATAATTTCCTGTATAATTCATAAAGGTTTTATGAGAGTGACAGTCGGACTCTGGAAAAATATCTATTTTCCATGGGGGCTATTTATATTTTCAAACTACAAAATTAGTAATTTGCTTGTAACTAAAAAAAAAAAAAAAAAAGCTTAAATCAAATATTTGTCCATGAAGAATAAACAACAATACTGTGAACCTAATGATGGCTTTTATTTGTTAATAAAAAATATGAAATGAAGCGTGTCCATAGAACGGTGAAAACCGCGGCACGTCCTTGGCCAGCTGGGGCAATTGGCAGATCCCGAACGTCTTGGCGGCAGACCGAAGCCGCCGAGACATTCCAGGTGTGGCTGGCCCGGTCGCCCCCTCCAGCTCTAGAAGTCCAGGTGCTTGTTGCCAGAGCCACAGGCTGAAGCCGCCGTGGCTGCTCCTGCCAGTTCCCCCCTCTTCGCACGACTCGCCGTCTCAGACAAGTCTGGAGGCAAATGTAGTCGCTACATAAATGAGGATGGGGGTGGGGGTGGGAGGCAGATTATTAGATCAGCTGGCAAAAAAAAATGTGGATCAACATACAGTAGATGTACCCCTCAGTGATGTTTATTCACAGAGCCATGTTGGGTTGAAATTGCATTAGTTGCTTCAGCACTCTGCACAGAGCTGCCAGCGTGGAGTAAACCTGCTAGCGTGTTGCTAAATGCTTCACAGAGCTTTAGATCTGTTTCGTCTCAGGGAATCTGTGTGTGTGTGTGTGTGTGTATGTGAGAGAGAGAGAGAGAGAGAGAGAGAGAGAGAGAGAGAGAGAGAGAGAGAGAGAGAGAGAGGAGCTGCACTCTGCATTGTGTGTAGCAGGGGCATTTGAACTTCTGGGTTCAGGGACCCCTGGCAGGGGAAGACGATTTCTCCCCTACATAATCCTAATGGCAATTGACTACCACGTGTACCCATATATGTCGGAATTTTGTCGAATGTTTCAACCTTAATATGAATGAGTTTGATTAAAAAAAAAATGCATTTGACCATATTCAACTTTATTCAATTAAGTACAAACTGTAAATGCTCGGCACATGCAGAGTTGGCGGCTTTACAGTTGAAACCACAGTGGGTGCATCCAGTTTTCAGAGCTGAACTTTAATTAGGGTGCTGTTCAGGTACTATTGAATTCTTCTGAACCTTGAGAAGGTTCTACACCTTCAGTGGAGTCCAGTTGTTGTATTATACTGGTTGGACTTGTTCAGGAAAGCCACACGCAACTGCCTGAAGAGCTCAGAGACAGAATTGCTGCAAGGCACAGATCTGGCCAAAGGAACAAAAAGGTTCGGGTTTTGTCAAACTGAGTAATCAGGGGGAGAGAAGCCTTGGTCAGAGAAAGGAAGAAGAACCCAAAGAGTACTGTGGCTGAGGTCCAGAGATGAGTGACGGCACTCATCGTGATTTGAGGGGCCCTGATAACAAAGCCCCCATCTTATTCCAACTGAAAAATGACATTTGAGCAAGGTGGCCTACAGACTAGGCTCATTTGTCAGGATGAATGGGCCTCTCATAATTCTGGCATTTGTCAAATATAAATACTTTAAATCTTCTGTAATCCTAAATAACCGAAAACATGAAAGGTTTAGTCTTATTTCATGTCAAAGAGTGAGGAAAAAAAAAAGAGCATGTGCCTTTTTAAGTCATTTTCAATAGTCTGAAAATTGAATTTTGCAGGTTTGTGTGAACTTGGGTGTTAAAAGTCTTGCCAACGGCAGGTAAAACTTTTCCTAAACCTAAAGGCTGTCGTCGTGTAAACTGTAATGTAGATGAAAAGTCACCGTAAGCTTTTTGTGTCTGTAGCACAAATGACTGGCCGAGTCCTTTAGCTGAGTTACTTGTTTCACAGAAAAGCTTATCTGTGGAGCAGCCCTGTGCCAACTCAAAGCACAAAGACGCTAAGAGGTTAATGAGGGCCACTCGTGCAAAGCCCTCTAAGACTAACACGCTAACTGCCATAAAGCTTAAGCGGGGCTACGCCGGTCCCTTCAGGATCTGCCAGAAAAGCTGCCGATGGCCCTCCAGTGAACAAAGTCTTAAAGAGGCTCTGAGAGCGGGCGCAGAAATCAAGTGTTTCCCGAGTCGAGTGTGCTCGGGACAATGTCGGTCAGCGTGCCGCTCGAGCACCTCTGGAGGTATCAGAATGAAGGCATTTTGCGTACAAGAGGTGCTAAAGCCTGTAATTTGCTCCTGAAAGACTCTGCCAAGACATCTGAAACCTCCTGGTCAAAGGCTGCACTTCGGCCACCTTAGTACCCCCCCCCCCCCCTGGCTCATTCCTGTGAGGCTTCTCTGCCCACTGTATCCTCACCCCCTCCAGACATGGAGCTTTAGGAGAGCCCTTCCACTCCCACAGATACTTATCTCTTTCCTAATGAGTAGGTGTTTTGGTACAGACTTTAACGGCGTCATTACTAGGAGATCATTTGGAAATACGCAATGCTCTTCACCCCTTGAGGGTAAACCACTTCCTTCTTTTGCCGGGATCGAGAGGCTCTAACCTGCAGAAAATGCTCACACATTGCCGATGTCCAGGTTTGATGCGGCGGACGTTTCCCTCCTGCTACTGTGGCCAACGGATCATTGGGGCGTCAAACTCAAGAGGTCTCCTTACTGTGAACTCGAGTCCTTTGTGAGTTGAAACTAGAGGAGCGGTTTTAATGCAGCTCAGCAGATTATCCTGGGCAGGTGAATACTGAGACACTGCGAAGGACCTATAATTTAATGATGGCGAGGTAAGGTTACATGGGAAGGATGGGAGATTCCTGCTCAGTTGACAGACAATAGATGCGTTTGCCACGGTGCGGTTTTGAAAGTTGCGTGGAGATCAGACGGTGACATGCCGCGTCTGCGATGTAGATATGTAGGTTGGGTTATGCTGGGTAGATACTGAAGTGAAAATGTGGATATAATGTGACATTATAGCATCCTCGGAAAGAAATTAGCCATCCACCCATCTCTAAACAACTGGTTTTGATTTGTATTTTCATTCCATTGTTGCATGGAAGTCTCAATTGTGAGGTGACCAATCAATTCAGAACATACAACAGAACACACAACAACAACTTCCCCTAGCCTTTTACTAACCTATGATAAAGCAGCGTTGGAGTCATGATTAGTATGACTAATATTTCTAGGCCATAATATAAAACAATGATAAACGGTAAGTATGACAATAACCGATTATATATGGCTCAAAATTTAACCCCATGCTCTACTGTAGCGTCTATTCCATGCGCCTTTTAATCAGGTGCGCCTTATATATGAAAAAAAGTTTTAGAATAGGCCAGTCATTGAAGGTGCGCCTCATAATGCGGAAAATACGGTACTTACAGCTACTAACAAGGAATTTGAAAGTGAATGTCTCACTTTTTTTTTTCTCCTTTGGCACTGAAAGTGAAGAATAATTAGCAAAGTCAAAGGATGACGAATGGGTTGAATCGTTCAACCCACACTGAGATCCACTCCTTGTCCACACACAGACAGCCGTGCGAACTCCCGTATCGGACTTGAGGGGGCCTCCAGACGCTCGGCTTCCACCCCTGCCAAAGCTCACCTGTGTAACCTTTCGTGTCGTTAGCTCAGTCAAGTGTAATTGAAAAAGAAAAACAATGCATTGATCAAGCCTGGACTCACTCCTGCTTAATGCACTGGAGCGGAAACACACTACTGAGCAGGGGAAGGAGGAAAATCAATCACATATATACATCTTCCTCAGAGGGAGAGTTAAAAAAAAAAAAAAGTGTGTGTGTGTGTGTTGGGGGTGGGATCACATCGTCGTATGGCTGTCACGCACCCACAGCCCTGGCTTGGCCACGTCTGTTTGGCTCTGGGCTGTGTGGGCACACTGAGCATGTGCAGAGCGAAGGTCAAAGTAATCCAAAAGTTCAGATCAGATCCTCTAACCTCCGAGTTCAGGGGCACGCGAGAACGATCAATGGTAACATCAAAGTTGGAGGGAGGAGCAGACGAAACCAATCAATCGGCTCCACGAGCTAGTTCGTAGCCTAGTTGTTACCTGTCCATCAAGTACAATGCATACAGGCTAACAAAGACACAATAGTTTGCTTTCTCTTCAATGAGGTTTCAAAAAAGTTAATTCTACAGAGGTGAAAGGGCAAGATTGGACATCTGCTTTGACACTGAATTAATGAAGGCTAGTGGCGGACTTAAGACACTCAGAGTACGGGAGGTTGGAAGTCTGCTTCCCGACGACCGGTGTAAACAAGGACATCCGGAAAACCCTCAGAGCCATCGTGGGGTGTATGTGCTGAGAGAAGTCTTTCCCAGCTGCTTGGCAACCTCCACGAGGTTGGAGGAAAAGGGGAAGAAACAGCAAACGAGAGAGCGAGAGATAGCGAGACAGAGAGTGAGTGAGAAAGAGAGAGAAGGGGGTCGCGGGATAAGAGTGGACGGCGGGAAAATAGACCACTGGCTGCTGGTGCAGAAAGGGGGGATGGTGATAAGAACGGGAGCTACCATGTTAGCACGACTGTGCGTCACGGTGGTTAAGGTCTGCGGCTCAGATCTGTTCTGCGGCCAGAGGGGCTGGGGACAGGCGGGAGAGGTGACAAAGCTCCAAACGAGCATTAAGCACTTGAAATGAGCCCTCGGGGCCAGCCCACAGACTGGCTTTGCCTAAGAGGGTTACGAATATCACCCCACAATGGGCAATTCCATTCGGCTTACCGATCACCCCAAAGACCCGCTTCGTAAGAAAATATGGCGATAGGTGCTGCTTGTGTTTGCTAGCCTCTATACATTGCGGTGGATGTTTGTGGACATTAAATCTTTGTGTAATGGTTCAGAATAGGCATAAATCACAGCTGTTTTTTTTTCCTCGCTTATATTATAATTATCGCCTTACTATGTAAGTGTGCATACATCAAGTTCGGCGACTTAAAGAGACATTTTTTTTTAAGCAGGAGCTTAGCAAGGAACCAGCTACACAACACAGTGGCATCAAAGGCATTCCACCTGTGGTAACAGCTTGCTAATGACCCGAGTGTTAGGTGCTGATTTTTAACGAGTCATTTATTCCATAGTGTTTTAGCCAGACTTTCAAATGGCCCATGTCACTGTACAGGGTAAAACGATGGGAAACCCAACACCTCGCAGGGAACACATGACGACCGGTCTGGCCGTTCAAATCAGATTACTCTGTGCTGGATCATGCTCATGGAAGTGACACGCTATTTACAATAAATACCGACTTAGTGCGACCATTGCAGTCATCATTTGCTCAGTGTATGAGATCTTGAATGATTGTACCACCAGAGTTCACTTATATAAAGTCAATTATCCATCAATCCATTCATTTTCTACTGATTTTCCGGGTCGGGTTGCGGGGGAAGTAGCTTCAGCAGGGATACCCAGACTTCCCTTTCCCCAGCCACTTCTTCCAGCTCTTCCGGAGCGATCCCGAGGCGTTCCCAAGTCAGCCCATTGACATAGTGTCTCCGGCATGTCCTAGGTCGTCCTCGGTGTCTCTTTCCGGTGGGACATGCCCGACACACCTCACCAGGGAGGTGTCCGGGAGGCATCCGAATCAGATGCCCCAGCCACCTCATCTGGCTCCTCTCAATGTGGAGGGGCAGCGGCTCGACACTGAGCCCCTCCCAGATGAACGAGCTTCTCACACTATCTCTAAGGGAGGGTCTGGACACGCCGCGGAGGAAAGTCGTTTCGGCTGCTTGTATCCGGGATCTGGTTCTTTCGGTCATGACCCACAGCTCACGCCCATAGGTGAGGGTTGGAACGTCGATCGACTGGTAAATTGAGAGCTTTGCCTTTTGACTTAGCTCCCTCTTCACCACAACGGACCGATACAAAGTCCGCATCACTGCAGACGCTGGACCGAGCAGTCTGTCGATCTCCTGCTCCATTCTTCCCTCACTCGTGAACAAGACCCCAAGATAAAGTCAATTAAATGCCTGAAATTCAAAACATTGTATCTTGAGGATGTCCTCCAAAAGTTAAATGAAATAACCAAAAGGCAAAAAGTGGATCATCGAACAACTTCTATAAAACAGAATCCAAATTAACCAGAAGATAGTAGTAGAACATTTCATAGTTGACACTAGTTAAATTTTCCCAGAGTCGCTGTTCCATCTGCTGACTAAATCACCTCCCCGTCGCCATAATCCCTCACAGCGATAAAATTACACCCCATTGTGTGGGAAAATCATTTGCGGGTTATATAGGAACAAGCGTTAACTTTAACCCAGGAAAACCCAAGATAATGAGGCGATGCGATTTTCAATTTGACAAGCACAGCGTCATCCCATTTACGCCGGCCGTTCCACAGGCAGACTTCCGCTCCCTAGACAGAAAAATGCAGAAAAAGCTCCAGTGTAAATCCCGTCACTTGGGTAATTCTAGCCCACCTGCAGGAAACAAAGGCCGACGACGAGCTCGACCTTCCTCTTCTTTCGCGATAACAAAGAGTGGAACACGATCCCGGGATTTGCACAAGGAATAACCTGTTGATCGAGTGTGCTTGTCATTTCAGATGGTTCCATCATCCTGCATAACGACGTCATGACCTTTTTCTCATGGGTTATCTTTCTCTTTGATTCTCTCATAATTCTAAGACTGGACTGGCGATATTCGTTGAGTACTTCGCAATCGTACAAATGGTCTCGGGGGTTTGTCATGAATGAATGAAGTGACGGTTTCTTGGTTAACGCAGACCTGTTCATTTTATCACCTGGCAGTCGGGTCCAGGCTAATCCAGGAGACGTTCATAAAAACGGCCCAGACAGGTGCCACGCGGGCAAAAAACATCATCTGCTTCGCGGCTAATCTGTCTGACAGAAGGATGAGTAAGCATTTTGAGAGTAATTATATTCCCAAACACTGAAAGAATGTGATAAGACTAATACGTGAGTGATTTTCATTTAAAGTGAGCGTGTCCATACAGGAAATTGCCCGGCCGACGATATTTCATGTTTATTTTATTTTATTTTTCAATGGAATGTTTATTTCTGCTCTTTCGGGTAGGTAGCTGGCCCCGCCACTTACCCTTCACGGTCCACAGAAAACAGCATTTGATAGCATGTGCCATGTGAGTAAACATGACATGCATGGAAATCAGTTAGCTCTGCAGCGCTTGTGAATAAGCAAACGGACAAACAAGGGGCCAAAGTGTAAGTGCGCTGTAACACAACTACTTGACTTGTTATCTCTGTCGTCATCATCTTCCACTGAGGTCCTCTGGGGGGCTCTCCTTGGGCCTGTCAAGGCCTTTGACAGGGAGCTCCGCGTGGGGCCATTTGGTCTCTTTTCAGATCTGTTTTGTTTCTCTTTGCAGGGCCTGTGTCGGTATGGACTGTGGGCGTTGTAGGTTGACGGCAGCGGGGGGTGAGGGCACATTGACCCGAGCAGTGATGGGTTGCAAGAGGGGGGTTTAGTTGGTGTTATGGACTTCGGCACGGCCAGGGAGCGCTGGTCCACCCCTGGGGCGACATGGTGCCGAGGGAGAAAGGGAACGGGATAGAGGGCGAAGAGTACAAACATGTCTAAGTGCTGCCTTCACTACACATAGGCCCATAGCAAAAAGAGCGGCTGCATGGGTTATGACAGCACTATCTGGGGGACCTCTTGCGCCCTCCAACACACATTTCACCCCTCAAACTATGAACATCCTCAGGTTAAAGCATCGCTGACACGTGGTAGGAGCAGATTTTTTCGTGCAATACAGATGTTCTGCTGTAACAATCCCACACCAACCAAAAAGCTAGCATTTAATGTTGTCTTTTCAGTGTTGGAACTGCATTTTTTGGGCCAAATTTTTAAGCACAAAGGAAAGAACTAATATGTCGTGTTCTACTTTATTTTGTCACATTTGATCGACTATTCAAGATAATATTATGCTTATGTTTCAAACTGTGTTCTTCTGACTTTGTAAAAAAAAAGAAAAAAAAAAGGCAGCAGCTACAAGAAATGCATCAATGATGGGTCATAACTTACACCAGGGGTGCCCAGACTTTTTTACCCCAAGATCTACTTTTCAAGCAGCCCGCCTCTCACGAGCTACTGATGGGGGTGGGGGATGGTGGGTATGGCTGGGTGGATGATGAGGCTCCCAAACCGTTTTAAGGTTAATGTTATGTTGCCTCCTATATTTAAAATACACTGTGCACTGTATTGTCTGTGCTTTCATCCTGGAATTTTAAAATGACACACCGTCTCATCCTGCACTATCTACTTTGGCTTCAGACCAGACCTTTCCCACTCGGAGAAGAGAAAATCTTGTCCAGTTTAACCACTTTTTCTTTGATTATTCACATACTCGGACAGTCATTGCATCTTAAAACAACAGCATTTCTTTTTAAACTTTCTCCATTAATATCAAAACTAAACATAAGCACCATGTCTAGCTCGTCTTTGCTCTACGTTGCCCAGACTGTGTTGCGTATTAAAGCAGTGGTGGTGGATGCTGGCATTATAAAACACATTGATGGGCTGCGTAAATACTGTAACATTTGTAATTATGAGTCTGTCTTTAAGAGTGGGGGGAGGGCGTAAGGTAAACTAGGAAAAAGAGAGTGTCGTGGAGCAGCGCTCGTTGTTAGAGAAACTTCCGTGTGCTGGCTAAAAGAAACCAGTGGCTTCTTTTCATTTTTTACAGTACGTATGTGAAGTGTGCCATTAGAAACAACCAGCCATTCCTCACTCATTGAATCACATTGGAAAATGCCACAAACTGAATATCTGATTTCAATTTACATTGGATTTTTTTTCTATCTAAGAAGGGACTACATCAGTGGTGCACAATTGCGCACACGTGCAGTTTAGAGGGAACATCGTGGTCGACCCAAGACTCCCTTGCAATCGACCGACGCATTGAGCACCCCTGACTTACGCTATAGCTTCCAGTGTGATACTAACAATGAACTAGCAAGAATAGGTTTTCAGGCCGACAATGCCAAACTACGATCTTTGTTAAATAATTTGTTGTCAAATCTGAAAAGAAAATTTAGCAAAAAATGAAAACACTGCAATATGGATTCTAGATCTTAGGTACAGTAGCACCAAATTGCTTGCTGGAATGATCTAAACCCAATTTTTTACCCCCCCTTTTTTCTACATATGTGTCATCTTAAAATATTGCCGTATATTAGGCCCCCCACGCACTGAGAAACATGGCCAAAAGTGACTTTGGTGGACAATGACACAAAAAATTGCAAACCTGTATTGGGTTTTGAGGAGCCACAAACAATACACTGTACATACAATACACTGTGAGTACTGTATTTTAACCTCTAAAATATCGCAGAATTGTCATTGTAAAAAATTAAGAAGTGGATGTCCACCAAGAGGAGGAAAGGGGGGCCAAACATGAAAACTAGTTGCTGATCTTCACACACTGCATGATTGTCCAGTTGGTTTCGGCAGCCTCGCTGGTGCGGTGGGCTTTAAAAATGCTTGGCAGTGCAGAAAAAAGTTTCCTTTTTCCTTGCTGTGGGGCACCATTCTTCAATACAGTTTGTAGCTTTTGACATATTAAACATTAACATTGCCATTGTCACATACTTCCATTCTGAGATGTTTTCAAATGCCTACATTTTCAGGTTAAAAAGAGTTATCCATCCATTTTCTTAGCTGCTTATCCTCACAAGGGTCACGGAGAGTGCTGAAGGCTATCTCTGCTGTCACTGGGGAGGAGGCGGGGTCCACCATGAAGTGGTTGCCAGCCAATCGCAGGGCGCATAGAGACAAACAGCCGCACTCACAATCCAACAAAACCCAAGCATTTAGAGTGTCCAATCAAGGTTGCATGTTTTTGGGACGTGGGATGAAACCGGAGTGCCCGGTGAAAACCCACGCAGTTACGGGGAGAACATACAAACTCCACACAGGTGGGTCCGGGATTGAACCTGGGACCTCAGAACTGTGAGGCCAACGCTTTCCAACTGCGTCACCGTGCTGCAAAAAAGAGTTATATTTATTTAAGACAGATTGCCAGGTTAGCCGATTCTTGCACAACTTGCTTCTTAGTCTCCATTAGTCTCCCAAAAAATAAAAGCCAGAACATTGCCATGGACCTCCACTCTTGTAATATTGATGCTCACTTCTGTGTTGCACTGCGTAAACAAGTACACACACGTGCATTTGAGAAAAACAGGCACAATCCATCACTCCGCTGCGCAACTGTCAGAAATGTGTCCAATAATAGCTCATCACCGGCTGGTTTAACTTTGTCTTGTGAAAATAAAATGCTATTGCTCACTGCTGTGATGTAGTTCACGATTTAGTTTTAGGGGGTAACATTCGATAAAGGTCAGCTAGAGGTTAGCGTGCCAGCCCGTGTAAGTGACTGATGCTTTTGGGAAGTGTGGCGAGCTAATCACTCCTGCAGAAGAGTTGTGCCAGCAAAAAAAAAAAAAAGTCATCACTGAGCAGGTATGAGAAAGAGAGTGGGATGGCATCTTAAAAATAACATCATTTGCCTTTTTAAGTATTGTATTTCCTGTGTCAGTCATCATGGTAATCACAGTTTTATGCGTTGTAAGGAAAAAGAAAAATCCAGAAAAAAAATCTGCAGTTTGTTTCTTTTGTTGTCTTTGGAAGAGACACAGGAAGGGATCTGGTTTTGCAATGTTTTTGCGTGTATAATTAATGATCATTATGTTAAAAAATAACAATACATTTACTGTTTCAAATTAGGGTTGTGAATGTCTGGCATGAGGCCAAGGCCAGGCATACACAGGTAGCGATTTGATTAAAGAAACGATCTTCACGGGGGAACGACTTGATTTGATCTAGTATGGGAGCGAGATGATTCTCGATTCAATGTGGGATGGAAAAAAAATTGATAGTTAACATTTGACCATGAAGATGTTATTATAAAGGACCTAGACTTGACTGAGTCCAATTCAATAAAATGACCATTATCCAACCCCATTTTGAGAAATATAAAAGGCCATTTAACCGTGAGCATTGTTGCTTTATGGAACCTTTAAAAAAAAAAAAAAAAAAAAAAAAACTGGGATAAAAGTTTTCATACAGATACATATATATGTACAAACACATACCATCTCTCTATCTTTACATTCGTCTATCTCTCCATTTGTCTGTCTGTCTCTCTCTCTCTCTCTCTCTCTCTACCCATGCATCCATCCATCCATCCAATCTACATACACCGGGCAAAAACATATTTTTTCGTCTCACTGTCTGAAGTCAAGTCAGACTAAATCTCTCTGTTTCAGTTCAGTCAGGATCACCAAAGTTATTTAATTTTGTTAGATGCCACAAAAATGGGAGGGATCATTTTTTACAGAATTGTATAACATTTTCTTCGTGGTCAAAGGTTTACATACACAAAAAGTACGATGTCTTTAAAGCACATGGGGAAGCCCAGATGATGAGGTCATTGCTTTGGAAGTTATTTAATTTTGTTAGATGCCACAAAAATGGGATGGATCATTTTTTACAGAATTGTATAACATTTTCTTCGAGGTCAAAGGTTTACATACACAAAAAGTACGATGTCTTTAAAGCACATGGGGAAGCCCAGATGATGAGGTCATTGCTTTGGAAGCTCCTGATGGGTAAACTGACATGTGAGTTAATTGATGGCAGATCTGTGGAGATATTTAAGGCCAAACCTAAAACTCTCTGCTCCCTTGTTTGAAATCACGGGCAAATCAAAACAGCTCATCCAGGAAATCAGAGAAAGTGGAACTCCACAAGTCTGGTTCATCATTGGGTGCAATTTCCAGATGACTGAAGGTGCCACGTTCATGTGTTCAAACAATATTGGGTGCTGGGAATCTCACGCCAGCACACTGCTCAGGAAGGAAATGGGTTCTGTGTCCCAGAGATGAACGTGTTTTGGTCCGAAATATGTGAATCAATCTCATCAAAAATTTGCGGGCAAACATGTGAGAGAGGCAACCGACAAACCTCATTCAGCTACACCAATTCTGTCAGGAGGAATGGGCCAGGATTCCAGCAGAGTTCTGTCAGAAAGTTATAGAAGATTACCCAAAACGGTGGAACCAAGTCATGGGGTTCAAAGGAAATGCTACTCGATACTAAGGAAATGTATGTAAACTGTTGAGCTCAAAGATAATATAAAGTTATCTCAGAAATTCTCTCTCGTTATTGTGGAATTTAAACAAATTAAATAATTTTGCTGATTCTGACTGACCTGAAAAAGGAGAGGTTTAGACTCAAAACAATGAGACAGAAAAATGAAATGTGTTTTTGCAGTCTGTGTAGACTTCTGCCTTCAAATTGAAAGATTTCTGAGAGACGTTTTAACAGAGTGTGCGACCGATACTCACCTTTACAAATGAATATCTTGGTCACATCCGTTTATGGTTCCCAACCCTGCTTCACGCGTGGCATAAATTTCACTTTCACCTAAATTGCTCGGCAGTTTAATCTCTCCAAGACAATTGTGTAAAATAAAATGTCGAGGTGCTTGTAACACCTTTGGTGTCTTTGTGAGCGCCCGCTTGTGTGAGTTTGCATGTGTGTATATTTCCGTGCATCCATGTCTGTTAAGTCTGTCCCGATGAATAAAGGGGGGTGATGGGGTGGGTGGTATAATCCATCACCAGTTGATAGTGCTCTCAAAAAAAGGAGCCCTTTTTGCTGAGAGGACAGCCCTTGTGCGGACAAAGACCACCATACTGGGGACTTCATAGGACCCAGCTGAAAAGGTGTTGCCCAGAGTAACCCCATTCACATTAACAGGCATGCTGGCCAAAGCCAGTCATTACTGCTGACTTGGACCAGCCGGGCCACACATAGACCAGCCTAGAGCCTCTCAGGCCTTTCACGGCACATCAGGCGACAGGCAAACAGCCTGAAGTCTGTCACAGAGAAGCAGCTAAAATTGTTACCAGTCTATTGGAGTCTGTCTTGGGATTTCTTCTCAAAAGAGGGAAAAAATGGGCTAGATGTGAATTTTCATAGAGATTCTGACAATATAAATAGACAAGTCCATCGTTTGCCAAGGTTATGTGGTGCAGATGGGTTTGACGTGATAATGGTGTGACTTTTGATGGAAGGCTGTGATGTTTGCATGCTTAAAGACTGTAACGTGGATTCATAGAGTTATTTTAAAACACATTATACATCCTTGAAGATAACTGTTGAAAAAATGCAAAGATTGAAAACCTTGAATTTGGGAGACAAAATGTTTTTCAGTATTCCATTTTTCCATGATTTTCGTTGGGGCCTGGGTAAAATGGTGATGTACTCCAGCATGAGTCCACACTCCCCCAATATATAAGAACTTAAGCGCTTTTGTTTGCATCCGTGTTTATCCAGCCCAATTCCAAAACAGTTTGGAATTATCACTTGGCCCACTTCTACTACAACAGCGTGCTGCTAGCTAGTTTGATATGGTTCCACCCCGAAAATGTATCTTCCCTCTATGTCACAATTTACAGATGAGCTCAGTGTTGTTAAAATTCTCAAAAGAGAAGATAATACCGCAGATGATCCCGCTGCTCATCCACGCTCCGTGATAGCACTAAAAGCTTATTAGCTCAAGAGCAAGCCGTGGCTAGCGTCTCACTTTGCAATGCGCAAAGCCCCGGGACGACCCAATGGGATATATTTCAGCCACCGGAAGCGCCAAGCGGATCTTTTTTCGTGGAGGGATGTATAGGTATAGATAGATGGATGCTAGATGAAAAAGCATCTATTATTCAGATGGGTGTGGTTTTACGCATTCTATCGACACGCCTATGTTTGAAAGTAGCGCAAATGGCATGTTTTCTTTTCCTCTTCTTCTTTTTTTTTTTACAATTTTTGAAGCCACATTTATATTTTGACTCATTCAAATTTGACATTGCTGTTAACAATATGTCTCTATGGGGTGTTAAATATGGAGGACCAATTTATTATTAATTTCACAGAGACGTCAGAAAAAAATAAGCAAAAAGCAAAAATAGGAGGATTTATATTTGGAGTCCATATTTATCTTGAAAATGGGCTTAAAGTGGCAATAATAAAGAAAGCATGAATTTCTATCCACTAACTGTCCCTTCGTGGAAAAACATCCACCTCGTTCTTGTTACGGAAATGCTCTCTGTGGGCCTAGGCTGGAATTGCCTGGGGCTGCAATGCTTTGTTCTACTAATCCACTGAACTTTTAAAGCACTCTGTAAAACCAGAATCTGACCCAGTGTCTGTCCTCTCTCTGATACAGATTTACATCAACATCCAGGAACATGTCAAAATACAACAGCGACAAAACTACATTGTAAATGCCAACATGGTGAAACATTTGATTTCCTCATCCACTGAAGTCCCAAACAAAAGAAGAGAAAAAAAGAACGAAAACTCACAAAAGATTTCTCACAGGTGCTATTGGGTTCCTAGTGGTATTCTAGTGTTAACTTCAACGGCGCTTTTGGTTTTATTTTGAGCTCCCCATGATTGAGAAAGAAAATATAAAATGTTTGGCACAGTTGATACAGTATACGAAAACAAAAATATTCTTCTTTAACGTTAATAACCAGTGGCTATAGGTATAGTGGCTAAAGAGTTCACCAGATGGGAACAACAACCCAAGCAATCCATACATACAAAGAAAGTAGAATAAATAACTTCAGAAATCAAGTTTTGTGTAAAAATGTGAAATAACAGTGGGAAAAAGTATTGAAGAAGTGAAGAAAGGGAGGTACAAAAAGGCATGGAAAGCCAAGATAACACCTAAAATCTACCAATAATCAAATCAGCAATCCAGACCCTTGTCCATGCAAATGAAAATCCGCTGGTTCAGTCCTAATTGACTGCTGACAAAATGGTCTCATTGCCAAGGTGACTGTCACATCTCATGATGGTTAAGAGGAAAGAGCTAGCTCAAGACCATCGCAAACTAACAGTTGCAAAACATAATGATGGCATTGGATGGATACATGCGAATATCTAAGTTTCTGAATGTTCCAGTGAGCATGGTTGGGGCCATAATACGTAAATAGGAAGCCAATTATACCACTAAAAGTTCACCTTCATCAGATGCTCCTCAGAAGATTTCTGACAGAGGAGTGCAAAGAAATAATCAGAAGAGTTGTTCAACAGCCAAAGACCACCAAAAAAAACCTCCAACAACAACCAACTTGGGTTATTAGCAACATCTGGTGAAATTTTGATGTCAATGGGACCTTGGAAAATATATTTAATGATAAAAAAATGGTGACATGTTAAATACATATTTCAGCTGCTGTACATTAAAGGAGTTTTCCAAGTACAATGAAACCTCAGTTCTCGAATGACCTAGTTTTCTTAAATTTTGATTAGCCACAATTTTTAATCGCTGACACCTTTTTCCAGTTTTATTACATCAGCTCAGTCTGTGTACAGTTGAAAGTGGTCTGTACCAAATTTTGCTTGGCTCTGTAACTCAGCCACTTAATTTATGAATATTTTGGGGTGAATAGAACAGATTGAAAGGATTTAAATGAGTTCTCAAGTGAAATATTGCTTTAGTTTTTGTATAATTTTGGCTTTGGAACAGAATAACCACCAAAACTGAGCTTCCCGTGTATTCTTCTGCTCTCTGATTTCCTTGACATGTCAACGTCCTTTGTAATAACCCTAACTAATCACAAAAAAAGCCACAAATACCCAAAGACAACGGAGGTCTGGAGAGATCTGAAGTTATGTTGACATTTCGTGTGACACAGGACGTTTGAGGCATTTTTCCTTAAAGGTTTGTGCGCATTCCAAATTGTTTGACTTCCAGGTTCCAGTTTCCAGCTAACTACCAGACATTACCATCTACTTCAAAATTCTTTCAGCAATCCACACTGACAAACATGGAGTCTTTTGCCCTTTGCTCCCCTTTCCTGGCTCTTCTCACCACACAAGCACCACCGTTCTCATCTCCAGTACACTGTCCCTGTGGGCAGGTGGTTGTGTAATTTTAGCCACAGCTAGGTGAGGTGCTTCCTGGGTAGACTGTTGGCCAAGCTACCTTTAGGGTGTTCGGGGTGTCAGAGAGAATGAGACATCCCCTCGGCCGCCCTGTCAAAAAATTTACCACCTTCCATTTTCTCCACCACCCCAAGGTTGTCGATGCACCGGGGGTGATGAGGATTCTTGTTAGGTGCTTATATAATAATAATAATTTTTTTTTTTTACTTAGCCCGAAACGTACCAGCCAGGCGCTACCCTAGAGCGTTCGGTGAGTGTTAATTGTTATGCATTATTAAATCCATTACAAAGTGAGCCAGGGCCTGGGGTGCATACAGGCTAAAGTTAAAAATGCAGAGAGACAATGCGGAATACCCTATGTGGAAAATAACCCCTATCAGAGGTGACACCTCAGCTCAAAAATTCTTTGCATTTTAGTAGCACAGAATTATTTTAATTGAAGCAATCCGATCTTGAAAAGGAAAATCTGATCATTTTCATAATTGAAATAGAAAAATAGAGACTGCATGATGTTGTTCTCATTTTGAAAAATAAATAAATAACTAAAAGAACAAAGCTATTACAGAGTCAAACTGTCCCGTAAAATCTTCATCAATGGGACATGCACTGTTTTTAATCGCTTAAAACAAGAGAACAAATATTATTTTGTAAAAGATTTAACAATAAATTTGACTCTCAAAATACTGTTTGTTAAGTAATAAAAAAAAAAACACTCGGTAGTTTTAGTTTAGCACTATTAGTTAAATAAAATGTAACATTTATCACATTAATGCAGCAAATGGAAAACTGCAGATTTTTTGTGTAAATTGGAAGATTTAATGTTAATTAAATTAAAAAAACCCAACTGTTTACAGTAAATTTTTGAATAAATAAAATGTTCTTTTAAGGAGAGTGCAATTTTCATTTCATCCTACTCAATTTTGTAGAGGGAGTACACTGTGTTTCGGGATTGGATTAGATGGAAACTCTACCTTTTTATTTATTTATTATCTTTTTTGCACTGCGTGTTCAAAATCAATCAGTTCAAACAGCTTGAAATACAGTATTATGCTTTAAAAAATACTACTGCCATTTATTCATGCTTTAGTCCAATCTAAGGTGTTTAAAGTTTGGATTTAGTTTTATCATACTGTACTGACATTTAAATTCATTTGATGTCGTTTGAAATCAGTTAAGTTTGAACAAAAGCATATCTCCAGCCAATATGTCCACTAGCTCGAAGCTGTGCTGTTATTAACTAAGGAATGAAGCAGTTACACTTACTATCCCTTACACAATGTATTCCGTGTGGGTACTTGGTACACCTCTGTACCACACCAAAAAACATGGACTTGTTATTCACTACCCAATTATATCATAGAACAGATTGAATAGAAGGTAAGGGCTAGTAAAGAGGTTGAATAATTAACCTAGAAAGAGTTTCAAACATGGACATCCGCTCCTCCAGTCTGCCCGAGTTTGGCGTTTTGCTGGGAAATGGGCAGCCTGCCAGATTGGGGCCAAGTCAGAGTAGTCAGGGGATTACAGTTCTGCCGTGGTCACCGCAGGGGGTGCGGAGAGGGCCTCAATTACCCTGGAGCGGCGTGTTTGATTTGGCCCCGGCACTTTTGGGGACAGACCAAAAGCTGAATAATGCGCCATTAGCAACTCAAAATCCTTGGCTAAAATGAGTCCACTTATGCGTCCCATACAGTAATTGTGTGTCCATCAAAAGACTGGAAGGTCAGCAGCAATTACCCTGATAACAACACAACAACTGATGCGTAACATTAGCTCACAAACACCTTTAAGTACAAAATCAAATTTCCAGTTTCTTGGAGATGATGCGGTGGTAGAGCTGTTTGTATTTACAATTGTGGACAGAGAAAGGGGGGGGCAGAGCGAGAGCGCAAGAGAGGGAGTGAGAGAGATCCCCCTTCTCTGGCGACTGTTGCTGCTGTGCAATTGAATTTTACAGGATATGAGGCAGCAAATGGCATGTAAAGGCTGTAGCATCAGACTGCTGCAGACACACACACACACACACGGGCCAGACAGATAAGGGAGGTGTAAGTAAAATCATTAGGTAACACTGCAGGACATCCGAGCCACTTTTGGAGGTTGCCAGTGAGCTCGGAGAGCCAAAGATCCTCTTGAGCTCCATTGAACAGAAACACAGCCTCATATGTAGGCATAGGTTAAAAAAACCCCAACAAAAAACACACCAGAAGTCTTACACAAACACAAGCAAACAACCAATTGTGTGCTACAACTGACACATACATCTTGACTGAGGTATACCCCAAGTGATTGTGTTTGTCCACTTGGATATAAACAAACCACTCTGGCTTGCGCGGAGGAGAGGATGGCAGTACAAGCTGGAGCCCGGCTAAGCTAAAAAGGGGAGCAGCCAAGTGTGGATGCACCTCATTACCTCACTCATCCACACACCAATTACCCCTAAATAAATACACCCAGCCCACAGGCGGCAACAATGACATCCCTCCTGAAAAGGAAGAAAGGAAGCCGTTCAGAAAGCATTTGCACGCACAGAAAAGTGCTGCTGGATAATGATAGACAAAAAAAGTACAGAGAAAAGAGGCAAAAAGAAGAACATGCAGGGGGAGGGGGGGCTAAGAGTCCTTTTGAGGCGCTCAAAAACACGACAGAGGAAGAAAAGAATGAAAGAAGCACAAAGCAAGCGGAGTGAAGTGATTCAGAAAATGATAATTTCTTGCTAAATTTCACCTGACACATCCGCAAATTATTGTTGTGGCCAGAGAAATGGTGGATCTTAATTGTTTTAATGCACGCAGCCATGACACGACTGGCACAAAAATAAAATAAGGACGCTGCGCTAACACAGATTTGCAGGAAAGCAACACTGTTCGGTGTAACGGCACCACAAGTATGGCTGCTGCTGCAAAAAAGCTGAAAACGCTCAAAGGGTGGCATGATATTGCAAAAAAGAAATAAGAAGACCGAACAATTTAAATGTGCCGTTGAGCAGCTACGTTAGCAAAGTATGAAGATGAGGAAAGGATGCACGAGTGGTGTGTGTGGCAGAGAAAGAAGACAGATGTGTTTCCGGGGAAGAGGGAAAGCCAAGAGTTTCTTCAACGCCTCCCTTTTCCCTCCCCCCATCTGGGATCCTTATGCATGACTGACTCGGTCATACCTGGGGGACAAAATGCTCTCTCTCTCTCTCTCTCTCTCTCTCTCTCTCTCTCTCTCTCTCTCTCTCTCTCTCTCTTTCTGACTGTCTCTAGCTCACTGCCCCACTTTTCTTCCTGCAACTCATGATGAGCCTGTGCGGTTTTTAAGGAGTGGTGATGAGAAATTGGAAAGAAGAGCCAGAGGAACTTCCTTAGCCAATTTAAAAGATGTTCCATGCTGTACTTAACTGTTTTCAAGATCTCTAGATCAGAACTGGAACATTGTTTGCACATTTCATCTTTAGAGGTTGTGTACACATAGCAAATTTTATTTTGAGGTTTGACGTATTTGTTTTGAATTGTAAGCAAATATTTGAAATGTGAGCATGAGATGGTGGCACTAAACTCTACTCATGGGACAACAAGAAGCAGTTTGGGAGGTCGTTAACAGTTCTTTACCAAGAGGCCTCAATCTGTTTATAACCACTCCCAGTTGGAGTTGAACGTCAAAATACAAAGTGAATCAAATTACGTTTTTTTTTTTTTTCATTTTAAACAGTCACACAACTTTGCCTTAGGAGACTAACAATGCTAAATCATAGGAGTCTACCATCATCCTATATCATAATGCAAAATGTCTTGGACAAGCTAACAGATAGCATCAATCATAGCAGTGTCAAAACCCTTTAAGCAATGGATGTAGGACTACAAATGGTGCACCAACACATGTAGGCAGACAATGTAACAATACAACATATATCTCTTTTTCGTGTATCTGTATTACACTGCCCCCTGGTAGCCGAGGTGCACACACCAAAAGAAGGCCAAGGGCTGCAATGGATCAATGACTATTCCATTAATTTCAATGGGAAAAGATGATTTGCGTGTTTTGAGTTAAGGGAGTGGTCAAGTGAAACTCATAAGCAAACTAAAATAAGACAAAACAATTGACTAGAGTGGGGTATAATTTAGCTCAGAAAAGCTGTAGATTACTGTATAGAACTTCAAAATGCATTTAATAAAATTTTTTTAACTTGAATGGACTGAGGTTTTCCTTTGCCCCTCCTTTGTGGTCATGTCATCGGACTTGCGGGTGCCTGTCTTGGACACTCGAGTGAAGAGAGGGGGAGAGCTCTCCACTAATCAGCAATTGGTGGTGAGTTGTCTCTGATCTTCTTCTTCTCTGATGTTGTTTTCCTTTCAGCTCGTCCCTTTCGGGGTCGCCACAGTATGTATGTTTGGCAGAATTTTTACACCGGATGCCCTTCCTGACGCAACCCTTCTCAGGGAGTGAAGGCCCCAGTGGGATACAAACCCACAACCCCTGGCTTACCAAACCAGTGCTCTAACCACTGAGCTACGGGGCCTCTCATCTTCTTCTTCTCTGATGGTGGGTGAAAATGCCGGTCCAACCTGGCAGGTCCAAACTTATTGTGATGGTATGCTGGGAACATCTGCCAGAATTTCCTGTCACAAGGAGTTTCAACTCCCACCTCCTATACAACTTTCCTCATGTTCTGGGGAGGCGGGGAACATCAAATTCAAGTGGACCATATTCGTCCCCCCATTGTTGAGGTAGCCAACTGGAGCTGTGGCTGTAAGATGGTCTGTGCCTCTTATGGTGGGAATCCCAGAACACCAATGGTGAGGGATGCTGTCAATCTGAACGAGGAGGCCTATCAGGCCTTTCTGGCCTGTAGTACTCGGGAGATAAATGAGGAGTACCAGTCGGCCAAATGGAATGCAATTTTGGTGGTCGCTGATGAAAAAACCCGGGAATGGGAGGAGTTTGGTGAGGCCATGGTGAAAGACTTTCGGATGGGTTCAAGGAAATTCTGGTCCCCCATCCAGCACCTCAGGACGGCGAAGCAGTGCACTATCAAGTCCAACTCTCACGGGAGCAGTTTGCAGTTGAGTGTGAAGTGGCTGGGATGAGAATCGGCACATCCAAATCTGAGACCATGGTCCTCAGGGTGGTGTGGCTTTTTTGGGGTCGGGGATGAGATTATGGAGGAATTTATGTATCTTGGGTTCTTGTTCACGACTGAGGGAAGAATGGAACGGGAGATCGGCAGGAGGATCGGTGCAGCCTCCCTAGTGATTCGGACTTCGTGTCGGTCCGTTGTGGAAAAGAAGGAGCTAAGCCAAAGGTAGGGGGTCACAATTTACTGGTCGATCTACGTTCCTATGGTCACAAGCTCTGGTTCGTGACCAAAAGAACAAGTGGCCGAAACGAGTTTTCTCTACAGGGTGTCCGGGTTTTCCCTTTAGAGATAGCGTAAAAAGCTCCAGCATCTGGGAGGAGCTCACAGTAGCGCCGCTGCTCCTCCATATTGAGAGGAGCCAAACGAGGTGGCTGGGGCATTTAATTCGGATGCCTCCTGGACACCTCCCTTGGGAGATGTTCTGGGTACGACCCACTGGGACGAGAGCCCCAGTGCCAGGAGAGCCACGCTGGGGAGACTACATCTTTTGGCTGACCCGGAAAGGCCTCAGGATCCCTCAGGAAGAGCGGGATGAAGTAGCTGGGGAGAGGGAAGTCTGGGGGTTCCTTCTAAAGCTACTGCTTCCTTAGATAAGCGGTGGAAAATTGATGAATGGATGAATATTATTTTCTTACAACATATTTTTAGGAATTATTTACATAGGTATGGCATTCCAAAAAAATATGTATAGTCCAGTTCTACTTAGGTACCAGGTTTGTGGTGTGATTTATTAATTTATTTTTACAAGTCTGAAGCCATTAAGGAAAGAGACCGAGGGTGAGTCACTTCCTCCTCAGCCACCTGAGCAGTCAGCTGACAGGTGCAGCTGCTCGGTGCACGGGAGTGGCTGCATTCCGGATAGGCTGTCACGGCAAAACTCACGAGGCCAACGCTGGCTGATTCACCTGACCAGGGGCAGATTCCTCAACTCTCCGGAAAGACGTCTAGGAACGTGCCAGGTTTCCACGTCGTTGGTTCAATCAACGGAAGGTGATAGATGGGAGTGAAAGGTTTATTGGGACCTGCTGCTAATTGAGTGAGGGCATGACAGGAAAATGCGGTGACACAGATGGGTGGAGCAGCATTGACATGCTATGGGAGCATTGATGGAATTCCTGGTGGTAATGTTTCAGCTGGACTGATACAACACGAGAATTCCGGTCTGTATGAGACGTGGGACGAATATTTCTCAACACCCATGTATTATACAACAGACTCAACAAGTGATTCGTGCAGGTGGACTCAAACAAGTCCTCCTTGAAACTGTGGAACACATGCACACCCAGACGTGGACATTAAAAATAGGCAGTGTGTGAACAATTGTAAATGTTCTCAAGGAATTGTGACAATAAAAAACCATTAAAACCCCAAGAGTCTTGTAATGAAAGGTTTGCGTGACCTGAGAGGCGCCACGGAGCACCTTTGCCTGAGTGGAATGCATAGCAAATATGCACATTATATAGTACACACCCACAGACGCTTGATGATCTGTGCAATTCACACAACAAACCAACAGGAAAAACACCCTTGTTTGCTTTTGTCTGGAGTTGTCGTGCTCACTGAGCAAGATGTGACAAGTCAATTTCGGGGCTTAGACAACAAATTACTGAACTGACTCAAATTACGGCGTTGGCTTGAGAAATGAGTGACACGATTTATGAGGTTTTTTTTGGAAAATTGTGTCAATCTGAGATATGACATGGTATGTTAGCAGTTTACTTCACAACAAGCAGCAGTTAGGGAGTGTAGTAGTAAACAATTCTTCAAAAAAACATTTTAAGATCCCATTTGCCCCTCCCAGTTGACGTTAGCTGTCAAACTAAATTACACCTTGTGGATTTAAACCAACAACATTAACTTGCAGTAATGTCTGCTCGTGTAATTTTTATACATAAAAAGCCATACACGGGATATACAATAGCATCTATGAGGCGGACATTTGAACAAATGTTGCAGCAACACAGACAGACAGACAATATAACCATGCACACAAACATAAGGTTGAAGCCAGAAGTTTACATACACTGCAAAAACACACATTTCATTTTTTGTCTCACTGTCTAACATCAAATCAGACTAATCCTCTCCTGCTTCAGGTCAGTGATGATCACCAAAATAACCGTAGACAGAATTTCTTGTAGAATTTTACATTACTTTCTTCAAGGTCAAAAGTTTACATGCATTTCTTTGGCATCCATCCATCCATGCCGCTTATCCTCACAAGGGTCATGGGAGATCTGGAGTCACAGTAAGGAATGAAACCCTTCTTCTTTTGTGTCTGAATAACAGTATACTTCTGTCCCTGGTGACCAAGTCTCACACACCAGAAGGCGTGGCGATTAAAAAATCACTATGCACAAACTGTTAAATTCTATGTATCTATTTTATTATGATTTTACTAAGTTTATACAAGGTGAAATATTATTGCATTATTTTCTTAGTTAAACACTTTTTGCAAGGGTGACTGTAACAGATCTTTTCCATTCATTTAAATGGGGAAAGATGGTTTGAGATAGACGGAATGGTCGCACAACTGGTTAGAGTGTTGGTCTCACAGTTCTGAGGCACGGGGTTCAATTCCCAGCTCAGCCTGTGTGAAGTTTGCATGTTCTCCCCTTGCCTGCGTGGGATTTCTCCGGGCACTCCGGTTTCCTCCCACATCCCCAAAACATGCGACATTAATTGGACACTCTAAATTGCCCTGAGGTGTGATTGTGAGTGCGGCTGTTTGTCTCCATGTGCCCTGCGATTGGCGGGCAACCAGTTCAGGGTGTACCCCGCCTCCTGCCCGATGATAGCTGGGATAAGCTCTAGCACTCCTGTGACCCCTGTGAGGATAAGCGGCTAAGAAAATGGATGGATGGCTTGAGGTAAGAGTGCATTCGATACAAGCAAGGTCACGGAAAACAAATGTGCACCACTGTATATCAATGTACTGTATTATTTTTTCACAATGATGCGGCCTTAAAATTTTCCATAAAGCCTCTTTTTATTTCATAATGAAGTACGGTATATAAATGTAACTTTCAAGGTAACTGTAGTTGGTGTCCAAAAGTTAAAAAAGTCCAATTAGTTGCCATGCAATAAAGCACCTACCAATGGCAGTGACATCTAAGAAAAATGTTTGATCCAACATAATATCCCAAATACAATAATGTAAGTAAGTTTTTTTCGGGTTGTCCCAATAATAATGTAAATTTTTGAAAATGCTTAGGTAAAAAACTAGTTTATGATTTCAAAGTATTTCAATGTGTGCTCTAGAAAGGGTTCAACAACTTTATATTTAATCCATTAGTTATAAATATGACAATAATATTGGGAAATTATTCACATTAAATTATTGGAATTTTGTTCAATCCATCATTGGTAAAAAGACAGCTTTATATTATGTCGACATTGTGTGACTGACATCGTATCTTAGCGTGGTCGCAAATCGACAATGACATGGTTTGAAATACAAAAAGACATTGGATTTCTGTGGACAATACATATTGGCAAACACACTTATTTCATTTGCCAAATGCCTAAATTAACACCTTTTTGGTGAGAAAGATCCATTTGGAGCACGTCACACCAACACCACAGCTGGCAGTCAAGGGTAAAATTAATTACTTCAGATACATGTGCTTCCTCTCAAAGTGGCAGACTTATTTGCATTCAGGAACATTCAGCAGAAGTAATCGATGCACACACAAAATACGGCCACCCGATGACCCGGCCCCCGTCTCAAAGTGCCCCCCCCCGCCCCCCCACTCAGTCCCCACCCCCCACCCCCAAAGCCCTGGCGGCTCATCCATGCATGGGGAAACAAACACAGGTAGCAAAAGCAAATCGCACGGCGACAAAACAGAAACATGAATGGGGTGAATTACAATGACGGGCTGGATGAAGGACAATGGGCCCGGCATTAAACAAACGGGCAAATCCCAGGACGGGCTGCTTGCTGGGAGTACGATACAGATTACAGGCACCTCGTCCCCTGCCTGGGGACCAGGGGAGACGCAGAGAAAAGGACACAATATTGCAAACTGACAGCTGACGTCTTCATATAAATGTATGAATTTACATTCCAATTAGAGAAAATTTACATCTTAATCACAGAGAGTAGTATGTCACTCTCTCGGTTAGTGTGTCGCTACGGTAATGAGGTGGGATGCCGCTGTGCTCCCTCATCCAGACAGTCATCTGTGAGCAGACGACACCTCCCCGATTACGAGGGAGCTGCGACTGCCTCCACAATTCGGTAATATTGGGGGAAATTTGTCTTAAATAGCAACAAGGTGCGAGGCAGCACCCGAGGATAATGTGTCAAATATGGAGTTTGCAAAACATAAAACATACCCTAAATACAGTGCGATGAACCACAAGTGTCTTGAGCTGTCACTCAAGTGACAAGCTTTCAGGACTCAAAGGCATCCCGGAGCTAATTTCCATACTAATAATGGGTGTATCATCTTTAATGATTTGCACTTTGTTTTGTGGAATTCAAAATGACTGAGGAAGCCATCTGTGAAATTATTCAAACACATCACATGACCAGGTGGTAACAAAAGTAAAGTGAGTGGCTAGTTTGGATGGACTGCCAATGTGCTGGCTGCATAATCAACACCCACCTGGTTATCACTCCATCATTGTACAATGGACCACCGCATACTCTCGTTTCAGCACCTGTCGAACTCACCTATTCGCAGCTTTCTTCCCCCAAAATGTTCTTCAATGTTTATAATTTTACTTAGTTTTTCCTTTTTGGGATGTGTATTTTGGGAACCTAGCCCAAAAATGCTTATTCATTCATTTTCGTAACCGCTTATCCTCACGAGGCTTGTGGGAGTGGTGGAGCCTATTGATATCAATGGGCAGGAGGTGTTGCGCGTGTGAAATTTTGAACATTCGCACTCACAATCACACCTAAGGGCAATTTAGAGTGTCCAATTAATGCAAGTTTTTGGGATGCGGGGGGAAACCGGAGTGCCTAGAGCGAGAGAGAAAAAAAAAAAAGAGAACACACAAACTCCATGCAGCCGGGATCAGGATTTGAACCCTGGTCCTCAGAACTGAGGCCAACCCTCTCACCAGTTGTTCAACTGCGCCGCCTCAAAAAAGCTAATTGGTGGGGTTGTCCCTGCTTCTTGAAGATTTTTGGAGGTTAAAAAAAAAAAAAAAAAAACGAAAAGAAACCCAACAATCCTCGAAGAATGTTTTCTTCCGGTCCATAAAGTTTACACGCATGGAAATGTGTTGTGGTTTGGTTCAATGTGCCTACAAGAAATTCTGGTTAGAGATTTTGATGCAAAGGACGCAAACCTGAGCAGCATACAACATTCCTGAAAGGAGTGTAACAAGAATGTGCTATGCATAGCATGCCAACTCCAAAGTAATCAAAATGTTATTGAATAAATACAACAAATAGGCTTGTAGTGGCGCCTTAAAATAGGAATTTAATCTATTTTTAACTCAAATTACCTTTCCCGATTAAAATGAATAGAAATGCCATAAATCTGTTCCAGCCTCTCAAAACCCCTTCAACAAAATTTGTAAAGTTTATTACGAAGACAGCACTCTATAATAGTGTCTTCTTCCTCTTTTTCTTTCGGCTAGTCACGTTAGGGGCCGTCACAGCGCGTCATCTTTTTCCATCTAAGCCTATCTCGTGCATCCACCCACTGTCCTCGTGTCCTCCCTCAGAACATCACAACATCCATCAACGTTTTCTTTGGTCTTCCTCTCGCTCTTTTGCCTGGCAGCTCCGTCCTCAGCACCCTTCTACCAATATACTCACTCTCTCGCCTCTGGACATGTCCAAAGCGTTGAAATCTGCTCTCTCGAACCTTGTCTCCAAAACATCCAACTTTGGCCGTCCCTCTAATGAGCTCATTTCTAATGTTAGGTGCGAGAACCTCAGCATCATCATTTCTGCTACCTCCAGTTCTGCTTCCTGTTGTTTCTTCAGTGCCACCGTCTGTAATCCGTACATCATAGCCGGCCTCACCACTGTTTTATAAACTTTCCCCTTCATCCTAGCAGATACTCTTCTGTCACAGAGAACACCATACACCTTCCGCCAACTGTACCATCCCGCTTGGACCTGTTTCTTCACTTCCTTACCACACTCACCATTGCTCTGTATTGTTGACCTCAAGTATTTGAAATTTTCCACCCTCACTATCTCTTCTCCCTGGAGCTTTACACTTCCTCCTCTGCTCCTCTCATTCACACACATATATTCTGTTTCACACTGGCTAATCTTCATTCCTCTCCTTTCCAGTGCGTACCTTCATCATTCTAACTGTTGCTCCGCCTGTTCCCTCCTTTCACTGCAGATCACAATATCATCTGCGAACATCATGGTCCAAAGGGAATACAGTTTAACCTCGTCTGTCAGCCTACCCATTATTACTGCAAACAGGAAGGGGCTCAGCGCCGAACCCTAATGCAGTCCCACCTCCACATTAAATTCTTCTGACACACCAACGGCACATCTCACCGCTGTTCTGCTGCCCTCATACATGTCCTGTACTATTCTAACAAATTTCTCCACCACTCTATAATAGTGTACTTTATAAAAACAAACAGTAATGACGATTAAAAACAGAATGTGAAGAATCAAACATTTTTTTCCCACTTTTTGCTTCAATTCAATGGACACTGATGCGGTGTGTGCGCTTCAGCCAACTGGGAGCAGTATGATACAGACATATGGATAGACTGTACATGGATTAGTATGCAGTAGAATTGCTCTTTCCAGAAGATAAAAAAAATGCCAGCGAGTGTTATATTATCTCTCTACACGTGTTACTTCACCGTGTGTTCAAATATTGGCAGCTGAAAGGGTTATATGAGCGCAACACAGATGCTATTCATTTGCCTCTCATATAAACACGCATTTATAAGCAGCCTATTACTGGTCACAGATGCCATGAAATGACGACTCCCAAGAAGGTAAAAAGTGAAATACATATATGGAGAGATCAGAGAAGCAGCAGGAGGACAAGTGTGGTAAAAATGGGTAAAACGTTGCATCCCCACGGTAGGTGTAGCATGTGTCCCCAAACAACAACAATGTGGTGATATGTGGGGTGTGGGTGAAACCCGACTTCAGCCTGCAGGCTGTTTGGAAATGACGCTTAGACTCTGCACATAACCCCTCTGGCACTTATCGTGCATATTCTAACCTTGCAAATTGATTCCCACAGCACCGCTGCTATGTCTGTGTACAACTGTCTGGCAAACCAAACATCATCCCCAGTTTTTGTGTGTATGTGAAGGACAAATGAGATGCAGAAAGTTTTCTCGCAAAGGTTGAAATAACAGCATGTGCACTTTTTTATGTTGTGTCGTCAAGCCCATAGGGGGAAAAAAAACATCTGCAAAGTTAAAAATCCTGCATCTGCGATGGTATGGGGTTGTGTTAGTACCATGGGTACCTTACACTTCTGTAAAGGCACCGTTAATGGTGAAAGGTACATACAGGTTTTGGAGAAACATAAGCTTCCATCCAAGCAAAGTCTTTTTCATGGACGCCCCTGAGGAAGACAAACTACATTCTGCACGTGTTACAATAGCATGGCTTCATAGTAAAATAGTGTGGGAACTAAAGTGGCATGCCTGCAGTCCAGACCTGTCTCAAATTGAAAATGTGTGGTGCATTATGAAGCACAAACATGACTACGGAGACCCCAGACCGTTGAACAGCTGAAGCTGTATATAATGCAAGAATGGGAAAGAATTCCTCCAACAAAGCTTCAACAATTAGTGTCCTCAGTTCCCAAACGTTTATTGAATGTTGTTAAAAGACAAGGTGATGCAACACAGTGGTAAACATAACCCTGTCCCAGCTTTTTTGGAACATGTTGCAGCCATAAAATTCAAAGTTGAAATAAAATGGTATTGGCTAGGACGACACAGTGTGGAGTTTCCTCAGCACATTTTGGCCATTTCCAGGAGCCGTTTTTCCTTTCCTTTCCGTAACAAGGAACAAAGTAAAAACAATGGTGACCATGAAGGAGTGTCTGCTTGAACAAATGGAACTAAGTGACTAGATGATACGTTTAGTTATGCGCTTCAGAAGGCGGCGGCCTAACTGATTTGTGGAGCCGGAAGGAATGGTGATTAGGTCATCACAACATGTGACTAAACCAGGCCAATCATGAGACTTGAGCTCTGTGGCTTTCCTTGTGCAGCAACTTTTTTAGATATGCGTAGCAGGCTACGCACAAGCTATGCAGAGGTGCTGCGCGGGGCAATTCGTTGGTCACATGATGCAATGCGGGGATTGTCGACTTTTGCGTGTGGTTTAGATGTATTTCCACACAGTAGTAATTGGTGAATGAGAAAGAAATTTTAACTTTGACTCCATCCATCCATCCATCCATCCATCCATCCATCCATCCATCCATCCATCCATCCATCCATCCTCTGGGCCGGTTATCCTCACAAGAGTCCCGGGAGTGCTGGATCTTATCCCAGCTGTCATCGGGCAGGAGGCGGGGTACACCCTGAACTGGTTGCAAGACAATCGCAGGTCACATGGAGACAAAGAACAGTCACACTCACATTCACACCTTGGGGCAATTTAGTCCCTCCAGTTAATGCATATTTTTGGGATGTGGGAGGAAGACGGAGTGCCTGGAGAAAATCCATGCAGGCACAGGGAGAACATGCAAGCCCCACACAGGCGGGGACGGGATTTGAATCCCGGTCCTCAGAACTCTTGAGGCCAACACTCTACAGCTGCTCTACCATGTCGCCCTTAAGTTGGACTAAAATTAGATATTTTCACTCAAACTGAGTGAGAAACTGGGTTCAAGTTTATTTTACTTGATTTTGTGCTCAGATTTAGTATTCCACCACTGATTTGAAGACACTTCTCTCTTTTCTGTGCGTTCAAAGAATCTTACCAAGTGTAATTCTCTTTATCCACAGGGTGATAATTTCACCAGCTTCTAGTCTAAATCCTCTCAAAAGAAGGATACATTTCTTATATATAGCAATGTGAATCTGAAGCTTATAAGGCAGCAGGTCAACTTGGTGACTGCTGTCGGATGAGATGAACAAGATAAGGGTTTTTTTTTCTTGGATTCTGCGCCCTCTATAAGGATGGAACAACGTTTAAAAACTGACTTCTAATGACTAATTCAATTAAAAGAAAAACGTGAAGAAAGGAAAGCACAGTCTAAATAAATGGAAAGAGAATGAGTAAGTTGAGTTTGAGTAAGAAAAACACTTTTGTGTGTACGCCGATTGACCTTGCCAACATGCTGCCTCCTTCAATATTCACAATGACACATGCTTTTGTGCTCTAGCCCAGCCCCATCCCCACACGCAAACCCTCCGCTCAATATTCGCACTTCTCATTATACAATTTGACTTTGCCAGCTAGCTTAGTCTTACACAGGAATCAACACTCCAAGATCTACAATGCAGTGTACTCTTTTAATTTTAATTTCTGAACTACATCTTCATTCATTCTTCTTGCGAGGCTTGAAAGCGTCCAAAGCATGAAATTCAGAGGCTGTTTCTGTCGTATCCTATGAGATCTGTTTAATGAGGTATGTCAAATGACATCATTCCTCTTTTTGATAGTAAGCAGATTACATTTAATATAAATGAAATCACACAGCAAGCCAAAATATTGAAATCTGAAACTGATGTAGGATTATTAATTTCTTCAGATATTGTGAATTGAAGTATTGAAATACGGTTTTGATCTAAATCTAGATCTAAATTATGGACATTGTGCAAAACCATTAACGTTAACATTTATAGGAATTTTTTTTTCCACATTAGTACATTTTCGTTTTCAGTGTTATCAGATTGTAGACCATATAGATTTTTTTTTTAACGAGCTATCAATATTTGTGAAACATCAGGCCTAGGATCTTTAAACACACTGATCATGACAAAGCACCAAAAATAAGACGAACACCCCAATTTGGACTATCACACAAATGATGACAAACGGGGAAAAAATAACAAAACAAGACTTGACAAATACAAAATTTTTCCGACTTTACAGCAGTAACAAGCATATATGAGGACGAAAGACTGTGTGTGGAGGACTGTGTGTGTGTGTGTGTGTGGGGGGGGAGAATTCATAAGAATTCACAGACTAACATATGGAGTAACCTTTGTGGCCTTCCGGGACTTGGGGGCGTGGTGGTGGGGATACATTGGGGGGGTCTAACGCTCCGAGGACCGTAGGCACGCTAGGGAGAGGTGAGCTGTCACCCCCCATTACGATCACTGCCTGAGCTTTTGAAAGGGGGAGGATAAGGAGGAGAGCAGACAAAAAAAAACAAAAAAAAAAAACGGATTCCTCACTAACTGGCATCTAGAGCCATCCCCGGGCCTTCGGAAGCCTCGGTCTACAGTTGCCTCCTGGGAAACACTTGCACGCAAGTCTTCTTCATCCTTGGCTAGCAGCCGGGCTAGTGCGTGCGTTTGAGTGTGTGTGTGTCAGTGTATTGGTCTGGCGGCTAAGAGGCAGGCTGTGTGTGCAGTTGAGTTGCGTAACCAAAATGTATACATATTGGCAAAGAACAAGTGAGGATGTTTTCTTAGTTCGATTGCACACCGACCACTGCCACCATCGCGATTAATGAAGCCAAATGTGAAATATTTACAGTCCCCCAACTCCCACTCACACATCTGGTGATTGACCCTCGTATACATACCAATAGTCAGTCCCTTGGGGATCTCGGAAAAATATGCTGGACTGTGTGATTTTTTTTTTTTTTTTTATTAAACCATAAACACCATGTTGAAAGGAGTGAGAAATAAAAGTGTCAATATTTGAGAGTCCATTGGCAATGATGGCTCCATTCATTGACTGAAGTTGTTTGAATTTCGGTGACAGACTTTCTATGCTTCAATTTTTTTCGCAACACGTACAGATGCAATTCTAAACATTGATCAATCTCATTGGAAAAAAATAGATATACAGCACACAGTAATACTGTGTTCGTACAACTTGGCAGCAGCTGGAAAAATCTTGCTTTGTACCCAAGAACGTAATTTATGTGAAAGCTCATATTTGGCGTCACATTTTCGACTAGCTGTTTGCGGCATTACGGGGCAAATGTCGACTAGTTGTCAACACTTCAGCTGAATTCGGCCACGTCATTTTGTGTGCAGCGGGCCTTGCTGCAAAGAGAGGACATAGTTGGGTTATCAATAGAAGCTCTTGCATTCATCACCACCAGTTTAGGTTGCCAGAAGGTTTAAACAGAATATACTTAAGCGCACTGTAATGTAGTTACGGCCTGGCCTTCCTATTCTTGCTCACAAGAAAAAAAAGATTACACTGACTTTTCTAAGTCTGAATTTGTGCCCAATTCTGATTAAATGCCATTTTTTTCAGGTTTCAAAAACTGTATGTATATTATATGCATATGCAAATGTCCAAAATGATCATAAATAACACAAGCTTCAGTAACAACAAACGGGAGCATAATAGTGAAGAAAATAATCGAAACATTAAATGTTATATACTGTTTAGTTGGCCTGGCTGATTCTTTCTGCTAATGATTTAAGTTAGGGAATCTTCACATTCCACCACAAATCATTGCAGCCCATCATTTTCCTTATTGAACGATTGCCATATGTAACATAACATATTTAGACCGTGTTTTATTTTCACGACAGTTAATTACAAAATAAATAGATTCTTTGTATTTATTACTTATTTACTAAAGTTCTGCTCCTGGTCTATAAATCACTAAATGATTTAGGTCCTGAATACATGAAAGAAATGCTTACGGAATACAAAGCCAGTACAGCTCTGAGATCGACTGACTCGGGTCAAATAGGGTCCAAAGCAAAAATGGTGAAGCGGCATTGAGCTATTATGCTGCACACAAATGGAATAAGTTGTCAATGTTTTTAAATCCAGGTTGAAAACTCTTCTTTTTTTCTAATGCTTTTTAGAATATATCCACTTTTTGATTATATTACTTGCACTGTATGTGGTTTTAACTTTTTAAAAAATATTTTGTTTGTCATTTTTATTGTTTTTATCCCGTTTTAAATGTATCTCTTTGTTTTCAAATGCCTTTAATCATGTAAAGCACATTGAGATACCTCGTGTATGAAATGCCCTAAACAAATAAATTTGCTTTGCTTTGCTTTATTGGAAGGGATGCAGCCCATTTGTTTATTTTACTCTGTCGTAGCATTGGTAGATATGGATCGATATGCATTGGATTTTCAATCACATTTGGGAAAGCAGTGATTCTGACCTGAGAACACTGATTCCATATTTGTATGACTCCAGTCAAAGTTCTGTGTCTAAGACAAATCTAGTATAAATAACGAAAAAAAAACAAAAGCTACAATGCTGATCTTTTGTCCCGTATTTGTCTTTTGATGTCAAACCCGCAAGGTTTTACCTATAACACAACTTATAGAATTGGCCTCACTGTTACAATATTTTTGATAGGGAGTATACATTTATACCTCAAATTGAAATCGTGAAAGAAATCAGTGGTGTTTCAGTCACTGTACATGAGACCCACAGTTGGCCCATACAGTGAATGGGAAGCTTGCCTCTGATTTGACCTTTTGTGTGAGTTTGGGTGAGCACTGCTTAGGCACATTCTGTTCCCCAGATCCCACTCCTAACACCCCTGTCACTCATCATCACACATCATTGTTAGAGACGAAAGGGGAGTTTGGCCAAGCCGCACGCTGGAGTATTCTCCCACACGGAGTCTGTCCCACCTTTAGATATAGGTGCAAAGGTGTGTGACACAGCACACAAGAAAATTAATCATCTGCCTATATTTTGCTGGCTTAACACAAAGACGCAGCCTCACACACTTCTTGGTGGGGTCAGAATTTTACATAATACACCTTTGCCCTTTGAAGTGCAGACTTTTCTTTCACGTGGCCTGCTGACTTTTCTCTACAGCGTGTAATTAAAGTCTTTTCAGACTTCTATACATGGCGTAACTATCCTCCAACCTCTGGCCTGGCCTTTCAATGGCCACCTGTGAACTCTGAAGGATGGGGGACACTAGCCGTCATAAAATTCATGAGCGCCGCTACATTCAGCTGCCGGCCGACATCCCTCAATGGCCGATACCTCTTTAAACAACTGTGTTTACTGTTGTGTGAATCCTTTTTAAACGGAACCATATTCACAGCGGCAGGGGTTAAGTAGGTCCCGTGATTAGCTGAAACAAATGCCTTTATGGTGTGCTTAGCCATCGAGAGAGACTCAAGGGACCCAATTTGTTTTCATTAAGTGAGGACTCATTTAGCGATTGCTGACAGAGAAGGTGGAAAAAGGCTAAGTGAAAACTAAAAACATCACAAAGCAGGTTTTTTTTTAAATGCAGATGTCAGATTAAGGCAACACAAAACAATTCTGCATCTCAATTTAACCAAAGCTTCGAATCAAGATTCATTTAGATAGTCAGCCTCCATAGTACATGAGAAAGTTGCTTTCTTTCTTCATAAAATCCGACATTTGGCGCGTTAAATATTTAAAGAAGGAAAGAAAAAAAAATGAAAAGAAAAAGATTATCCCTGCAGTCTCAGTGGGAACCTTTACTTTGATGACACAGCATCGGCTAGTTCCACAAACTTTGTTTGTCAACCATACTCAGGTTTTTAGAAGTCTGCGAGGGACCTTAACCGATTCGTGGGCAACGTCCCATTTTTGGGACATCATGATTTTCACCAGGAAAGGATAAGTCATCAATCAAACTTAGCACAGAGTTATTTCCCTTTCCTTCCTGACCCAACATGGCTGCCTCAAGTACACATGGAGCGTTTTCCAAGAGAAGAAAGGGAAAAACATGAGTATGCAACCAAGTTTGTCTTCAAAATGCTATTCCATCAGTATTATTAATGCGTAAGTGTCATTCTAGAATAAGAATTAATTAATAAACACATCTATAGTATGTACCACTTCACAGAACTGATAACATACCCATCCCAGTTTTGGGACGCTGCCCGCAAGAGGGTACATCTTTTTTTGCCCTATGTTTTATGCGTTAAATGAAAAAAAAAGTGTTATTTCCTTGATTGTGGCCTGTTAAGAGACTTTTATCTCAATAAGGCAAAAAATTGCCACCCTGCCCATGAATGGGTTAAGCCAGTTTTGCACCAAATGAAAGTCCATTTCCACATTTCCTTTATGGGCTTGTAGAGCCAGCATGGTTTAGTGATAGTTGTGCCAGCTACATATATAGTGTAGCATCATAACAACGTGCCACATGGCGCAACACCTCAATGCAATCTACTGTATTTCCTAAATATCATCTTGATTTTCTTCCCATCCCAGTCATTCCATCATAAGCACTGGTGTCACAATTCATCGTCAACTAATGGACATGTTGAACCGCACTGAACCTTACTGAAGTAAGACCGGTATAGGCTGGTATTTTGGGACAATGGAAAAACAGAGAAACACACAAAACCGAATGAATTTCTTTCTGGTCAATCATATCCATTGTACGTTTTTATTGCAAATATTTTCAACAAAGCTAGCAAGCAAGCAAACAAACAGTGTAATCAAATTCAAAAGCGACACAGCAAATACTGAATCTCACCCTTACCACCCCTCCCATTCCAGGACACCAGGCACAAGAGTGTGGGAATGTTATTTTTAGGAGCCGAGCAGAGAGCTTTCCTGAGTTTGATGCTCCTGCTCTGGATCAACATTCCACCTTTGAACCACTCTGACCACAAAACTTTGTGCCAATGATGGCAATTTCCATTTTCACTGCGCGGGTTGGGGTATCGTGTAATTCACAATAGGGCAACTTTTTGGGCGAAATTATGGAGACAACTGGATAATTTCATCTCTGGGCAGGCATTGTGGCCGATGATAAGATGCATGTAAATTCCAGCATGTCCTGGGTTATCTGCTAATTCACAGGATTTTTTCTTCTTTTTAAATAAAGGTACATTTTTTGGAAAAGTATTCAATTAAAAAATGTCTCTATTGATCAGGCCTTATGGTCTTTATAATACAGATATACAATGTGCATGTATGTAAACTTTAGTCACACACAAGGGGATGAATGCCCAGTCACTACAATTATGCTAATGGTTGCCCTCCTGCACACACTTGGACTTACCCTATAGTTCTCCAAGACTCCACGGATGCAGGGTGGCGTGCAAGTTACAGTCTTGCCTCGCCTCAAACTCGCTTCGAGGGAAGCTGAAGACAAGTCGGGCTACTTTAATCAGGACTGAGCCCAGTGTGGCCAGTCTGGTCTGATGGGGGCTGAATGGTGCATGGACCATGTTAATGGTTCACTGCTCACTGATGAAACAGTTTCACTTCCAGGGCCAGTCGAGGCAAACCACACTCTTACATAGTCTGGCAGGAGGAGCAAACATGCCCGCTTTTGTTTCGCTTTAACGCTGTCCCTTTGTGAGACACAATGTTTTGGCTTCATGTTGATTTATTACAAAAGGCATCAGATTTGGCAAAGAACCAAACATGTTCTAACTTAAGTGTTGACTACGCTGCAGCAACCACGACTGCAAAATATCAAACCAGCATCACTGGATGTTTTGAAAGAGAAACAATTCATTTGTTTGTTTGTTCATTTGTTAAAGGTCTTACTATTGTGACTACCAAGAAAAATGAACTGCAACTAGCAAAGAAAATGTAACTCAATCAGGAGGCCACAGAATGTTAGCAATACGAAAAACAAGCCGAGGCATAGTACAGTAGTTGAATCCGTGAAACACTCAACTCAGCAGTCGTACCAAGCTGGGCTTTTTCAAAAAGGGTGCACATTTGCGGAATAGATAAAAATTCCCTCTTAAATAATAGATGCAGATTGGATGTATGTTGTGAATATTTTTTTCGGCTGAGGCGTCGGATCGCGTGCCGTTGGCTCGGCTGCGGAGTACTCTCTCCTTCTCATATCTGCGCAAACCATAAGCGCACCTCATTCCAAAATGCCGTAGCGGTTGGTTCACAACCAAGACAGGATGTATGAATTATTTACAGGGAATATTATTTTAAAGGTCCATTCCCATCTGATTGCGATTCTTGAGGAAAGAGGTAGGAAGAACACTGGCGGTTTTACACAGAACCTACTTTGCTTTCTACAAGCAGTTTATTGACCAAAGCTAAAATCTAGTGACCCTCACTTAAACACAATATAATGATTACATAAAACAAATAAAGTCAATTTAAAACAAAGGCTTTTTACTGATTTGTGGCATGCGATGACTACAAACATCCAAATACAAGCCTGAAGGACTGCGTCTCCAAGTTGTTTTGCGTTCCATAATTCCTTCTTTCCTTGTCTTTATTTTTCTCTCAATAACACGGTTTGGTGCCTCAAAGGAAAAGCCCTCATGCTAATTAGACCTGACCTGAGAATCACTTAACTGCTCCTCAACGCTTATCCCTCTGCCCTCCCTTCCCCCTTCCCCGAGCCTTCACTCTCTTCCTCACATACTGTAGGTCCATTAACACCCTTCCCTCGGCACCCACAGGCTTCGATGGGGTAGGGGGCACATACAGCCGCCGTCTTAAAGACATTTTGAGGACATGCCAAGAAACATTAACCTACTCTACACGCCTCCTTCGATTCGAGAACCTGTTTTGTTCTACTCTGCAATATCGTCATTTCCGGTTCCACCCATCTTGATCATAATCTTAGCAACGTGATCTCGTCGTCGTCAAAACATCTTTAGTGCAATTAATAAAAACACACCACAAAGCATCAGAAATGTGCTCTTACATTAGTCACAGTTCATAACAATGCGTTCCAAGTTAAAACAATCCTGTACGGATATTTTAAATTTACATTACGAAATCAGTCTGTTTCATAATTTAACATAGCAATCAACAAACCATGTCTCAGGGAACACTAGCGTGCCTGAGAAAAACTCACAGGTGACCGCTGGAAGCTATTCAATCTTATTTCATTTGTCCGAAAAGGACTTATTCATCACAAATGTATCTTTGTTAATGTGTTGTATAGTGCCAGGTAAAACAATTAAAATGTTCTTCATTCAATGTCAGCAGGTACAATAAACCCATCAACAGAATAAGTCATAACTTCCTGCTAGTAGATTGGCTTTGTGGTTAATTGAACCGACCCAGACCTGTATTCCACAGTGAATTTGTAGGTAAATTGAGACAAAATTATCATTCCATCAGTTTTTGTGGCAGGTTTTCAGACTTAGCAAAGAAAAATGTTTTATTGTTTCTCTTCTGCTCAAAATCTTTATTACGGCCGAAGGTTAAAAAGGTTAAAGACTGACGATTGGCTCTTGCATTGACGGGGTTAAGACTCTATATTTATCTTTAGCTGCAGATAACTTTGCATTACTTTAACGCACCTCTGTAACACAAGTTGAGATTATTTCCGTGCGCAAAAAAATGCAAACGTTGCAAGACATAAATCCAGCACCTGAAATGAACATGAAGAAAACATACAAAACCTCAAAGCAAGTGAGAAAGCTCGTCAGTGAAATAGACACCTCAAACGTAGCCTCAAAACAGAAGACTAATTTGACACAAATCCCCATCTTACACTTGATTTGACCCCACGACCTGCCTCTGGCACCCCAGCACCCAACAGGCAAGTTGGCTGTCAGTTTTGAGGGTCAAAGAAAGGTAAGCGCCAATGTAAATGCATACCATAGCGGAGCTTCATCCTTAAAGCGTCTCGTGTTGTGAAACAAGTGACAGAAAAGGCAAAGTTCTCACACGGGCAGTATGTGCGCTCAAGAAAGTGTCAGTCACGTTATCTTTCCGTTGGTTTCTCAATCAGTGTGTGACTGAGACCACTGCATGAATGTCAATATCTTTGGGGGCAGGGGGTGAAGAACTGTCTGCGTATGCGTGTATGAGAATGTGTTAATCTTGTTTAAACACCTAGCACTCCTCTACCTGCTCAGACAGGGCCATGGGTTAATTCTGTCTTCAGGCATCACAGCTAATAATTGCTCATCAACCGGAGTTTGAACTCTCTGACACATCAGCAGCTACCATGGTAACCTTATCACACAACCAACAGAAGCTCATGAGCTCACATTTGTCAGAGCGAGCGGCAAAATGTGCTCAATTGACAAATAGTGAATTAATTCTACTCATTTAGTACCTGCATGCGTCATTTTGGTAGAACTGCTCTGTGAAAAGTAATTATTTTCTGCGTTCTTAAGGTGCTGCGTGATAGACGGGTGAGTCGAACATGGTTTAGGAAATTTGCGTGACTCTTCTGAGCAAAGGAAGAGGGTGGGGGCGGGGAATCTGCCTGACCAGACTGGTGAGGAGCTAACAATTTCACCTGTTGTCAGTCATTCTCAAAAATCACATTGTAAGCCTGCAATGGGATTTCGAGTAGGGAGTGAATTAAAAAGAGCAAACAGCAGAGCAATTGAGGTTTTCACAAACTATCGTGAATCTTTTAGATGAGTAAATGCTCTCGCAATGCTGCATTCTATGGCCCAGGGCATTGAAGTCTTGCAGCTTGAGTAAATGAGGTGATTAGCAGGGATGGTGTGGGCTGTCACACGTCAGACACTCGGCTTAGAATCCAATTGCGATCCACGTGTCAATCAGCAGCCCACTGAGCCAGTCGACCAACAGGTCAAGCATATTATAAAAGCAAACCAGAGTCTGGGCTGCATTTTAATGCTGTGTACAAGCACACATTTTATATTCACCCTCACTCTTGAAATCTGACCATTTCTGTCCACACGTCTGTCTGCATGCAACTATGTTTTAAAAAGGAGGCTGAGGATAGATGGTATGAAACTGTAACATCAAGGCATAAGAACATTTTAGCTAATCAGAAGCCAAGAACAAGAAGAAACAGTACATGTTCATTCTGTGTTCATGTGGATATGATCTTAACTCTATGTACAGTATCTTGGTTTTAACTTGAGTGAAGACAAGACTCAACATATACTTCCATATCTGTGAGTATTCCATACAATTCTATTACAATCTAATTATATCACAGGAGGGGACAATGTGTTATTACAATGATTTCAAAAGCAAGTTAGGATTTATGGCACTTTATTTAAGGACTTTCTGGGTGTGTTTATCTTTATTCAAGCAACACAAGGGGTAACGAGGGATGCTATGGGTCAGACCTGGAGAAAGTACAACTTTGTGTCTGCGGCCACATCCGCCCTGTCCACGGTCTCTGAATGGCCCCTCAAGGTTGCCTTGATGTCAAAAAATACTTACATTATAGTGGTTTCATTTTGTAATGGTGCTATTATTGTAATTTGTTTGTGTGGGTTGGTGGTACATACGAGAAAGAGCGAAGATGTTTCTTCAGTGTTGCGACTTTGTTGCTATATTTAGTGACTTCCACAAACCTACACAAAAAGTAACTAGTGACAATGCCAACACTGGTCGTCATGTGAGCAACATTCTTATTTCTTGCCAGGTGGAGGAAAGAGGGATTTTGATCTATGCTTTGGGAGTCCCAACCATGAATGGCCAACTAATGAGTAAGCAAGTGAGGAGTTAGCTAAAAAAGTCGGCACATGATAAACAAAATTGAGCATTCTGTAGACATGCTTTAGTGAATGTTAATCAAATCTTAATATAATATTAGTTAATATGCAATTTTAATATGACTGGGGACAATTGTTAATAGACATATTGACTCATAACAACAAAGCACATTTATTAAAGTAGCAGCTTATCAAGAGTACAATTTACAGGGAACGATTGAGATTAGCAAGTTGGTGTGGCCATTGACATCTGGTACAGTTTCACACATGGCCCCTTTGGAAAAATTAATTGCCCAGCCCTGCTCTAGGCCTTGCCCCCCTGGGCTATTACAGAGGCCTAATTGAAAGACCATTGGGGATAACCGCATTGACTTTTGCAGACCTTATAAATCTACACTGGAGAGGACTATTCATGTGGTCAAAAAAGGGAGGTGACGAGGGTCAATGGAAAGGACAGTAAATGGTGGCAGAAAATAGCAAAGGTTTTACACGAAGGATACGGGGAATGCTTAGTGGGTGGGGGGGTTTCTCTCCTCCCCCTGAACCCCCGGTTGAAACAATGGGGCTCACTCAGAGCCAGGCACTAGAGGGTGTGATAAGGTAATGATAATGTAATGAGGACCAATCATGGGCCTGAGCTAAGAGGAGGGCCCCCTAATTTGCCTCCAGAGTAGAGAGCAGAAAGAGTCGTAGTTCAATGAGAGATTACTCTCACTGAGAGTGATGTGACCATTGGAAAAAAAAAACAAACTGTGAATCAATGAGAAGAAGCGAAAGACACCGAAGAGTGAGAACCTATAAATGAAAGTGAATGCTGTAATGAAGCCCATAAAACATTCTGTGATGTATATTTATGTGCAACAGAATAGCCATTTGAAGAAAAATATTTATCAAGTTTAAATATGTTCTTGGGTGATAGTGAACACTGGATGGACATAAACTATGTGAATCACTACACCGCCGACGGCTCATTTTCATTCCATTTCATGTACAAAAGGTAGGACTAAATAAACACTAAATGTACTATTTATTAAAATCATAGTATAGAACAAATGTTTCTTATTTATGTCAGCATAGGGCTCACGAGTATCCTCTTTGGAACTCAATGGCGCGTCACACTTTGTCACATTGTAAAGATGTAATGCTATTTACAAGGCTAATGTGACTATGACCATTACCATTTACAGACTCTGCTGTCTAATACAAATATTGTTTACATATTTTAAACATTTTGGTACCCACATAAACACATCCCCTGTTACTTCACGGGGTTTCACTTTTCGCGGGTGGTTCTAGTCCCAATTTACTGCGAAAAACGTGCGATGACTGTATTTGCATTTGGTGTAATTGTCAGTTGAGTAGTGATTGGATAAAAAAAAGTAAGAAGCAACTATATATGATTTTAAAGAAAATATTTCACAATTCCTTTGTGGTTGGACTTCAAATTGCAGAAACAATGTGCTGGTCAAATTAAATCCATATAAAAGGAATGTTTTTACTCTTTTGAAGTCAACTCACACGTGGCTACAGTGCGTAATCAATAGCGTCACCTTCAATTTTGTCACCCAATATCAGACAAAAGTGTCGTGCTCCTTCCATGCACCGCTTGTGTTTGCATTTTCCAGTCTTCCTGGTGAGCATTGGCGGGCACTGGTCTCCAGCTTTACACCTGCTTCCCATTGTCGTCAGCTGAGTGCTTAAGATCAGCTAAAGCTACAGAAAGGCATCGGCTCAACGACCATTGCTGGCCAGCTCTGCCGGGACCGCTTTCACCTGATCATAACTAGTCCTCTTTTCGTGTTACTCGTCAGCATAACTGCTGTTAGATTGACCGTCTTTTTGAGTACAAGGATTACCGGTACTGTGATTTTCTGTTTACTTAGTTTTTCACTGTAGTTTCTAGGATTTGTTTATAGGTATGTAGGCTATTTGTTGTGGTTTTGTTCACCTCGTTTCAATGGTAGTTATTCTCTTTTACCAATTAGCCTATTTGTTGTTTTTATTGGTCACCTTTGGTTTGATATTCACATTACTTGGGAGCGTCACACGGGTCAAAAAAAACTTCAAGTGGCTGTTGACTTTGTATTGTCTGCTTTTGGCGTCCACGTTTCAGCTTGTTCCTCCAGTAGTAAAAAAAAAGAGTCAGCAGTTTGCCTAATTTAAAAAATCACCATTAGCACTCCAGTTCAGTTTCTGAAATAAATAATATGGCTTTCTTAATAAACAAATTATTATATTCAAATAAATACATAAAACCTGTTTCGAGTTGATAGATAAAAAGCAACTTCAGAAGAAAACCGCATTAGAAGAAATCTATGAGGGCGAAGCAAGGTCGTATAAGTGCATGTTATGCAATTTAGTGAAATGTTACTCTCTTTTAATACAAGAAAAATTGTGATGTACTGAAATAGCATATCAAGGTAACTACCACAATGTTAAAATGCCAGCCTACCATCAATGAAATACACCTAAAAGAAGTGAAGAGTCAGCATTAAATAGCAAACTCTACGACACTCCCGAAAGGATTGTTTGAAAATGACAAGAAACTACTTGTATTCCTACAGTTGGGATGAGTTCACTGTGGTTGTCAGAGATCAAGCTGTTTGACAGAAAACAGTTTTGTTGACAACTGCCTTTGGAATATACAATGACACCCATCCATCCATTGTCCGAGACGCTTATACTCACCTGGGTCGCGGAAGAGGACAAGCCAATTCCAGCTATCTTTGGGCAGGAGGTGGGGGACATCCTGAAGTGGTTACCAACCAATCGCAGGGCACACAAAAACAAAGCATTCACACTGACATTCACACCTGCGGGCAATTTCGAGACTTCAATTAACCTACCATGCATATTTTTGTCAAATTTCCAGCAAAAATACGAAAACAAAAATACATCACCTAAAGATGCAAATAATACCTGCACAAGATATTTAATAAACCAGTGCCAAAGACTGACTCAATTTCAATGAAGTTGGGATGCTTTGGAAAATGTTAATAAAAACATAATCCAAAGAGTTGCAAATCAATTTTAGCTACATTCAATTAAATATACTACAATAATATGTCATACTCAAACTGTTCAACGTTTTTTCCCCCCCAAAATATTTTCTCATTTTGAATGTGATGCCTGGAATGCGTAACAACAATTAAGTGTTTGGGAACCAAGGACACTTAACTGTTGAGGCTTTGTATGTAGAATTCTTCCCCACTCTTGCTTTGATAAACAACTTAACATGCCCAGCACTCTGCGCTCTCTATTGCCGTTTTTTGCACTTCATATTATACCACACATTTTCAATGGGAGACAGGTCTGAACTGTCTGGACAGTCTCGTACTCGCAACTCTTACAATAAAGTCATGCTATTGGAATGTGGCTTGGCATTGTCTTGCTAAAATAAGCAGGGAAGTCCCTGAAAAACACGTGTGTACAGAAACCATGTGTGAATGTCTGGCCGTGAGCGGTGGCCGACTGCACGACTTCTCCAAGCATTCATAAAACGGCCCAAAAGTGCACTGGTGACTTTGGCAGGGTGTGAAAGAAGAAACATAATATTGTAGCGGAAAACTGTTAATCTTCTAAAATACATGAATAATGGATATACCTGCTTTCAAAACATTTGAACCCATCAAAACATGTTTTCTAAACTCATTGTAAATGTTTTTGACAACAAAAAAAAAGTAATGTATGAAATGTATCGAAAATATTGTATCCATTTAAGCATCGTCGTGTGCCTTTCAGAAGCGGGGCCTGGTTATTTGGCATATAACGTTGGTCAGTCTGCGTGTGAATGCCGGCTATGAGCTGTGGCTGACAGCAAATAAGTTTGCAGTGTTTTATTGTTCTCCCAGCATTCAATAAATGGCAAAAAAGTGCATGAGTGACTATGGCTCTCCTCCACATGCAAAGGCATTAAAATACATACTGTAAAAAAACATTTCAAATATTGTGTGAAAAAATATGTGAAATAGCAGGTTGTGAATAATCAATCCCAATATTGCAGGGGCACATGTTTAGTTTTCTAAAAAGCATGTAGCCTTTTGACATAGTATGATATGAAAACAGCTAAATTAGGGTGAAAAATCACGGTTGAAAAGCTAATGCAAACCAAAGACAAGCAGTCAGATGGGATTTTTGACACCTCTATTAAAATGTGTTGACTTCAGATGAACATATTTATACAAGAAAATAAATAGGCAATTTCCTAGTTACTAGTGGGATAGAGCAGCGCCGAGGGATCTTGACAACATACCTCAATGGTGAACTGTTTCCTCTTGAGCTTAAAGGCCAAGTCCTTGTGGTCAGGCAGTTGACTGGCAAGACAGTTGAGGTAAGGCACCTGGCGCACGTGAAGCAGGCCTGCGAGGGATGGAACAAGGGATGATGGGATTTGTGATTCTACAAGAAAACACTTCAAATGCATTGGAACCTCAAGTTGAATGGCACAGAGGTCTGAAAATTTGAGAATGTGCAAATATATTGTAGGTGGTCTCAAAATCAAATTATGATGAATAAAAAAATATATGCCTCAAGTACAAGATGAAGTAATAAGTCGTTATGCCTCTGTGCCAATATTTCCCACAACCTGCTTTCACTTTGTGGAATACAAGTGAACTATAAAGTGAATTTCATTGACAAAAGTCAGTGTGTGTGACAGAAAAGGTATGAAACGTCCACTTGGGGTACATCTCGCCAAAAGAAGCTGTGCTTGTCATTCTTTAGCTCCTTAATGCTAAAACTACATTTTGACATAACTGGAAAAATACCGTACAAGTGGGTTGGTGTAAATGAACGTGGGAGAGAAGGAGTGGGATCAAGGGAGTAATGGAGAAAGGAACACAAACAGAGAAAGTGGGGGATGGTGAGCTCCCTCCTCTGTGCACTTGGGTGAGTTCCCCTTGCCTGATTTGCGGTGACAGGCTTCCCAGCATGCTTTGAGCAGGCCTGAACTGCTGCTGCAAACACGCGCACACTCACACGCGCACACTCGCAGTCATCTCGCACTCATACCAGATGCGTCTCCACCTATGAACACACATCAAAACAATCGTACACGATGTATTTCACACCATAAGCAGCTTTACTGGTTGATTATTGAGATTAAATTCAATATTTTTCAACAATTAGCATGGGGTGCTGATTCTCACGAAAAGGATGAATACAAATTTGTGGTAAATCTTTCCGAAATTTACCTGTCACTAGCCTTTGCACAGCAAAGGGATGTTAACATTTTAATAGGTGTTGCTTACTTAAAACATGTTGGACAAAACCAAAATCTGCTATTGAATGTTTTTTTTACTTCTTGTCTCTTCATCTGTCACAATCAGGGCTGTCTAACTCCAGGCAAGGAAAGCAGAGAAAAAAGGGGAAGAGGGAGGAAAAGCGCAAAGAGTGACCGGGAGAGTTGGAGATGGCTAAAAATATCCCAGCCGCTTATTCTGACCTTTATGCATGGAGAGTGTGATATAGCGATAAAAGAGAGGCGATGCAAACAGGAAAAAGAGATGGTGAAACCTTAGTGGCAAAGTGATGGGGAGATCTGGGATTGCAACCCCCCCCCCCCTTTTTGTTCGTTACCGCATCTCCGTCGTCCATTACCGACGTCCTCCTCCTCTACTGGAGGCGAGGAAGAGTCGCCCCCATTTATTAGCAGGGCATGCTGGCCACGGAGACATTGAGTGAGGGATAGAGAGATCGAGGCAGAGAGGAAAAGAGAGTGATGGTGAGAATATCGATTCCCCCGTGTTGGCCTGCTCTGCTCCAGAGCCTCAGGGGTATGGGACTGGGGATGGTGAGGGGGCGAGTGAGGAGCGAGAGAGAGGCTCTGCTAGAGGGAGAGAGGGGAGGCTGGGATGGAGGGAATGGTGCGAGGAGGAGGGGGTACAGCGTGGCAGCTGAATCCCCCCCGGCCTGTCTACTGAGGAGCACGTCTGATTGAGCAGCAGCACACTAACGCACACTGACAGCCTGGCCTGCAAGGGGGCTGCCCTGCCTCTATCCACCGCCCAGCCAGAGCCTTAATGCACTGCCTGTGTGCATGTGTGTATTCGATGGAACAGAGAGAGAGAGAGAGAGAGAGAGAGAGAGAGAGAGAAAGAGAGAGAGAGAGAGATAAGAGGGAGTGTGTGTTCTTACCATGGTAATCTTTGTAGAGTGGGCTGGTCTCCCTCTCAGAGCCTTTGAACGATTCCAAGGCGATGGCATTGTCACACAGCCTGATTATGCTGCCCATTAGAGATCTGTTCTGTAGGATGAAGAGAAACACAGGCAGGTAATTAACAGCCTCCTGACGGGCCACCGGTGTTACAATAAAATGAGGTCATCATTCCTGTGGTCAGGTCACCCCGGCCCGTGGGCTCAGGTGAGGGTGATGCGGGATGCCTCCTTGACGGATGAGGCCAGGGCAGGCAAATATCTACACCGAGATATGCACAGTGACACATGTAGTGATAGAAAAGTCAATGAGGAAAAAGTTCAAAATGATTTCACCACCAGCGTGTAATCTCTAACCTGCTCACAGCGTGAGAGCAGACGGGAAGTGGGAACAATCATTATAGATGCTTGATGGGGAGCGCTCCCCCTACTGGTTGGGTCAGGGACATTAGGTGAGAGAGCACAAGAGAAAGAGAGTGGGGAGCGAGGGAAACAGAGAGAGAAACAATTGGGGGTGCATACAGTAGGTAGGAAGAAATGTGAAAGCAAACTATACAAAAAAAGGTGGAGGCATAGAATAACAGGAGTGGAGGAGGGGAGAGCGAGGGACAGTGGGATGGAGGGAGAGAGGGAGTCCTGCATTATTAATCCTTTTGCCTCCTGAATCATTCAAATCCTTCTCTGTGTGTTGGCTGCCACAGCCTAATGCAGTTTTCATGCCTTCATGTCTTTTCCCTACCCTTTCTTCAGCCTTTTCATTTTTGTCCTACTTTTAAAGAATGCACATCCTACCAGCAAAGGCTGCTAGCACTTATGGGGTATCCGAGGTCACTCGCACGCATGCAATTAAAAGCCCGTGTAAGTTTGGCTATGACAAATTATTCACAACACTAACTGTGGTCGATAATAATGAAGTAAAACTTTGTCTGGAAGGCCACAACCACAAGGTGGTAGAGTACCCAAAAATTGTACTCAAGTAAGAGTACTCTCACTTTAGAATAATATGACTCAACTAAAAAGTAGCGCTCCAAATTACTTCAGCAAGAGTAAGTCCTCAGTTAAAAATACTACTGGAGTATTGACTAAGTCATGACTAAGTTCTGAATTATTTATATTGTGTCACGTGAAATGGACAAAATTAGGGGTGTGCAACTTCATACATTGCCCAACAATATCAATTTAACTCCAACAACAGTGAATAAATTCTCAGTAAAACAAATTATGACAATTGTAATCATTACCTCACCAGGTAACAATAACATAGAACACAGGTGTCAAACTCAAGGCCCGGGGAGGCCAAATCTGGCCCACCGCATGATTTTATGTGGCCCGCGAAGGCAAGTTATGAGTATCAACTTCCATGATTGAAAAAAAAAAAAAATCTGTACTAAAGTTTCAAATTGTCATATCATAAACGATAACGTTGAGGTATTACGATCAATATTCTGTGCCCAAACAACAGCAATAGTTCAAAAACCCATTACCCTTGATTTGTGATTACAAAACTAGCTCATAAATTTCATCTGTAAATATGATGAGGTGAAAGATTTTCATGGTTTCACATTCATAACGGCCCTCCGAGGGAAACTAACTACAATGTGGCCCGCGGTGAAAATGAGTTCGACACCCCTGACATAGAAACACAGGAACAAAGCAACTCTGCACATAACATTACTGTTCATTTTTTTTGTCTGTAAGGTAAACAAATTTAATGTGCATCCAAGGGGTGTTGTGCCTCTTCTGACTGCAAGTAGCATGGTGCCCTTTCCTCCATTCTTTCTGACATGCTTCATGCAAATTAGCCACTTTGAAAACATTGCTTCTGTGTGGGTACGCATGGAGACTGTGTATGGTCATGTGAGCTCCGAGCTCCGTTTGATTGGTCGAATGGAGTCAAATGTTACTATGTCATGGGACAAAGGACTGACAAAACAAAACAGACCACGCAGGCAATGATAAATACGTGCGGATGAAAACACAAGTAGTGAATGTCGCTTGATGTAACAAAGTAAAGGTACAGGTTCTTCTTAAAAATAGTCAAGTAAAAGTAAAAATTATTTTGCCTGGAGAATAAATATAGTCTTTCAAATACAATTCATCCAAAACATTAGAACTTAAGTAATGATAACAGTGTAAATATAGCTCATTACTAAAAATGTCTGGCCACATATTCCTGTTCTTATTGAAGGACACAGATGAGACTTCTTCGGAGTGACAAGAAATAATAAAAAAAGTGCATAGCAATTAAATGGTTGTCAATTCATACTGTATTTTGTTAAACACATATTTCTCAAAGTTTCTGGCACAATCAGCCAAAATGTAATAAAACATGTACATCTAAGATGAAGGAGGTGGTTCGTTTCTGCCACAGATTATTTAAGTCGTGGGAAAAAGACACAATATTCATAAAGGCCAATAAATAAACGAGCCTGAGTTGTAAGGCTGAGCGAGGGAAACGATCAGATGCTTTTGTCTTCTCCAAAAATGTGATTTCAAATGATAATACAAAGTTAGGATGTAAAAATAAAACATTTAGCAAATACTAATAACCACAAAATTATGACATTTTTACAGTCATATGTAACAATTTAACGTCTCTTAAGGAGCATGGTAGTGCTGGCTTTATATGGATATTAATAACTCTGGTAGTAAAGGAAGATTTGAAATCTGACTTTCAGTTTGGTAAATATCTAAGATGTAACATGATGTACATCCTGAGGTATTATGTTTTTAGAGTTATGTCAAACAAATTCATATTGAATAACGCTAACACCTGGAAGTATTAGGTAAGAACAAGGAATTAAAGCCTTTAAGATGAGCGGCGTTGTTTCAACGCTTCTCTCAAGTTGCATTTTAGTATAATTTATCTAGGTGTACCTCATGAATTGGCAAGTGAGTGTCTATGCAAGGGTCAGAAAACCACTTAGTTTGACATGCAGGTGAGGTGTATGTGGACAAATTTCAAGGGGTAAAAGTGCATGTGTTTTTTTTTGTTAAGGATGGGTGTGGTAGCAAGCGATAGTAGAATGAAGTACCACCAGGACAAGGCTAATTAATGTTTCAGATGGACTGAGGCACCGGGGTGCTCGGAGAAGGCTTTCACTGAGTGGCTTAGCTTTCCAACTGCTCAATAATGAATAGTGGGACCGTTGCGGTGTCGGCCAGTTAGCCCAATGCTATTACTCCTGACAGTCTTTTAAAGTCCAGACTTAGCTGACTAAGATAATTAAACAAGCAAAGGCTGCTTCATTTCCAAAAAAAAAAAAAAAAGACTAGTAATTACAAGTAAATAAAAAGTTGTCCCTCAATGTCTGCCTGGTCAGCCAACACCTGATACCAGCCTAAATTTCCCTCCTCCTTTTCTTACTCCAGGGTGGATGAGGATAAGAACGGAGATTAAGAGGGTTCGGGGGTCACGCCGGATGGGGGACTGGGGGACCGCTCCCACCACAGCTGACATCTGCTAGTTAGCCAGTCTACCTTTTTTGATGAAGCCAAGGCCGTATAGAGCACTGAGTACATCGGCGTTGAGCCAGAGCATGTTGTGACAACACAGCTGTTCGCAAAGTTCAGAATCGACACTGATCTATTTTGTAAGTTTGAGAACAAATACGAGCTTTTCTGTGGTTGTTTTACAGAAGAATGATGCAAGAGTTCAAGAAGGGGATACGAGTTACAAGATTTTAACAGCAAAAAGTCTCAATTGGATCCTACGGTGACTGTGCCTCTTTGGTTTACAGTCCAGGGGAGGTCTATGCTTTGCCATATGCCTCAGCAGATGACTCCACCTTCACACTGAGAGGCCAGACTGGACACAGACTCGTGTACGCACACTTGCACAACCCCCTTCTAAATCACACGTGCACACCCCGAGACACACACAACTACCCGCAGAGATATTTGTAAGAGAATGAAATGCTCTCAATTGTTAAATTGCTTGATGTAATTAAAAGCAAGCGTGCAAATGTGCATTCTGAAGTGTTCACTGGAAACAGCCTGTTGAGGAAATGATGTGAGTTGAGGAAGACGAGGCCGACTACAGCCAGCCTGAGTTGAGCCTCCCTAACGCTGATCTACACAAGACTTCAAACTTTTTGCCCCAATTGTGCGTATAACAAGGCCAAGGTCCATAATGAATGCATTCAGGTAAAATATTTATCAGTCTTAGCCCCCAAAAAATCAAAATTAAATTTTTTTAAATAAAAACATGTTTTATAATTACCAGTTTACATGTGGCGACCTGCTCTGATAGCTTACCTGAATGAGATGTGAAGGCAGAGTTATCACTGCAACTGATAGGGATGATCTCAACAAAGCCCGCAGTCCGTAGAGAAAGGTAGTGAGGGCGTGGCTGTGTTTTGGGTTGTCCCGGTAACACAGGTCATCACCCCATAGAGGTGAGCCCAGCGAGTGAAGCCCGATACGCAGGATGTTCCGTGACTTGGCCTAAAACGGGCAAAAGAAAAAATAAAGGAACCAACAAAAAAATCACTACACTCCCTTCCAAAAGTATTTGAACAGTGAGAGGTACCTTCCTTTATTTTTCCTGAAGAGAGAATAAAATTGGTTGAGACATCAAAATAAGAATATGAGGCAAGAGGTCAATATTTCAGTTTTTATAAATATTTCCTTTTTTTATATCCAGATAATTACATTGAGGGAAGCATCAAGCCTGTGACCCAACGGACCACTAAACTTTTTCCTTTTTATTTTGTGACGCCTTTCTCGACCACAGCCTGTTTTAGTTGTTTGTTTTCAGGGTTAGTGCCTTCAGTTCTCTTTAGCACATCAAATGCAAGCTCGATTGGATTTAACTTGGGGGACTGACTTGGACGCTTAATTCAGTTATCGCAAGGAAAAAAAACTGAGCATTACAACACAAAAATGTGTTTCGTTACAAATAATGCTTCTTCAAAGTGGAGGATCAGATTCAGATGTGAATAGCTGGAAATCAAATCTAAATACTGATTTCGTCTTGTATTCGTCTTTTGAATGTCGTCAGTTTACATAAAAAATAAAATAACGAAATGTTCTGATACTTTTAGAGCGGAGTGTACATCATTTGCTACAAATAAAACAGCATATTGGGAGCGCAGAGCTTCACGAAGGCCAAAGGATTCTTCTTTGGCCCGTGTCCCATCCTTCCACAAGGTTGAGTAAAAAGCTGTTCACTCAGTTAATTTTTTGCATGATCCTATTCAAGATTAACAGATAAATGATAATGAAAACATCATCAAGCCAACAGTTAACAAAATAAAAACACTGATTCAATTCCAAGTTCACACAGCAAATATGAAGAGTAACAGATTGCCATTTTTAATTATAGGTGCTGTGTTTTGGGTTGTATTCCCAAACTCCATATGAGTCTGGACAGTCGGCTCAGCAGTACAGACGATCGCAATACAGTGCCCAAACGTGAGTGGACACAACTGCCCAATCACAGAGGCCATCTGACACACGCACAATGGACCTGTCAGACAGGCTTCCAATATGGCCGCCACCCAGAAACCCCAGCACATTCTTGGCACCAGAGCGTGGCTCGACAGCCAAGGGGGCCTTGGTAGGGCTGGAGTGACTTCTCTTGAAATACCCCACCCCAAAACATGGGCTCAACAGTATCCCACTCCTACGAAGACGGAGCAAAATAGCAGTGGGATATATATCACTGAAAGTCAGAGAATGGAGAAAACTGTGAGAGGGTTTTAACCTTTAGTACAATTGCCTTTTTTTTGGGGTTTCTTCGACATGTCTCCTGATTATTCAGGTGAGAGCCACGAGTGATTTAAGACGTTCATCTTAAATCTGCTGGCTTTTACTGTTTGTTTCTCCTTGTTCACTTCAGCCCTCCTCCTCTATTATCTCTAGAACCTCACAAAATTGCCCCCACCTTACTAGCCATCACTTCCTTTCCTTACAGTCTGACGTAAGATTGGTTAGGATAACTATCACCGGAATCTAAGAAAAACAAACATTATTGTTTGAGTTATTTCACACTTGGCTCGCAGTTTCCTCACAGAGGGACACTGGAAAACTATACATATACGAAAATTACACCTTAGAATGCAAGCCCTTTATTTTTTTTTTTTTAGTGGACGCTTGTCATAATTAGATATACCACGCAAACTCAGGGCATCGGATCAGACTCTAATTTGATGACTGGAGTGCAACAGCGGTGAACTTTGGTAAAATTAAAGTTGCTGCGCCAACGCCAGAAAGAGAGGCTAAATTTAACTCCTATAGTTTAGTCTGTAAAAATGTTTAGCCATTTGAAGTCTAGAAAAGGACAATTGGTTGACCATAGGGATGATAAAACAATACAAGTCAATCCTGAATATGTTATGTAAAATATGTTGGAAAATAATTTCATGAAATATTTACTAGGCAGCACAGTGGCTCAGCGTTGGCCTCACAGTTTTGAGGTCCCGGGTTCGGTCCTGGACCTGCCTGTGTGGAGTTTGCATGTTCTCCCCGTGCCTGTGTGGGTTTTCACCGGATACTCCAGTTTCTTCCCACATCCCAAAAATATGCAACATTAATTGGACACTCTAAATTGCCCCTAGGTGTGATTGTGAGTGAGGCTGTTTGTCTCTATGTGCCCTGCGATTGGCTGGCAACCAGTTCAGTGTTCCGCGCCTCCTACTCATTGACAGCTGGGATAGGCTCCACCCCTCCCGCTAACCTCGTGAGGATAACCAGCTAAGAAAATGGATGGATGGATAGACATTTACTAACATCGGGTCGTGAGATGTCTGGAGATGACTACTTATGAATTTACCACGAGAAACATGCCTGGCAAAACTTCGCTGTCACAGAATTGAGTGATTCAATGAAAGTAGGGAAAATGCACACTTGGAGCCCATGTGCAACATTGTTTACTGCAGTGCTAAAATCCAAACTGTTTCTTATTAAAAATTTAATTCATTTAACGTACCGTGACTGTTTTTGGGATGTGGAATCAAACTGGAATGCCCGGAGAAAACCCATGCTGACATGGGAAGAACATGCAAACTCCAATCAGGCGAGGCCTGTATTCAAATGTAGCTATCATTTAGTTTTAATTATGAGGAAAAAGCAAGGGTGATTTTTTTTTTTAAATCAGTGTTTCGTTCTGAAGAAAAGAGTTTATTTCTCTTTGCAATAAATCTCAGAATACCCATAATGATTGCTTAAAAAACTCTATTTGCATCAAGCGGATTTAAAATGACCAAACACATGAAATACCAGTATGTAGCGTCATGATGGAAAGTGTCCTTTCTTTTAGTCTCTTACCGTGGATGCTGCCACATAAAAACCTTCCCTGCGTATGACCTCTTCAATGGACTTCAGCAATGCAGAGTAGGACTCAAGCATGGGGCTGAAAGTAAAGAGAAGAAAGTAAACATAAAGAATACAAGTCGAGGGACAGCAAAAACAAAAAACAAAAAAAACTTTGAATGGGAAAACTCTTTTTAATTGACAATCTGAATAAAACTGGGCCAAACCTATGAGCGTGGTGGATTAATCCACTATGATTGCAGCATGCTACTCCTGACTGTGCTTTTCTGGAGCCACTATCAAGAGATCCAATTAATTTATTTGCTTGATTAAATTACAGCATGACTGGTTCCCCGTCAGCTCCCCCGAGGTTTTGATCGTGCTTAGACACACAGTCAAGACAGACGTACGAGACGTGCTTATGCTGATATCTAATACTAAGCGGGGAAAGCATTTTGGTGTTTAATCAAGGGGAACATCTGCACCACTGACAAAGTACACACGCCACAATGGGACCAACGGCTCAGTTCACTTTGTGCCTATTGGGCCGCCAATAGGAATGTTAACCCTGTCGTTTTACACAGGACCCTCCACTTAAGAACGCCCTGCCATTTTAATGACCAGTCTGCTCCAAGTCACACTGGGCTGCAGTGTCACTTATCAATTTGACCCGCAGGCTGCAGAGAACTGATGCACAAATATCGGTCACACATCAATGGCCTTGCATTAGGAACAGTAATACACACTTGTGTCGAATGCACTTGTGCCAAGTATATCCATGTACTCCATTTCATTTATTCAGCTCAACAATAGTGCCTCCTGACCCCGCTGGGACTAATGATAGAGCTGGTTTTGGTGAAAGAAGGACACCTACCCTCACAGGCCTCTCTGCCCATGCCCCTACTCTGAGAAAGGGGTTGGGGGGGACGGCTTGACAAGCACTTGAGTGAAAGGTTGCCTCTTCTCGGGAGCCATTGTAGGACATCATTGAATGTCAGCTGCCCCTACTGAGCACCCTTCATTCAGGTACCAATAAGGTCTAGGTGCTTAGCTACAGGGGCTAGCTCGTCAGCTAATTAGGATCATACACGGGGAAGCTTCTTTATCTCAATGTTCTTCTTTCTTTGAGGGGAAGGAGGGAGGGGGGGATGCCTAGTCTTAAACAACAGGATCTGTATCACCTAGAGAGCAATTTGGGCCAATTATGTCTTCAAGTGAAACGGAGCAATTTAACAGCTAGGGTTGTGACATGGAGCTGTGGACACGTGCAAGGGGGCGAAGCCTGCTTCGAGTTAGTCTGGCACATGTGTGTGCGTGTAATGTGTGTGTGTATATATGCGCGGCAATGACAGGGCGGGGCTGTGGCCACAATGGTGCTGTGCAGGTGTAGTTTCCTGCTGTCTAAATGTCTTGATGATCAAACCCACAGAGATGTCCCAAAGACAAACACATCTAAATGGAATAACGAAGATAAATTATTTTTTCATGCTCCTATGGGTAATATTTGTGTTAAACTATGTGGTGCACTTTGGTATATGAACTAAATGGGTACGCACAGCATTTAATGTATTTGCAAAGGTTTTATGTTTGACAGTGTTTGCTGAAATAAATACAGACTCTATAAAGCATTTTCCTCATCCTCTGTGCTCCAGATTGCTGTATTTACCCAGTGAGTGCGTGTGCCTCTTCGTGTGCCCTTGTGTGCTCAGCAGCGCACTCTGAGTAAAGAGTCTGCATGACCCCTGAACCCTAAGTACACTCAACACGGGCAAAATCAAACAGTTGCTGAGCAAACACGACCCTTATTTGAATAGGCATGCACAACTTTTCCAAGAGGCTGAACCTTTTAGATCAGTGGCAAAGCTACTTAGGCCAGATTTTTATTCATTTGTATCAGATCCTAAAAAGGCAATAATCCTTAGTGAATTAGTATGCAGACACTTGATGCTTTATTTTTGCCATAGTAATAAGGAATTCTTACCAAAGCAGTTTTATTTTCAGTGTTTTATTCATCATACTCACATCCCTAATGAGGAAATTCCAATTCAACAAACAATGCAGCACTTAAGGAACTCGTGCGAGGTTGATGCCTTGCTCAGAGACCTCTTAGTCAGGAAGCAAACTAGCAGAACTCCAAGAACAAATTGCCATTTTCATTTGTCCTTAGCAGGACTTGCCATGACACTCTCATTTAAACGCTCAAGTCCTTATAGATTATCTAACGGTGTCCCAAATAATAAAACGTGTTACCTGCTATACAGCACATCATCTGAAAGCCCACAATATTGCTGAGTTTGAAGCATTTTTTAAACACATTTTTACAGTACACTTACTTGAATACCCTCACATGCACTCTTCGGATGGTTATTGAATGCCGACAGAACAACTAAACATTAATTACTGTGACGCAACACAGACACTATAACACGAACGGTATTCACCACATCCTGCGCTTATATTTTTAAGATTACATTTACAATTTGATTAAACTGTGTGTTTTAATGAGTTCTTGTGTATTTTAAAAATTTTAAAGTTTTAAACATTTTTTTTATAAAAAATGTTCTGGAACCCCTACAATAAATCTGGATTCACTGAAATGAAATTCTATTCTTTTACATCAAACATTTTCATCTTCTTGACTGTCTAGTTATTGGCTGTATTACTTTGGTCTGCTGACATACCTGGTTTCCTTATATTGTGCAAACAATGCCATGCTTTTTTAAAAAAGTAGTCTCTGGGGATGTCTTCATTGTAAAAATGTATTTTGTAGACAATGCCGCGTGTATTTTGCATGTGTTCTCAGGATGGTGTCTCATTGGTTTGCAAGTATTCTCCGGATGATGTCGTGTTCTTTTACCTGTGTGTGGCTGATGACTGGCTGGGATGCTCTGGAAGGTAGAAGTGGTGGCACTTGGCTGCCTGGCGGATTTCTGGCTCCATTGTTTTGGAAACATCATAGTAGTGGCCAAACCGAGATGAAGATGCAAGAGCACTCTGAGTGAGGGAATAAAGTCACCTGCATGTTAGACCATATGAACTCTATCGACACTTAAGAGTATTAAAAACCGTTCGATAGTGGAAAATGTAAAAATGTTGTAGATGACCATGGTGTTTTCTGTCTGTATTTTGGATTCTCTTATGTATTTCACTCGGGATAGGCATTGTTAATAACCTCACGTCGATTTAATTTTCATTCTTTAAGTTGAAATTTGATTGGATAAAGATTTTTTTTAGATTGTAATTCAATGTGATATCGATCCATTATTTGATGAATAAAATAAGATGAACCTTTGCCAATTAATGTTCAAGTATCTGACCACATTGTGGTTGTGATCTACCTGCCTAACTCAGGTGAAAGGCAACACAGCATTTTCAGATATTAAGGGAGCGAGTCTCAACCATATAGGGTATAAATAGGTTGCGTTTTAAAATAATACTTAACTATATTTCCAATTTTTTTGGAAGTTAATGAATGAAATAGTGAAGCTTTGATTTATTGTTGCCTGCAATGATGACCGTGGCATGTTCAATTCAAATGAATGGGAGCGACCATAACCTCAAAAAGTCCCACTTTTTTTCCATTTTCAACTATCTCTCCTTTGAGATCATGTTCCCTATTAGTGGGGTAACAACCCAAGGCTTGGTGAATTGTGCTTCACAACAAAGGACATGATGTCAATATGAACGCATGGCCGCACTAGGCTTCTAGAGTGAAGCCGTTTTTCCCCATTTTGTGTACCTTTTACCTGTTTTGCACATTTTAAGTAGGGAAGATGAGCGATTTTATCAGAGCAAAATTTATTTTCATGTACCTTACGAACTGAAAATCCGTCTGTTTTAACTGCCAGGCATAAAAGATCAAAAAATTACCTTGAAAAAGGACAATCTGACCATTTACAACCTAAATTATCAGGATATCAAAGATTCTCCATTTATCAGGTTAGGGTTAGGGTCGCTGTAGTGCTGGAGCCTATCCCAGCTATCATTGAGCAGGAGGTGTGGTACACCCTGAATTGGTTGCCAAATAGGCAAATAGAAGCAAACATTTGGACTCAAAATCACACCTAAAGGCAATTTAGAGTCTCCAATTAATGTACAGTTTTGGGATATGGGAGCAAACCAGAGTGCCTGGAGAAAGCCCACCCAGGCACAGTGAGAACATGCAAACTCCACACAGGCGGGGCCAGGATTTGAACCCAGGTCCTCAGAACTGTGAGACAAATTGCTTTAACCAGTCGTCCAATGTATCAAAGATATGGATGGAGGAGACCCTCTGAAGCAAATTTAGTGTTGTGTTGAGTACAGTAAAGTAGTTTCCAACGATTGAAAGTCTTTGACAGAAAATGTCAAATTTGTCTAAAATGATATTAGAGGTGCGATTTTGGCCAAAATTAGAAACCCACAAAACAAGAACATGTTCCAAAATAATCTCATAACTCATACATCTGAGACTAAAGACAAAGGACTACAAATCCAGTGTATCACCGTGATGCAGACAAATTCCAAACGGTCATTCCAAATTCAAACTGTCAACCACGGCTTCCTGTTTTGTAACAACTAAATTTAAATTTAAATGAGAAACAAAAGAGAAAATAGTCATAGTCATGTTTTTCCATTTGTTTTATTCCAATACATTAAACGAGGGTGCTCCAAAACACTATGGTAATACAATTGCATTGTTTATGGGTCATTCCTCAACATTCCTGCAACAGAGAAGTTAAACAACCACTATGAACACGCACTTAATCATTTCTTCACATAAATGTCCACTTCTGGCTATGAAAGAAAACGTGTCAGGGACGCAGGGGAAGGCGGATGTTTTCCTGCAGCTGAAAGAGAGAGTTTGAGCTCCTCTCTCTCAGTGAAACCAGGGATTCCATTGTTAGAGGCACCCTTAATCTACTCCTAATCTGGATTAGGGCCCCCGGTGTGTCCTTCTCCTAGCAGGACGAGGAGGTCAGCAGGGCAGGGAGGGGGCTCAGGGGCTCATCTTCTTTTTGTGAGCTGGGCAACCCGCTTAGCGTTCCTTCCCCGCCCTGACAGTCTCACCTTTGATCTGATGTCTTCATTGGCAGAGTGACACAGTAGGCAATGCTGGGAGAGGTGTGTGTAAGGGGAAAGTAAGCGTTGACTCTGGGGGTGAATTTGGGATGCAAATCCTCTGGTTGAGCTTACTAGCGGTTTGTAAAGACGATTTTACAGGGGAAGGGGGAGAGGTGACGAAGGAACAAAGATATAAAGAAGTTTCCAGGGGGAGAGAAAGAGGGAGAGGATCCCCAGGGACACACTGTGCGTTGTTAATCCACATAGCGATATGGATTATAGACCAAAAGGGGGGGAGAGTGCAGAGGAGTATGGGGAGGGGAGCTGGGTCACCTCTTCTCAAAGCGGAAGAAAGAGTGTAGGGCTGCCGTCCCTAGCAGGGGGAAAGGCAGGGATTTAAGAGAAAACAGAGGCGCAGGTCTGGGTCGTAGGGTTGAGCGAGCAGACTTGTCAATGCCCAGGCTGCAAAGTACCCTTGTTTCCCAGGCTAAGCAGGGGAGCAGGCGTGTGTATGTGAGGGCTGGGGAACAGTGAAAAGCCTACCTATTGCTAGCTAAGTGTGAGTAATCTGCTCCAGTTCTGAAAAGAGAGGCCGAGGCCTCATTCACCCCACAAAGAAGTTTAGAATGCTGATGGATTTAGTGGTGGAGGCAATCCAGAAAGTTTCTGCTGTTCTATCTCATAACATCATTTATCACACATTGAACGTTTTATAAAAAAGGAGCAGAGTGACAAAGAAACCTGGAATATAACAATAGTGTAAAAAAAGTAACATAAAAAAAAAAATATATATATATATATATATATATATATATATATATATGCAGCACGGTGGGGCAGCTGTAAAGCGTTGGCCTCACAGTTCTGAGGACCTGGGTTCAATCCCAGCCCCGTGTCTGTGTGGGGTTTGCACGTTCTTGCTTGCGTGGGTTTTCTCCGGGCAGTCCGGTTTAGTCCCATATCCCCAAAACATGCAACATTAATTGGACACTCTAAATTGCCCCTACATGTGATTGTGGGTTCGAGTGTTGTCTGTCTGCATGTGCCCTGCGATTGGCTGGCAACCTGTTCAGGGTGTACCAGTATCTTCTGTGACCAAAAGTCATCTCATCTCCAAGGTAAGTACACTTTATAAAACCCGTTACTTTCTCTCCATTTTCTTGTAGGTTTTTATACAACACAATATTTATTAAAAAATACACTTTTCTTATTTAAAGATGTGGAAAATAAAAAAATGGGGTGGAATTTTGGGGGCTGGAACGGATTAATGACATATACATAGATTTCAATGGGGAAATCTGCTTTGACATAAGAGAAACTTGAGATAAGAGCCAAGAGATGAATTAAACTTGTATCTCAAGGTACGACTGTAATTGCTTTTTACATCTGTAAGCAGAAGAAGCTTACATTACCCCACACACTGCCTGGGTAGGCAGGTCAATACTGATGATGTTGTAAACAAGGTATCACATTGAAATTAAAATTCTCACATCACAGCAAACAGAACACAGTAATAAAACTAATAAAAGAATGACTCGAGAAATAATTGGCAAAACATGCACTTTAAACTCTATTTGCATGCTCCCTTCGTTTAGCATTTAAAGTTAATGTATTGTTGCAATTATTTCTTGAGTCAGTCTTTTTTTTGTTTTATTATTTGCTAGTTATGCTATTCCAGCACACAGGCAGTGAGTGGGGCTATGTAAGCTTCTTCTGCTTACAGATGTGAAATGCAATTGTTCCTCACTGCCTCGTGAGCGCCACCATATGGTAGCGTGCATACAAGCTAAAACACATGCTAGCACGCTTGCTTACAGTGTAACCAGTGAGTTTAAGAAGAAGTCACATAACATTTGTAAAGGTTGTAACTCAGTGTGCACATAAGGCGCTCCATGTTGTAAGGCGCTATGTCTAATATGGCGCCTCGTCTCTTAAGAAGAGAATCCAAGAACTCTATGACCGTGAAAATAAAGGTATATTTAAAATTTATTTTATTTTTTAAATTGGGAGACCGAAATCCACTAATATGCGGGGTCGCGAACGGTTACCCGCAAATGGGCAAGTACAAACTGTGTTTGTATTATATATATATATATATACATATATATATATATATATATATATATACATACACATATGAAACAATAAAAATAGATTACACCTGATTACCTGTACTTTTGGGAGATTCTGATAACGCCAGGCAATCTTCATGGCATCTATACTGTCCTGAAGTTCACAAGACAGTTTAGGCAAGTCCCCTGATTTGTGAATGCCAACATCATCTAAAATGGGATCTGGAAGTTCCTGCGCACATGATGAGTACATGTTGAGTTCACATTGAAATACAGTATTTTTTGTTTTTGTAATCACATTTTAAATTTTCTCCTATCTACTATCTTGACCTTTCGTTAGTTCATTATCAAGATAGGGTGAAATCAACCAGAAAAACTGAATCAATCAATTTTCTAAAAGCTTTTCAAGCCTTAGTTTGTACCCAAGTCAAAGACAGTTTTTGTTGTTGTTCGTGTACAACTTCACATCTACACAGATTTTGATCCACCCGTATCTGTTTTTTGTTATGTTTAGGTAAATATACTAATATTTCCAATATTTTACAATTGGGAAAAAAATGGGGCGACATTATTTGATTTGAATATGTATATTCAGGATCCGTAGCTGTACATTCAAACTAAGTTTCTGATCTTAATTGGACATTTGACAGCAAATAGAATTTAGCATTGCAAATCCCATTAAACACGCTCCAGAGGCTGCTATCTCTGTCAAATCTCTCCACAGCAGGTGGTAATTGATAAGCTTACATAAAATACTATTATTAATTTGTTCCTTTGGATTCAATCAGCATGTTACAACTGAATGTAGCTTTGATCAATTGAGGACCAAGTTGCTATGTTCAAGTAATTTCATTTGGCAGACCACAGCATTGGCATAGGTCAGTCTGTACTTTCTGAATGTTCGAGTTATTCCTTTCATTATGTTTTATGTTTTAATTCTCTTTATGGGTGTGAAGGTTGGTATCTATTTCTAGAAAAATGTATGCAATAAATTGCAGCAAAATTCCTACTTAGTTACATTTCATATAGAGCAGTGGTGTCAAACTCATTTCACGGGCCACTTTGTAGTTATTCTTTTCCCACAGAGTGCCGTTGACTGCAAAACCATAAAAACGTTTCATCGCCTCTTCATATTTACACATGAAATTTATGTACTAGTTTTGGAATCTGTAAGCAAGAGAAATGGGTGTTTTAACTATTGTTTATGTTTGGTAATAGAAAATGCATGAAATATCTCAACATTGTCATTTATGGTATCTCACAATTCAAAATTTTGGTGAAAATTATTCACAAGAATCATAGAATATGATGCTAGATTTGGCTTCACGGGTCACATCAAATCATGTGGCGGGCCGGATCTGGCCCTGGGCCTTGAGTTTCAGACCTGTGATGTAGAGGAACAATAAATGCTATCTCGATTTCAATACAAGAAATACAATTATTGTTGCAGCATTAGATAATTTTCAATTAAAGTGACTTATTATTCATTAATATTTAGCCTGTGATTGGCTGGCGACCAATTCAGTGGGTACCCCTCAGGCTCCAGCACGCTTGCAACCCTAATGAGGATAGGCGGTATGGAAAATGGATGGATAGTAGCTACTTTTAAAATATAATCCTAAAAATCAAAGATCAGAGTAAATCTGAATGGCAAGCAGATGATTCCAGTGAATCAAGATGTTGTTCAGCTTTGTACATACTCACATGTTTTTATATCGACATAAAAATAATAAATCAATGTCAACCTTAGCATTGAGGACTGGCTGTTTATTTTTGGGAAAACTCTAAATAATGTGAAATATCCCCATTGAGAGTGCTCCTGTCTTAATCAACCTTTGATATGTAAAGAGAGGGCGAGGCTGTGACCCCTCCCACTATCAATCAGTGCGAGAGGGGCCCACCCCCTATATTTGGGGTGGCAGTTAGCTTCTGTGACTGCCGGACTCTTCACACAGCAATGCATCGAGAAACAGTTTGACAATGCCACAACCATGCCACCCGTGACCTTTGTGATACCCCCGCTGACCCAGACACATGACACGTGACTTCAGTATTGTTTACACTGTACAGTGACAACCGATGGATTGCCTTAAAAATGGTGCGTGCTTAAAAGTTACACGTTTGTCATTTTTAATACAGGGTAGCTGGAACAGTTTCGCAAAACCAATTTCCAATGGAAAGGAGAAGGTATGTGTACGCTTTGGAATTTGTTATATTTAAATTGGTCGTAAAATGTAGTCTGATTTTCATCTAAATTCCCAGAATAAAGAAAAAGTCTGCTTAAACGAAGACCACACAATTCTATTTCCATATGTTCACTGCTTAAACGAAGACCACACAATTCTATTTCCATATGTTCATTGAAAATAACATTCACAGGACAGGGAGGAAAAAGTAAGCGAACCTCTTCGCTACAGATTCTAAAAGAGCTAATCGTCATGTGTGTACTAATCAGGAGTTAAATAAATGACAAAAAGATTGGAGGTGTGCGGTAAAGCTGCTCTGGCCACTAAAAGACAGTTTAGAATTGCCTCCTGTCCAGAAGCCCTGCCTGATTGGTACCGTGCCTTCCTCAAGAACTCTCAGATAACCTACAATTAAGAATTGTTGAATTCTATAAAGCTAGAAAAGGTTACACAAGTACTTCTAATAGTCGATGTTCATCAGTCCACAAATTTAGACAAATTTCAAAATTTAAGAACTTCCCAAGGGTTCATGTACTTTTTCCTTCCACTTGCACATTGAAAAGAATAACTGTGAAAAGTACAAACGTCAATTCTAATGAAAAGTGTAAAATGCAAGTAAAAACAAAATACAATGATATGCAAACTGACTTCGATCAATATTCAGTTTAATAAAGTAGAATAACATGATTTATTCAAAGATGATTTTTTTCCCAAATATTCTCTCATTTTGAATTGGACGCATGCCGCACATTCTAAAAAAGCTGGGAGAGGAGTAAGAAAAGATTGGGAAAGTTGAGGAATGCTAATATACTGTTTTGAACAGTCTTCAGATGTATAGCTTAGTTGGCAACAGATGAGTGCCATGATTGGCTATGAAGGAAGGATCTCCAAAAGGCTCGATTGTTCACAAGCAAGGATGGGGTGAGGTTCACCACTTTGTGAACAACTGTGCAAGAATATAGTCAATTGTGTGAGCAAATGGTCAATAGTCAAATTTAGGTACTTCATCTTTGGTCCATAATAGCACCAAAAGATTGAGATTATCTGGAGAAATGTGTGAATATAGGATGCAAGGCCAGAAATCAACATCCAGTGGCAGTGACCTTCAATCCTTCACGCGGCATTGCATTAAAAAGCGACATCGTGGTGAAAAGGATATCGACATTTTGGCTCGGTAACACTTCAGGAAACCGTTTTAAGTTAACATCGTCCGTTGCTATGTCTGAAAATGCATGGTAAAACCACACAAATCAAAACCCAGATATCAACAATACCCAGAAACACTGCTACCTTCCCTGGGCTCGAGCTCATCTGAGATACACTGATGCAAAGTGGAAAAGTGTGCTGTGGTCTGATAAATTCATATTTTAAATTGTTTTTGGACCTCACCAGAGTTCTTTCTCCATCTCAGAAGACCATTCATTTGAGATGTCTGTCACTATACCTCACTGGCATAAAGAGATGAACAAAGATCCATTATTTATTGTACATTTATTTTTTTAGCAATATACAGGATATACAGTAACTGAATAAGTCATTTAAATAGACACATTGCTCCATCTTATGACCAGATCAGTGATCGGTTATCATTTTTTTAAACTTGCTGATTGGCCCCAAAAATCCAGATTGTGTAAAGCCCAATAAAAACTGAACAAAGCAGTGAACAGGATGTTGTTAAGACATATTTTGAGTATTTCAATTTGAGTTTCCATGAAATTGTCAGCCTGAATAGAAACCGACAACAACTTCTCTCATTTACCTGGAAGATGTCATTCGGGTGATCTTGAACTGCGGCAAGGAAGAGTTCATGTCGACACACCACTCCTTCTGCCAGGAAGTATTTTAGGATCATACGCGAGTAGCTATCATAATAGTCCTCTTCTGTTGAAACAAAACAAGAGTTGGCAACATTTCACAAGTCAAGAGCATTTGTTTGGTTTATTTCCAGTGAAAACAAAGTAAATATCATCTCCCATTACAGTGACACACAAAAATATCAGGTACGCTCAGGTACACACCAGAAGAAAAAATTAAAAGAAAAAAAAATGAAGCTAATGCCTCCAGACCTCAAGAAAACAACTCCCACATCTCACCTTCATGTCGTACAACAAAACAAGAGTTGATCATGGCATGTACACGATCACTGTCTATTCTGACCAATCGTTCACATCACGACTTTGAGTTCAGCTCTTCATGTCTACATCACAGTGGATGACTGAAATTGGTGTAAGGATTTGGCTAACTTCGGAAGGTTGATGACACTCGATGTGGCACCATGACACGCTGTAGGTGTTACTATGTGTGATGTGATGATCACTGTCTGCATCTTCATTTTCCTCCTGTCAAGGTTTTGGCAAGGACTCAGCCATACTCACCTCAGAGTATTCACCTGACCCTTTCCAAGGGTACCCAAGCTAGAAGGTGAACAGGGAACGGGAGGTAGAAGGAGCGTGGTCCCTGACATCTAACTCACATGAATCTTATTAGAATGAATGTATGTTGAAGGGGCTGCCCACTATGGAGAACCATGCCTCCGTGGTCTATGAAGGCCTCAACTTGAGTTCTAAAGGCAGTGTGGACCCTCGTTCAAAAGGAGATTAAATTTTACTTAAAAGGTACTTTTTCAACATTCTCACTTTTTGATTTTGCACAGAACTTCATATTCATTGTATGAAGCAGTCACTCACATTTGAAAAACGTATGGATGTGTTCAGTCATGCCCGCAGATATAAATTTGTAGGTGTGTGTTCTGTTTGTAATTAGGAGTGTACCTCTTTAAGAGCAGAGGGGCGGTGTCAGGTAAACTAGGAAGTAGGAGTAGGCTGAGCAGCAGCTCGTTGTTAAGAGACCGTGTGCTTCAGTGTTATAAAAAAAAAACAAAAAAAAGATGTCAGGCTGTGGTTGATTGCGATGGATCTGTTTTCATGTGCGCTGAGAGTGTGCAACAAGTGCGCATCTTAGAGGGAGCAGTGGTCAAGACCACACAAAATAAGTGATGTCTTTCAGTGTCCATGTATTTCTACTCGTAACAAATTTTACGCGCGTGAATTTTCATGCTCGACTGTGCAGATTTGCGAGTGCGATGGTGTGCGGCCGCATAAGCGCCCGTCAAATCACAGTGACTGATGAAGTAAATGTTATTTATGCTGTTGGGAATGTTTATAAACTCCCACAACCTTATTTATTTAAATAAATTAACTACCAGCAGATAATATACATGCAAAGTGCAAAATATGTGAGCCTGCCGACAAGCTGGACATGGAGAGGGTGGACATTTTTGGCTGATGAGCACATGACCTTCACTCAGCTACGTGATTATATTAGCAAACTGTACACGGTTAACCAATATATTCCAAATTTCCCAAAAGTATTCATAGTTATTTCAGTATGATGGAGTGGTTGTGTCGATTTGTACAACATTTAACTCCACACATGATGAATATTACAAAACATAATTGTACATATTGATTCTGCAACGATCCACTCTTTCAGCCTCAAAAGAATACAAGACTAAGGCTGGTTGTAATATCACTGAAAACATCAGAGGGAACAGAGAAACATGCAAACTGCGAGCGTGCTCAATTGTGCACCGCTGATGCAGTCTCTTCACAGATATTCTGCGTTGCGCACAAAACAAAAAAAAATCTGAGGCAAATTGAAGGTATAGCATTCAGTCTGTGGCATTTTGCAATGTGATTCAATGAGTGAGGGATGACTGGTTGTTACATCCAGTGGCACAATTCACATACGTACTGTAAAAAATGAAAAGAAGCCACTGGTTTCTTTTAAGCACCAGACGGAACTTTCTCTAACCACGACCGCTGCTCCGCTCATGCCCCCCATACCCCGCTCTTAAAGACGTACAAAAAGAAATGCTGTTGTTTTCAGATGCAATGACTGTATGTGAATAATTGAAGAAAAGTGGTTAAACTGGATGATATTTTCTCTTTTCTGAGTGGGAAAGGTCTGGTCTGAAGCCAGAGTAGAAAGCGCAGGATGAGATGGTGTGTCATTTTAAAACTCCAACTTGGCACAGCCTGATCCAGGATGAAAGCACAGACAATACAGCGCACAAAAAGCTAATTCTGTATTTTAAATATATGAGGCAACATAACATAAACCTTAAAACGGTTTGGGATCATCATCATCCACCCCCCGTCGTTTGAAGCTCGCGAGAGGCTGGCTGCTTGAAAGGTAGATCTAGGGGTAAAAAAAAAAAAAAGTCTGGGAACCCCTGCTGTAGACAAATTAAAATTGTGGAAAAAAATGATTTAGCATCAATAAAGCACCTATAATATTGTGAGCGCAGCAGTGTATAGTATCTGATGGGGGGAAAATAGTTTCAAAGAAAGGAAATGCATTTGAAAAGATCATTTCTCTGTTATGTATGCAAATGTTTTGCAACTTATAATGGGATCTCAGTTTGATTATTCTGCTAGAGTTTCATGATGACAGTGATTCTGATAAGGACATGAAAGGCACTATTATAGTGCTATTGACACAGGAGATGGTCAAGCCTTTGGGAGATTTCCTGGCTGACTTACGTTTTCATCATCAACCTTCAAATAGACCCCAACCCCGTAATTCGGATACAGCAGTTTAATTGCAATGTCATTTAGAGTCAGCATGAGTGACAGTGGAATCACAGGGTCCAACAAATGAGTCCCAAAGGTACACTTGCTTATTGAACATAAAGTGACCACCAGGCCAATCCACACCTCAAACCAACGAAAAAAGACAGCATCATCACATCGTCACCCCCCCAAGCAGGATGCACCAACTCTGCCCAGCATGCCACTGATGCTTCCTGTCACAATCGGCTTTTTGTAAAGATTTCACAGGGCTCTCCAAACAATGACAACTAGTGGGCAGTGAGACAAAGGCGGCAGTGACAGTTAAAGGTAACGGGTACACAACCGATAGCTCGGGAATGACATCCTGATGTGTCATCCTCGAGCATCCAGGGAATTCCACCTCCCACGTTCCCAGTCTATGTCCACACCTACGGACTAAGGATGGCCCAGGAAATTCCACGGCTCTTCAATTTGTTGTCGGTGGGGCTCCCTGTTCTCTTATTGATGGCTTTCTAGGTCAGCAGGCCTTTGTGGCTTTCAGCGGGCCGCACAAAGACTCCCAGATGGGCCCTCTCAAGATGGGGGCTATTGTGGCAGTGTTTCTATGGGAGCCTTACAAATGGAACCTCCAGGAGTCATTAGGCTGTTGAGGCAGGGGGTAAAGGGTGGGGGCTCGCGGTTGTGGGGTATAGGAGCAACAGTGGGGTGGGGGAGTCATATCGTCAAGGTGGATCAGTCATTCTGGATAGTTGTGAGATGATTTTGACTTTTTTTTTTTCCTTATGGTGACAAAGGTTTGGTAAAGTGGGGAAGGCCTTCAGCTTATTTACTTTCAACCAGGGGGAGTGAATCATATTAGCTGAAGCAGCAGTAGGAGGAGGAGACAAAATATGTAGGTCATTGTTTTTTTTTCCCCTCTTACAAGACCTCGGTCGATGTGATATTACAATACTGTATGTGCACAGTAAAGAAGTGGAATAAGCAGACATATAGTATATTCAGTACTTTTGTTTTGTTTTGGTGTATGCAGCCCTTGACAGAGTACCTCATAAACTACAGTTGCAATTTTGCAACAGAAAATCTTGGAATTTTAAATGAAGTTTATTAATACAGCACTTTATCCACAACATATGGCGCCAAAAGCACTTTACAAAGTCTGAGATTCACCCGTTAATACAGTGGGTTGTCAGTTGTCTTACCAAAGAACACTGCAGCAACAGTCAGACATGATTTTAACGGCCAACCCTTCGGTCACTGGATGACCCCTTCCACCAACAGAGCCACAAAAATCACCAGATTAAAGTGAGAATATTTTGATAAATTCAATCAATCTAGTATGAGTGTTGAAGATGTTGCCAAATTAGACTTCAGTTTAAGTTTCACAATCATCTGTTTGCTTGCGAATTTTGAAATTCACACATAAAATGTAGGATTACAATGGAGTCAATGTTTTTTTTTCACATGCCACCTTGTAAATACAGTACATGACATTTCTATAATCTTTTGCATTTAGTGTTACTGTTTCCAGTTTTGACCAATTGCTTCTCAAATAAAAGCGAGAAGCAAGACCTTAGGGCGTCATCACAGACGAGTACCTGGTTTCTGTCTTGAAAGACAAAACTATCCGTAAAAAGGACAGAACACTCCGCTAATCACAGTGTGTCAACACTTATTGCCGTGTCTTGTGGAACAATCAAGATCTAGAGAGGAGTCGAAATAATAGGCACGATCATAATACCGTCAAAGATTTATTGCCCCTAAAGACTCAACCTTCAAATATATTTGCAAAGGTTTTCAAAGCCTGTAAAAAAAACATTTCAAACCTAAGCGGCATCGAAAATGGATGGACGTTAAAAACTACGTTAAATGACTAGTATGCCTAAAAGTAAATTCTCAAACAAATACTGATGGGCATGGACAACATAAGAGCTTTGTTGCTTCTCTTAGAGAAGCATCAGAGATGCAAGCTCCTCAGACAGCAGCCATACTGCAGACCCCACAACCCAACCCCCTTGTTGACAAATCTGGACAGACAGCTCAAGACACTTCAAAAGCAGACAAGAGCGGCCTGATAATTTTACGTCTGACTCTCACAAACAGGCCATCAGAGCTCAAGGGGCAGACTGTAGGAGATGACTGCCTGAAACAAACAAACGCACACGGCAAACTGCCTCTGAACCACCAACACACATAACGCGCTAAACAGAACAAGCGCACACATACACACCACAGATTTAGAGATAAACAGAGCACACACAGATACAGACACATTTCACCTTTACTGTGTCTCTCATTACTAGATGAAACCAACCGTGCATTGATTCATAAAATGGAAGGGAAGAACGCATTAGTGTGTAATCATTGACTCCTGCATCGATTGGGAGGATGAATTAAAGGGCAAAACAATATCATCAGTTTGGTATATGTCTCGGACGCACACAAATTGCCGCTTCAAGTAAAAACAAGAATATGGTAACCTTACTGTCTACCAACGTGCATGGCCTTGTCTATTTTGAAAGATAATAATGATGATCTGCAGGAAGCCATTTTAGTCTACAAAATACACTTGCTTTGATTCTAAAAAGCACACCTGCCAGGGCGTACATTAATTAAGGATTACTAAGAAAGTGCGCACACCTGGAATTCAAGCCAAAAACAGCATTAGGCCATTCAGCTACTTCCTGTTCCACACACAAAAATGGGAGTTAATTCTGTTCAGGTGAGCATGAGCCCCAGGTGGACTACCAATGGAACAAAATTTGAATTTCTGATGGTTGCTTCCAAATATTTGTCAAGAAGCGAGCAATTTGCCATCAGTAAAATTCTCCTGTGTGTGATTAAACACAGAGTGAATTACGCTTCAGCAATTAATTGCATTTGCAATTATACAGCGTAGCATTAGTTTAACATATCCCTATGGTCAAATTCTTTTCAATCATTTTTATCCAGTTCTGTGTCATTATTTTTTTAAATGATTGTTGAACCACAATTGAATACCAATTTCAGATTTTCACAGGTTAGTTTTCAGTTTATGTTTACTTTTCAGTTTTGCAACGTGTATTTTTTGTAACATGAAGTTTTCATACGTAGAAGCGCATTTTACATGTGAAAACCATAATCAGTTCCCCCCAAAAAAATTCAAAGTACACAATGATGGACTTGATAGAATTAGCAAGAAATGTTGTCTAGTTATGAGCTTACGGCCATGCTACCCTGAGAACACCCGATCTCGTCAGATCTCAGAAGCTAAGCGGGTTTGGCCCTGGTTAGTGCTTGGATGGGAGACCGCCTGGGAATACCAGGTGCTGCAAGCTTCTCTCCCCGGCTAAATGCAGAGAGGTTGCGTCAGGAAGGGCATCCGTCGTAAAAATATGCCAAACAAATATGCGTTCATCAAAGATGTGGCGACCCCTAACGGGACAAGCCGAAAGGAAAAGAAGAATTTTCAATTTTTTTCTGTGACAATTGTAGGTTTGTTTTTTGTTCAATATCAGAGGTGTACCAACAATTTTGTCCACATGTAAAAGTAATGTGGCAAGATGCAACAGTGAAGGTTGTAAAGAGAGTCTCTTATGCGAGAATTCACAGACTGCTGTTTTCTTCATTTATATGAAACCAACTGTGTCAAAACAACATCTTTATGCCTGGATAAGACAACAAGACAAATAAGGCCGTTCACACAAATCTCGTCATATCTTGGTCAGACAGTGACAACACTACGCAAACACATGTATTCCAATACCCCCATATCCTGTCTTTTAGGATCTCTTCAAACACTGTTGGAAAGGCAAAAAATTGCTTGTTGGCTTGATTCACTTGTGTTGTCATCCCCAGGGTAACGAGTTTATTCACATTTGAGTTGACCAGATAAAGTCCACTCATCATAAAAAACGGGATGTGGTGATATCAGAATACAAGACTTTATTGCAGTAGTCTCGCATAGTCCAATCGTGAAAGAGCAAATTTGTCTCGTAATCTGATCTGCATATTTACATTTTGTCTCTCAGCCGTCTTCTCTTCCAGTGCGCCAACTTTTTTTTTTTTTCAGATATTTACAGTACTATGTCAAAAGACACCAACATAAAAAAATACTATATCCAAGTAAACTAGTTTTTGTATTCAGCTATACTGTGCACGACGGCGACATGAAGTAAATGTCTTTCTTGGAATCGATCAATGATGTCACTGATCGGATCGGCGAATTGTGACATCAAACCGATCGGCAAAAAAATATGATCCGGTCAGGCTGATCAAATTGGTGTAAAATCTAGGAAAAAGCAGACTAATTTTATGATGGCAACCTTTGCAATGAAGGTTTGTTTAACCCCTTTCCTTAATGACACACACACACACACACACACACACACGCACACACACACACACACACACACACACACACACACCACACACACACACACACCACACACACACACACACACACACACACACACACACACACACAGGCACACGCAGCTCCCACCTTCCATCCATTCATTTTCTTCACCGCTTATCCTCACAAGGGTCGCGGGGAGTGCTTGAGCCTGTCCCAGCTGTCAACGGGCAGGAGGCGGGGTACACCCATAATGTGTCAATAAAAACATGCAACACAGTATGACAGGAATAATGGTGAAAGGATTGATAATTTTACAAACCTTGCAGCACTGACTAACTACATTGACACAATTTATTTCATCTATCCCAGCTGTCATCGACAGGAGACAAGGTGCACCCTGAACTGGTTGCCAGCCAATCGCAGGGCACAGAGACAGACAACAGTCGCACTCATAATCACCTATCCTTATATTACACAATAACTTGGATTTTATGAGTGTGATTATATGTAATTTTTACTAAATAAATTTTCTATCCATGTATTTTTTTGAATTATGTACAGAAAAACACATTTGCTCCTATTTACAGAGTGTCCCTGAATGCACTTCGTCACTCATCTGCAGCAATGTAAACATGAATGTCGGCAGCTGATGCAATGAATCGGTTGTCAAATACAGTGTACAAGTGACATATGAAGATTCATATATGGTGTGCTCAGTCATGATACTCTGTCTGAAGGTCCGTGTAACAATCCTTACACATTGCCCGCCTCGCAGTTGCTAAGAAACACTAACACACTTTCGGCATTCTCAAACTGTTGCATTTTTCTCATCAATTCAATTCAGCTTTGCCTTTCGTGTGCCAGCAACCACTGTTCACTTCATTTCCTCCTTTTTGGTGATACCAAAATAATGTTGTCACATCAGTCAAACACAGCAAACAATACATGATTCAGTTTTGCTTTTTAATGTCTTTTATGAGCTGCAAAATCCAAGTTTTGACTCAGAAATAGTGATCTGAGACCGTTTAGTTTGAGCCTTGATGCCAGAACCAAATATTGAGTTGAGATCAGTGTGTGACAACGGGCTCACCTATGAGAAGTACTGTTCCAACTGCTAGCCCACCACCTATTAAGAACAAACAAACAAACAAAAAAGACTTCAGTGTCACACATAATCAAAGGCACTTCAATACATTGTACAGTGTTTCATGCATATCATAAATGGGGGCTTATTTATAGTTTAACTTCTAACAAAAATATCTACAACATAAGAAGCAAGCACATTATTCAGATCATATAAGGACATACAAAATTAGGTGTACAGATTTTATGACAAAAAAAAAACAAGAATGAAATTAAAATGACCATTAACTAAGAACAAGGTCAATTTGCTGGCCTTTAGAATTCACACACTCTAATTTCGTTTCTACACAAGGAAATTATCTGTCATTTTTACTCTTGTGAATTCAAACGTCAACCAGGATAACAGTTGTGGTTCAATTTATTAAAAGTACTACGATGCATTTTGTATGAGATTCCATTAGGTAGGAAATTAGTCACATAGGTACAACGTTTCTGTTAAATGCATGAATTTATTCTTGAGCAAGTCACCATATAAACGTAGGAAAGGTTGTCACACAGTCAATGTCGAGTACGAAAACACGAAGGGGCAAATTCCACCTGTAAGTCTGACGGATTTGAGGAAAATGAAAGCCTAATATTCGTGGAAACAGAAGCTCAATGACATCTCAGCAGACTGACCGAGCAAAAAGTCCAGCGACGTGACACCGGTAGAAACTAGAAGCTGTCCATTTTGCACCGAGAGTCTTGTACCAGGTATGGTTGATAACCTGTTCCTAGTCTTCTTTTGAAAACTCGTCGTATTCAACGGTGTACGTTCCACAGAACGTGTACACGCACCGCTGACGGAGTCTGCCATGTTACTCTGAAGCGTGATGACGGCTTCCGTGTTTTGGAGAGCGTTGTCCAATTAGAGAAGACGTTGCTTGCGCCGACAAATGAGAGTAGCTCTTGTTGAGAGATGACATATGTAGCGCTATGTTGACAAATGCGGTGTTTGGCCATTGAACCTCTCGGATAATTCAGGTGAGCGAAGAAACATCCAATTCTATATCCTATAACATTTTCTTCCCCCCCTCTCATACAATTTTAGCCAACAACTATTGAACGTTTTATTAATTATCTTGTCATATCGCCATGCCCAAGTATGACCTTGTAGGTTCATTGTATGTCTTAGTCCACAACCAGTTTGTGTGTCGATGTGTGGGTAGTCTGTAACGTCCATCTATGGTTTCCTTCCAATGAGTAATTTTGTTTTTCGTCTGAAATGAAATTATATACAGTACTTTAAAGATCCCATAAGCAGGTAATTTAACAGGTTGGCACGATCGAGTTACATTATCTGTAACTACAGCTTTACAACAATACAGCAATGTTCTCCTTTTGTCTTGGTAAGAAAGGAATTATGTACCACGTAATCATATAGGATTGGAACGGTACAAATACAGTGTTTGAAATACCTCTTAGTGGTAAACACCCATTAATTTTTGAGCTGCTCATCCTCACAAGGGTTGCAGGCGTGCTGCAGCCTATCCCAGGTATCTTCGGCGACAGGCGGGGAACACCCTGAACTGGTTGACAGCCAATCGCAAGGCACATATAAACAAACAACCATTCGCACTCATATTCATACTTACAGGCAATTTATAGAGTCCTCAATAAACCTACCAGGCATGTTTTTGGGATGTAGGCGGAAACTAGAGAAAACCCATGCAGGTGGGGCTGGGATTTCAACCCCGGTCCTCAAACCTGTGAGGCAGACGTGCTAACCAGTCATCCACCGTCTTCGTGGTAAATAAAAACCTCAACTACAACATTGTTAAAAGATTTTTGGTCATGTATATTTTTTCATCATTGTTAATGAAAAAAACTACCAGGTAAAATTCAGATTTTTGTACCTGATGGCTATCTTTAAATCTGTAGAGTGTGGTGGTTATCAAATTTGGATTGTTTAGCATCGGAGGGGCAGCTGGTAAAGCGTTGGCCTCACAGTTCTGAGGTCCGGATTCAATCCTGGACCCGCCTGTGTGGAGTTTGCATGCTCTCCCCGTGCCTGCGTGGGTTTTCTTCGGGCACTCCGGTTTCCTCCCAGAACCCAAAAACATGCAACAATAATTGGACACTCTAAATTGCCCCAAGGTGTGATTGCAAGTGCGACTGTCATCTGTCTCTATGCGCCCTGCGATTGGCTGGCAACCAGTTTAGGGTGTACCCCGTCTCCTGCCCGTTGACAGTTGGGATAAGCTCCAGCAGTCCCGTGACCCTCATGAGGATAAGCGGCTAAGAAAATGGATGGATGGCATCGGAGGGTGACTGGTTAGCACATATGTCTCAAAGTTCTGTGATTGTGGCTTCATATCTGGGCTCCGCCGGTGTCGAATTTGCTTGACCTCCTTGTGCCAGCGTGGGCTTTCTCGAGGTGCTCTGGTTTCCCCCCCAGATTCTCGGACATGCATGTTAGGTTAATTGAAGACTCTAGACCTTACATGAGTGTAAATGGTGTTTTGTCTATGTGTGCCCTGCGATTTGTCTGCTACCGGTCTCAGGTTTACACCTCGCTCAAAGTCACCTCAAATAGGCTTCAGCAAACCCGTGAGGTTAAACCCTACTTTAAATGTGGTTTTAAAGCAATGACTATTAATTTAGCTTTTGTATTGGATCTAATCAGATGACATTGACATGTCTAATCACGTGTCCAATAAATGTGCAGTTTTCATTTGTATTTTAAAATGGTCGCTGAAGATAAGACTATAACACTTCTTAAGGAACTTGTTATACAAGCCAAGATCAATCACTGGTATGAATAATAAAGCGGGAATCCTTCATTTAATGTCCATTTTTAACAATGATTATGTGACAAGTGATGAGTATAATCCTCAAGACAGCTGGAAAATAGCTTTGTGTGTCAAATATGGGCCAGAGGCAGCACAAGATCACGGGATACTGTAAGGCTCCAGAGGAAACTATTGCCCAACTGCTCACTTTACAAATGCTCTCAGCATAGGAAGCCCTGCTGTTTTGACAGCAACGTTGAGATTTATACGTTCTGACAGAGGACCAAGGGAATATATCATGGCTGACGACACTACCCCATTTGAGACAAATAAGATGCTCCGAGTGACCTGCTTCTCAGCAGGAGGAAGTCCCACTTGCAGTTCAAAATTCAGGAATATGAATTTAAAGCTGAAGGAATCCCTCAAGCATCAATCAGGTGGTGAAAGCCCAAATGTTAAAATGTACCATACATATAAGGGTACAATGAGTCAGTGGGTAGGTAGTCAGGGCTGTAGCTCTGAGTACAATGTGGTTAAATCGAGTAGTATTGTAGTAGAACCAAATTTATGCTATGTTTATTGTAAAAGTATATACATGCACTGTGGCTTGAAATTTATGCCCAATTAACATCTTTATTTTGACATGGTGTACATTTTCCCAAAAATGGTGCAGTCTTAACATTAAGAGGCTTTAATTTAATCCATCCATCCATCCATTTTCTGAGCCGCTTATCCTCACGAAGGTCACGGGAGTGCTGGAGCCTATCCCAGCTGTCAATCATACCTCGGGACAATTTAGTGTTTCCAATGAATGCATGTTGTTGGGATGTGGGAGGAAACCGGAGTGCCCGGTGAAAACTCACGCAGGCTCGGGGAGAACATGAAAACCCCTCACAGGCTGGGACTTGAACCCCGGTACTCAGAAGTGTACAGCTGCTCCACAGTGACACCAGCTTTAATTTCATCCTTTTAAAATGATAAACAGTACTCCTCACCCCTTTTTATTGTCCTCTCCAAGGCATTTGATAGTCTGGACCACACGGTGCGACATCAGCGCTTGGTGAGAGCAAGTCTGTCTCCAGAAACTGCTATAACAACTCAGGACCCTGTAAAGTGAATTCAGAGATTTATTTATTTCCAGACAAGTGCTGAATAGTGCAAAGACAGAACAATTTAGTACAGTACTGATTTGTGGAGATAGCATTAAACTCAACATTTATACTGTACAGATTTTTTTTTTGGGGGGGGTTGCTGAAATGAAATAAAGGTATGTATTTAGGCTTTCTGGCATGAACCGCCTTCCCCCACTCTATAAGTCCTGAGCACCTTCATTCCGTCAAAGGCTTCCCTGGATGCCTTAAATTGCAGAATACCTTGGTGTCGTTCTTTAATTTCCCAAATATTTGTTTATTGTGGCAACTGTATATCCTAAAACCCAAAGAACTGTGGGTTTAAAACTAACTAAAAGAACAGTGATGTGAAGTATTTGCTACATCCTGATTTCGTTTTTTTTTTTTTTTTTGCACATCTATCACACACAAAGGTTTCAAATTATCACACCAATTGTAATATCACTCAGATGCAACCCAAAGAAATACAAAATGCAGTTTTCAAATGACAATTCAATTTATTAAGGCACAAAAAAAGTCAAAAACCTTTTGACCCTTTGTGAAAAAGTAATTGTCTCCTTGTTAAATCACAAGACACACCCAAACCTGATTATCACCATACTTTTTCAATCAAGAAATAACTTCAATAGAATCTGTCAAGAGAACGTGTAGTAGGCTGCGAGATCTCAAGAATGAATGCATCATCCCACGATCCAAAGAAATTCAACAAGAAATTGGGAAAAAAGTGATGGAGAAAAGGAAAACAGTTACAAAGCACTTTCCAAGGCTTTGGGACTCCAGCAAACCACTGTCAGAGAAATTATCCACAAATGGAGACATCTGGGAATAGCAGCAGACCTTCCCAGCAGTAGACAACCAACTAAAATTACTCCAAGACTGCGACGGCGACTCATCGAGGTGGTCACAAAAGAACCTCGAACAACATCTAAAGACCTACAGGCCTCGCTGGCCTCAGTTAAGGTCAGTGTTCATGACTCTACCATATGAAAGACACATGCATCCCACATGCAAACCCCCACGGTCAGCAAAAAAATACAATGGCTCGTCTCACATTTGTCCAAAAACAACTTAGGAGAAACATTCCGTGGACTGACGAGTCAAAACCTTAACTTTTGGGAAAGTTTGTGGCTCGTTACCTCTGATATGAAGCATTTGATAAAAAAGAACATAATGCCAACAGTGAAGCGTGGGGGTGGCAGTGATGTTCTGGGGATGCTTTGTTGCCTCAGGACCAGGACAACTTGCCGTGATTGAGGGAACAATGAATTCTGCTGTGTACCATAAAATACTGTAGGAGAACATCTGGCCATCAGTTCATGGCCTCAAACTCAAGCGGTCTTACATCATGCAGCAGGAATATCATCCGAAACACACCAGCAAGTCCTCTGAATGGATGAAAAAAATATATCTTTATATATAAACATTTAAAAAAAAAATTGGGTTTTGGGGTGGCCAAGTCAAATTCTAGATTTAAATCTCATTGAGATGGTGTCGTGGCATCCTATAAAACCCTCCAATATGGCGGAATTCTGCAACGAGTGGGACAAAATGCCTCCAGAGGGATGTGAAAGACTCAATTATCGCAAATGTTTGATTTCAGTAATTGCTGTCAAGGGTGCCACAACCCGTATCAGGTTCAGGAAGCAATTACATTTTCACAAAGGGTCAAAAAGGTTTGGATTTTTTTTGTGTGCCTTAATAAATTGAATTGTCAAAAATGTGTGCCATTGTGTTAAATTAACAGTACTTGTTATCCAGTAGTTGTTATGAAATATTTTTTCCACATCTTCTGTGATTTGATGTCTTTAATGTAATTTATTTCTGATTCCCTTAAATCCTGTTCACACCACTGCGGGTATGGTGATGTCAGCCCTGCATTCTAATTCTGCTGAAATAACAACCTTTTCCATGTGTCATTGGTACATGTACGTGTGTGTTTGTGTTTTGGTTAGGGCTATCCAAGGCCTATACAGTATCTGATTGTACTATATAATGGCAGTAGTCATAACATGTCAGACTTTTCCTGGTTCTACTGTTTTGGTTTCTTCACTCTATCTTTGCCATTTGCCAGAAGGTTTTGTCTGTGGAATGCAAGGTTATCATCAACATACACCATATTTGTGTTGGTAACCATGGAAGGAAAATCCCATAATATTCCTAGCACAAAAGAACATTATGTACAAAGGGGACCTTTCAATTTAATTTCAAATTTGATCTCTTTATTGCATCGAAATGGCCCTGGCCCTTCAATTGATTGTGGGAAAAGCACATTTATTTTGTTAAATTTGGGGAGAAAAAGGAAATCCTCTTTGAAAAACTCAAGTTTTGTGTTACGGTTGGGTTATCTGTCATTTGCTAGTGTTAAAATACAGTAGTCTTTGTCAGGAGCAGGTCAAAGCAAAACATAAACTCCTTTGTCACTGTGATCCAACAGTAGATAAGATCTATCCGCTCTCTCAGCACCGGGACAGCACCGCATATATGCTTTGGGTGAATACAATAAGGCTTAGCGGCTACTTTTTCCATTCAGTGTAATTGGCTGGGGAGTCTGTCAAACCGCACTTCCTTTCAGTTCAGAGCAGTTGTATTCATATCACTCGGCTATTATTTGCTCCGACTTGACCCATTGATTGTAGGTTTAAACCATCAGCTCCTCAAATAGTAGCCTCGCTCAGCTGTTTCACGGCTGTGTTGCCGTTAGCAACAATGAAAAGAGCAATATGGAGATCAGTGGCTTCAATTAGGCCCCGAATACAGGGCATACCTAGAAGAGATGGGGGTTAGACATTCAACTCTGCGACTGTGACTTTGGCATCTGTCACTCTCCGTCCAGCCAGGTGTCTGAGTCTAAATCAGCAGGATTAACTCTGATTGCACTGATAGTTGAAACAGACCCCCCTCATTGCCAAGCCACCTCCCTTTTATTGTTTGCATTACGATCAAATTAAGCTTTGTGCAACAGGACTACACCCCCACCCTCTTCTGCCTTCTGCTGCCCAGAGGAAGACATCAGAGGTGTGATTGGTTGCCTCTCTGATGCTGCCTGCTCCTCCAGACTCCCTTCCATCTGGGATCCTCAGGGAGAAGAATATCTGACAAGGGGCTTGTAAGCCTCTTAGCCCCCCTGTTGCCTGGCTCTCTCTCAGCCCATGTTTTGCTAATTTAGTTGTGTAAGGAGTCCAGCGCTAGGCCCTTATGTGATGTTTGAATTGAGATTGTCTTTGTGGTTCTAATAGACTGGCCATGTATATCAATTAACTCGGCTCAGCCGATGGCAGTTTCAGGTCCCTGAGGATCAGTAGCTTTAGTTCCTATTTAATATTTCCTCATCACCCCAATAATGTTGAAACTAAAAAGCCATTTTGATTTGCTATTTAGAATGGCAGGTCACACTGAAAAGAGTATAAATAATGCTACAAGCATGACGTATAAGAAATAGATTGATTTCATTTGTTACCTGCACAGCGACAAATATTGCCATGAATCTTCTCAAGTTATACTTTAACCCATTCATGGGCAGGGTGGCAATTTTTTGCCTTATTGAGATAAAAGTCTCCTAACAGGCCACAATCAAGGAAATAACATTTCTTTTTTGTTTAACGCACAAAACAAAGGGCAAAAAAGATGTACCCTCTAATGGGCAGCGTCCCAGAACTGGGGCGGGTATGTTATCAGTTCTGTGAAGTGGTACATACTAGAGATATGTTTATTCATTAATTCTTATTCAAGAATGACACTTACGCATTAATAATGCTGATGGATTAGCATTTTGAAGACAAACTTGGTTCCATACTGAACTTTCTCCCTTTCTTCTCTTGGAAAACGCTCCATGTGTACTTGAGGCAGCCATGTTGGGTCAGGAAGGTTAGGGAAATGACTCCCTGCTAACCTTGACCGATGAGTTATCCTCTCCTGATACCAAATTATGGCTTCAGATTAAAACACTTAAATATTTTGATATACTGAAGGATATAATGCGTGAAAATCATGATGTCCCAAAAATGGGACGCTGCCCACGAATGGGTTTAATAAAGTACAGACATGAAATCAGGATAATCATTGAATAGTTCAATGTGATTGTGAAAATGTTTGGCTATTTCCTGGAGAAGAAAAAGGGGAATCACTGCCAATATACCCATCTTTTTTTTTCTAAACAAATGTGGCTGGCAACCCATTTAGGGTGTACTCCGCCTCTTTCCCGAAGATAGCTGGAATAGGTTCCACCACACCCACAACCCTACTGAGGATGAGTGGAACAGAAGATGAATGAATGAATGCATGTTTATATATGGTACGTTTCTAGAGAGAGTCACCGGCTTCTATTTGCAGAGTTTTATGTTTTGAATTGTGTGACTTTTTGGTCAATTTGATGATGACCTTAGTAGAAATGGTTAACGATCTTTTAAGAATTGAACATGTCAACTGTCAGGATTTGTGTGATTTTTTTTTTTTGTTTGTTTTTTTATCCTTTCGAACTATCCCATTTCTCTGAGACAAAGGGAACCATTAGACCTGTCAATGTGTATCATTTCCACTTCATTGTCACTTATGTCACAGTGGTTCTCAAAATGTCAACCGAGGTGACGCACACACTTCATTTTGCTCTTCCCACACGTTTGACAGCAAGGTGGATGTCGTGTAATCAATATTCATACATTTACGTTTTATCTATGTATGTGTCATTTGTCTCCTTTGAGTTACTTGGGTTTCTTTGCTAAGAGGATCACAGAGTTAACCACACAATGAGTTGTTGTCATCGGCTGCTATTCAGCTATTCATTTGGGATTCTCTCTTTTCTGCACTGTAGCTCTGCGCCCTGACTGTGGGAAGCCAGTGGCCGCAGATGGTTCTGCCGAGAGGGCTGCGGTGACTTTCTTTGTTTTCCCATGGAGGTGTTTAGTGTGTAATCCTGGATTAGCAGAGATTTTGCGTTAATTTACAGCTGTAAATCAGCATTCGATTAATGTCGGTGCTGACACATATGCGCTGGGTATTAGGGGGCAAGACATAGTGTGGCTTTGCTGACTCTGGGGATTCAGAGGTAATAGAGATCTAATCACGTCTCTATGGATGTCCACCTTGTGCTGCATCCCCAAAGGAGTAACTGTATCTCACATATACACATAATGTGAACCATGTAGGAAACGCTGTTATTGTGTGTGCACACATTCACACCACATGCGTGCACACACGGCACACACTATCAATGACAGAGGGTGGCTCGAAAAACCAGACGGCTGCATATGGACTCTCTTGATATCAACCACTGGCCGTGTGATCTTGTTATGCAAAGTCCCTTAATCCCCACCTTTGCTGAATGCACACTGGAATGGAGGAGGAGTGGTTGTAGTGGTGGTGGTGGGGGGTGAGGGGCGGTCACATACTGATATGAAGGCTGCTGTACAGGAGGCTGTCCACTGTAGCAAAAATTTCTGATCCCCATCCTAGCAGAAGAAAGAGCCGATGTGAGATCACGTTTGAGTGTGCGTTACACAAGTGCCTTGAGGCGGCGGCGAGTTGACAATGGAGACACAGTTGAACATGAAGGGGTATTGCCGACTTGTGATGCACATTAACCTTTTGAGTTACAGTATATTCAAACACTAGAATTATGAAACGTGTGATTTAGTCGAGAATGTCATATTTGTTGGGCATCTTCTTCTTTTCCTTTCGGCTTGAATATCACTAAAACAACTTTGTCAGAAGTTTCATGTCACAGGTTTCAAGCTTTACATCACCAGTTACAATGTCAGGCATCAGGAAAAGTGGTCTACAAGCATGTTGCTGTTGTACTCTAGTCTGGAGCAGTTAGCAATTCAGTCACAGGCTACAGTTACCAGCTTGTAGAATCGAGAAGAGTAGCGCCACCTTCGTCCACCAGGCTATTCTCCTCCGGAAGTCGAGAAACTCCGATCTCTATTACTCCACAGTTTACATCGTTATATATGTATTTGTTCCTTTATTTGTATGTTGTGAAGGTGTGTCAATAATATTGATAGTCTTTGTTCCCTCATTTGATCTGAAATTTGTAATCAGAATTTTTCATCTTGGTTGTTGGACAATTCTGTGCAGTAAACCGTTTGGAAAAGCCATTCTTTCTCTGTTCAAGCATGACTATCCCTTATGCACCAAGGCAGGAAAAAAAGCATAGCAGGTTTGTTGGGGAACTGTTAGATCGGCCCTCACCTCAACCCCATATGCATTTGAGGTTACGTGGAATTGTAAAGCGGCAATTGTGAGTTTGTACCTATTATCCATCATGCAGGACCTCCGATCTTGCAAATGTTCCTCATGAATAGGCAAAAATTTCCAACAGACCAAAATCTTGTTGAAAGTCTTTCCGGGGCATAGTGGGAGAAGAACGCCATTTCCAACCTAGTTGTAATGGATAGGAGGGAACATGCCTATGAGGATTTGGTACACCTTGGTAGTGACTGTCAGAAATCCCTGGCAGAAGTCCAGTCAAGTAGAAAGAGTTTTGTAGGATGGATATTTCAGAAAGGCCTGCAAATGGACCACAGATACAGATATAGAAATCAAACAAGATTCTCATTAATCTTGCCAGTTTGAATCTATTATACATGAATGAGACAGCATTGTGTGTATGTTTTTGTGTATGCGTTTGAAGATTTGAGTAGGGGTAATGGGATTACGAGCGACACCTTTGGCAGGGCTGGGAGACCCACCTGACGCTCGGTCTGTTGGGAGCTTACGGAGAGAGTGGGGTGGCAGTGGCCAGGGCCGGCAAAGAAGAAATTGGGGGTCTAATCCGTGTCCATCTTTGGAAAGTCATTCCCTAGCTCTGAGGATTTGGGGCTTTGGTTTCCGCTCTGCTTACTGTGGTTAATAATACCCTGGGAGGGGACAAAGCCAACGGAATGAGACAGAAGGATCCAGGGGGACGGAGAAAGAAAGATTTCTTTACCCCGTGGTGTACTGGCAGGACAGTGGCCTGCACTAAAATTGGTCGAGGAGTAGACAAAGCTTAAAGCCAAGCTGTGGCCATTCTTTGTCTTTTTTTTTTTTTCATCTGTTGGGAGAGGTGGCATGTGTATGCACTGTGAATGACTTGTGTACAAATGGCCCTTGGACTCTGTCCATGTAGCAGCTTGAGTAAAAGTCAATACGCTAAGTGTGACTGAGGTGTTTGCTCACAAGCCAAATATATCCCGTGCGTGTTCATGTCAGTGTTTTGCAGGGCGCACTGAAGGCTCCTTGTTTTGTCTCGTTTGTCTGTGGTCCTGAAAGAAGCTGATGCCTGTCCTAAACATCGCTTGCGCTGGCGGTGTTGTGACGGTGCCGAGGTCCCTTGTGTCCGAAAGTGTCACAGCTTCTGTGTTTTCTCCATCACCTGAGCTCAGGGTGTTGATTGGTCTGTCATACATAAGGTCAAAGTTCAGGGCAGTTTTGTGGTGTGAACTGGCTTCTGAGAATGAAACACCAGGGAACGTGCCATGCTAGTCAACTGTGACAACCTTGTCTACAGTCTTAAGAAATTAAGCCCCAAATGGCTTGTGGCTTTAGAAAGCTGACATAAACCCACCATAATGCTACACTGATTTAGGGGCTGTTTACGCTATGTCATACACAAAAACAAATCTTTAGAAGCTGGAAAAGTGTAAGTGTTTAATTCTGGCACCATTGTTTCCAGTTAAACAAAGAATGTTTTCAGTGTTCAGTGAGATTTGAGTCCATCACCACCCAAACAAAGGTGGAGCACAGGGATTGTTGCGTTTTTTTTACGGTCCACCACTCATGTGTATATTTGCTGCACAGGTACAGTATCCAATTGTATCACATAACTCCCATTTTCAGATGACCTCAAATTGTGTACCCTGATATACAGCAGTAATAGGTATTCATAAGTACAGTTTTGAATAAGAATCACAAGTACACACAGTTGTACATGCACAAAGTCATCTAAAAGTCTCTTACTAGCTCCCTGTCATTAACACATAACCCTTCCTCACCTCTACATTTTTTAAACCTATGATAGCAACTATATTTCATATACTGATCTTTTGCTATTTGCTCCGTAGGGGGAGATGTTCCGCCGCGTGCTGGGGAAGACCTTGGGATTTGTGGGCTACACCATCCAGTATGGCTGCATTGCACACTGCGCTTTCGAGTACATTGGAGAGATTGTGGTGGTTTGTGGAATTATAGCAATGATGCCAGATTCCAGATTTACTCCTCATGTGCTTCGGCATGCTAACTGTAGTTGTTTTGCAGTGCTCTGGACCATCAATGGAGCCCACCATCGTCAACAAAGATGTTGTTTTCTCAGAGCGAATGACCCGGCATCTTTGTAAAATACAAAAGTGGGTAGTCGACATCTACTACGCATGTTTAGTTTTGTATAATTAGATGATATTTGTCCTCAATAGCAACATCAGGAAATTAATAACGGGACAAGCTGAAAGGAAAAGAAGAAGAAGAATAAAGGAAAAAAATTACCAACTATAACCATGTCATATTTTGGATGCATAACAAATAGCAAAAACAAAGTCCAAAAGTCTTTGCTTTAGTCAGCGGGTAGATTATGACTATTTTTTTAAACAATCTTGAACAATGACATCTTCCTTTCTGATCTTCACTGACAAGTAATGTCAAGATCACGTTTTACAATTGCATTTGGTTTCAATGTCAATGTCAAAATGTCAATCTAGAAGACATTTTTCAAGATTTTCATCAATGACTGTACTCATTTTATTAAATTATTACAGAGGAAGGAAAAACGTTTGTGTACCATTTGGAATTTCTTACATTTCTGCATAAATTGATCACAAAATATAGTCTGGTCTTTATCTACAATTCACATACCGGCACTGTGTGATGATGATGCTGTGGTGAAGTCCTTTATATAAAAGACTACATACTTAATGACAGAGTTCATATTTTCTTTCAGGGGTGATATTGTGATTGCAAAAAGCCTATTTGACCCCAATATGAATGTATGTAAAAGGGTCATTGGATTGGAAGGTGACAAAGTCTACATGAGTGGTCCCTCAAACCTATTCAAGACTCAGACATATGTAAGTATATTTAGATTTTCTATAATCAATGTAATGAACATCTGAAAATATGTGTAAATTATACTGTAAAACATACACCACTTAGAACTCAAAATAGGTCATTTATGTTAATCATACAGATATGATTAAATTTTTCCATGTCCGGATCAATGTCGTCATCATATGCTGTTTCGTATTTTTTGAATGCTATCAGCAAGATCTGTTCCACACATCTACTCCATTGAAAAACACTGTTATCACTCCGTGGTGGACTAATACAGTGGTACCTCTACAAATGAAATTAATCCGTTCCTGAAGTTGTTTTGTAATGTGAATTTTTTGTAAGTCAAAGCACATTTTATATGTAAATAGCGTAATCCATTCCAAGACCCCTGATGGCCAAAGATAAGCATTGAAAGTACACAATTTAAGAATAATGAAAAAATTCATGTTCATTTACTTTTGGCGTTGTTTGACAATGTGAAGAGTGAGTGACAAGCAAAAGGGATCGTGGGGGGTGGAGGAGGAGGCAAACTTTGAGAAGCTGAGAGAAAATGTACCTACGAACATACACACCCATACAGCTTAATTCAACAAAAGTTTCTTGGAGCCCATGGTGTTTTGGGAATCCATCGCCTATTTTTTCCTTTCGTATGCTGAATTTCCTTTGTAACTAGAGGCAATATTTTTCCGAGGAGGCGTTTTGTAACCTGAATTTTTCGTTACTTGACAACTTCAAACTTCAAATTCATTTTCAGCAATGGCCAAATAGACATGGACATGCACAGGAAAAAGACTGGAGACATTTGGGATAAGCTGTTGAAGTTGGTATTTGTGAAAAATGACATGAAATAGGCAATGACTTTAGTCAACTCTATTCGATAATGAGAGTACCGAAAGAGGAGGATGCTATTCATGTAGCACAGCTTGAAGCAGGCATCAGGTGCAAGTAAAGATGGGTGTGGCTCAAGTTGGAGCCCAGAACAAAAAAAGCAAAGAAATGAGAGAAATCTAATTTTCTGTGTGAATCTTCCAGCTTGCCTAATTCATGTTAAAATCCCCAAATTCCCCAAGACACCCCAAGAGTGTTTTATTTCTTTATTTTGGGGATGTGAGAGGGGCGTGTCTGTCACATCTTTCATGACTTTGGTGTTTGACCAAGACCAAAACAGTCTTTCCCTATTTTTTGTGCGGTCCGACCTCTATAATTGTTCACGTTTTAGATTTCACGAACCAATTTTGTGTTATTGGTCAGAGTATCATCTTTTGACAACAGTTGTGTTTTGTCAGCGAGCAGCCGAGAAAGTGAGCAGGAGCTCTGCTGGTGAAACGACTGTCATTGCTTTTCTATTACTGAGCTCCCCAACGCCCACAGCCCAGGCCTGCAATCTCTCTGAAGCCTGTTGGAGTTAGTGCCAGCTGAATGGTCAGAATGATGGGTGGGCGGAGGTGTGTGTGCGTGTGTACGTGTTTGTGAATGTACATGTGTGTACATTGTTCTCTAAACCAAATATTGCATTTATGTTGCATTTATTTAAATGTATTACGTTTTATGGACAAAGGGCAGTATGCTGAATGTTCTGGCCTCAACCAAGCTTTATGTATTCTTCAATATGTGAAATGGGAAACAAAGAGTCATGCTGTTCTCTGAGCTTCACCTCAAGAGAATTAAAATTGTATTAAGCGACATCCCAAGCATTTTATTTTCTTTGACGCTTTCAGGTTCTGGTGATCTTCAAATCAACACCGGGTGCATAGTGTAGCTAAAATATTTTAAGTTTGGTTATCAAATTTTAGCATGTAGGCCTTTTTTGTTTATTTTGGATATTCATTTATTTTTAAAAATGAACATTAATTGTTCATATCATACAACCAGTTCAACTCAACAGCTCAGCTACACCCAGTAATGTGTCTTCTGAAGTGCTCAACAAGTTTTTAGTGTGGATTCTGTTGAACCCAGACTACTGTTCCTCCTGCTCTCTGTGTCTAATGCAGCCACTCCGGTATCTGAATTGAAAGACCAGAATACATTTTTGTGACTCTAAATGACATAAGAGAGAAAATGCCATTATACATTAGTTACTATAAGTTGGGTTTCCTTCTGGGAGATATAAAAATCATGTGTACGTTTACGTGTGATGATGATCTCAGGCATTATGGGACCTGTAAAGATGAGTTTCACAAGACGGTCGCTGTCATCGCCTCCTCTTTGCTCAGAGAGGCTGGCATGTTGTCTCCACCCCGAGAGCTCCGACTGCAGGCTAATTGCACTGTCACCTTTTTAGGAATCATCTCTGTGTCTGAGCTATTGTGTCAAAACAATGACACTTGATCCCTAATATTATTGCACATGGGGGGGGGGAGCTAGCGAGCGAGAGAGAGGATAGGCTGGTAAAGTGACAGAAAGATGAAATCCGCCCCCCACCCCCATTTCTACCCAGACAATGCTTTGTATGCACTTTAGATTGACAAGAGCAAGATGGTGAAAGATGAACTCTGGATGCTTGCATGTATTTAATTTGGCACCTCAATCATGTTAACAATGAGCGCCGTAATAATGTGGACATTTAACAACACGCCCACTCATTGAGAGGAGCTCCACTTTCAGTCCTCGACAGGTACACAATGCTTCTCATCGACTCAGCCCACACGACAGCAGGCTGGATGCTGCTGTCATCATATCACACGTTAGCATAAAAAAGTGACATTGTACATATTACTCTACGCACTATTACAATTCTGGCTCAATTTCATTTGTGAAGCCATTTTGCCACTTTTCTCTTGTGTAAAATTAGAGCAGAATAGAGCTCGTGCACCTTTATCATAAAATCACGTAACTTTTCTTTAACTCGCCATATTGCCGGTCAAGCTAAGCATTGCTCAATGCTAAGTCAGTTAGAGACGACACGGAAATATGTCTTGTAGCACGACACCCAGAGTCTGGTCCGATACCGTCAGACATTTAGAAGGTGACAATAAAGGGCCCCGTAGCTCAGTGGTTAGAGCACTGGTTTGGTAAACCAGGGGTTGTGGGTTCGTATCCCACTGGGGCCTCCACTCCCTGAGAAGGGTTGCGTCAGGAAGGGCATCCGGCGTAAAAATTGTGCTAAAAATATATGTGCGTTCATCTGATATGACTCGCTGTGACAAGCCGAAAGAAACCATTTGTTAGACATTTAGAAAGTGAAAATAAACAACAGTACGTGGAAAAATTACATAAACTTGGCATAGAGGACCCGTATTAAATGCCAAAATCGATGTTTTTGCTGATAAGAAATTGGACTGTTGAAAATTTGCTTCCGCTTGTTCTGAACAACTGGATCTAAACGTGGATCTGGTGAGTAAGTTGTCGAGATTTACACGGAAAAGTTTGAAAGCGTTTAAAAGTCTGGACACATATGAATACTTTGTTGCTGGGTCTGTTCTCAACAGGAGTATATCCCACATAGTGACGGTTTTAACAGCTTGTGAACACAAAAGTGTATTCGGAACACGTTAACCTTTGCTGGAATCCATCGATCTTTTCAGCTAGTATTCAATACAAATACTAATATTTAAATAAATGACCCCTGGTTTTACACAAACTCGCATTCCTTAACTATGATTGAAAAAAAAAAAAAGACAATGGAGTCGTCTCCACGGAACATACACGGAAGCGATTGTGGTCACACTTAACCTCCGTAAACCTCTGCGACAGACAATTTTATTTTAACACGCATTGTTGTCAAATTTGGCATTATAAATACTTTTTGGTAATTTGAGATTGAGAAGAATAATTCCTACCTGAAGTTAAGTGATCGCTACACAGTCGTGTGTATTTGGTTGGGCACCATCAATCACGTTTAATTGCCGAAATCCATCGATATTTTCTGGACTTTTCAGCTGGTATTCCATTGAATGACCACTTTGAATATCTGTCTCGTCTGTTGTGACAACCAACAGCACAACAGGTCTCAGGTATTATAAATATACAAATAAATATTCTCCTCCGGTTCAATGTTTCCCACAATGTCGAGCAGCTCCGTTGGACCAGCAAAATGCCACCGTGAAAATGGTGACGTCACGTGCACGAGCTCTATTGATAAAAGATTGTGATACCATTGGCCATAGGCAACACGGGCTATCTATTTGTAGTTTTAGTTGGGTCAGCATGTATATACCAGCAATCTGGCTTCAAGTGGTGTTTGGGCTGACACACTGACATGAAGACATGAATTTAGAACAAAGAGAATACCTCCACTACTTAGCCTGTTTCCTAGTCACTGAGTTCACTGATTTTGAGTGCATTGTTTTAATTTTATTTCCATTTTTGGGAGCAGTTGAATGTTGGATGAATGATAGGCACATCTGCCTCACAATAACGAGGACCCGGGTTCAAATCGAACCTCACCTTTGTTTGTACGCTCTCCCTGCGCCTGTATGGGTTATCTTGGTTTCTCCCACATCCCCAAACACCCGAGGTACGTTAATTGAAGACTCTAAATTGCCTGTAGTGTTGAATGTGAGTGCGAACGGTTGGCTGGCGACCAGCTAAGGGTGTACACTGCCTCTTGCCTAAAGATTGCTGCTTGCATGCTTGGGTCACTAGTGAGGATAAGCGGTATGGAAGTTCCTGGAGCAGTTTGCATCTTGACACTGCAAGGTGTAAAAGCCTAGATTCTCTGAAAAAGTTCCAGTTTTGATGCTAAAAGAAAAGTGGATGGTGGAAATTGGCACTGTCACATATTAAAAGCGTAAAGCCCCTGATTAACGGGAGAAAAATGTGGTTCTTCACGTTAAAAGAGTTTGTTATGGATTCATGACAGGGGTCATGTGTTTAAATTGTTTTAATTGATGTCAAAATGATTTTTTTTTATAGTTCTAGTTCTTGTGGTTTTAAATAAAAATGACATTTTGCTTTGAACATTACCAAATTATCGCATGTGCCCTGACCAACTTCATTTAACAGACCTATGACTCAGTGGAAGAAGAAAAAAATTTCTAAGGCCCTTTGAGGGTTTTACTGGAGGACCCCCGCTATTATCTATTTATTTATTGAACTAGACAGAAAGAAAATGTATCGTATTTTCCGCACTCTAAGGGGCACCGCATTATAAGGCACACCTTCAATGAATGGCCCATTTTAAAGCTTTTTTCTTATATAAGGTGCACCGCATTATAAGGCGCATAGAATAGACGTCACAGTAGAGGCTGGGGTTACGTTATGCATCCATTCGATGGAGCTGCACTAAAGGCTCAGTATTGATCCATATATAAGGCGCACCGTCAGCTTTTGAGAAAATTAAGGGCTTTTAGGTGCGCCTTATACTGCGGAAAATATGGTACTTTTACAGTTAGGTATTGGCATATATCTGAACCATAACTCAAAAAGCTGGCACTCTTGACATCCTCATCAATGTCAATTTGTCCATCTAATATGGTGCTTATTTTATTGTTTTCTTTGTAAATGGCCCCAGAATGTCCAACCCATTTAAGCTTTTCCTGCTTCCACTTTTGGTTGCATTGGTGCATTAACGTCGACACACCTTGTAGTGACACTGCTGTGGCGAACTGGGATTGACTGGACAATTTAGTAGAAATGTGGCTATTAGTAAGAGAGGATCTCACTCCACTACTGGTACTAAACAGCACTGAAGCACCACTTAACAGTGGAAAGTAGAATGGACTGGACAGAAAATTCTGCATTTCTGACTTGCTGTTAAGCCTCAGTTTGAGTGAACAAAATAAATGTTAGGTGAGGACAATAATTTGGCAGGTTGAGTGTGCTGAAATTCTCATTGTAACCGGTAACATTATGATGTCTGTGCAACTGACAACAATCCAGTAACACGCATTATTTACACTGGCCAAAGATGGGAATAGTTTTGTATGACCCAGAAATTTATCTGTGTCAAAATCTCGCTAATTTTACCAGTATTACAACAAAATGTCAGTACTTTGGAAAAGTTTCCTCTCCTTGAGTTAGTTTGAAGAGTCAAGTGAAAAGACGGCTCTGGTTTGTCAGATGACCAACAGCGGCACATCTTTTGCCTTTGCTTGGGAGCCAGCATATGTTACCATCTTAATGAGGTGTAATGGTGGGAATCCAGCATGCTGGCATATGGTTCTCCGATGACTCCTTTAATGATATTCATTTGCGTCGTCGTTATTCACAGAGTTGTTTACCGCATGTTAGGTCAACACGTCAGTGGCTGGAGATTATGTCGGATCATCTGTCTCAATTATGGAAAAATCTAACAAAACAGACCATCCCCACTATTGGACGGACAATCGTAGAACTGAGCGGTGCCGGTGAAGTAAGGAAAGAATGCTGTCACTAAAGTGAACGCAATATCCGCATTTCTTTAGCCGTGCTATGATTCCAGCGCACTTTTGCCGTTAGAAAGTTAGGAAACACAAAAATAGACTTGCAGCTTGTGATGCCCATTATGACAATATAATGTGTTGTTGATCCTGTCTGCACATATAGGGGGGACAGCGCACTTAATTAGGGCCTTGACAAGCCTACTCTCCTAAAGTGATGAGATTAATCATAATTGGTGTCATTGTGAATTAGATCCTGCTTGGATGACCACCCCACTGGCAGGTCGGACCGTGGTGGAGACCCTTGGACGCTGCTGCTAGCCGTAGCTTCTCTCTCTTTCTCTCTCTCTCTTTTTCAGTCTCTCTCCCTCTCTCTGTCTCTCTATCACTCTCTCTGCCCAGCTAACTCAAGCCACTCTCCTGCTTTGAGGGGTGCAGATCTCAGCCAACAGACTAATGACCCCCTTTTGAAGTTTTTCTAAATCCCAGTCCGACCCTGCCCGTTACCCATGACCCCTCTCCTAATACCGTACGAGGTTAAAGAGGGACAGGCAGGTTGACGTTAAGATGAGGGACTGTTCGCTGAAGCAACTCACGAAATGGGTATTTGAGAGTGTGCGTGTGTGTGTGCGTAGGGGTGGAGGGATGATAAAATTCACTTTATCGCTGCAACGGATTAAAAACAATATATAACACACACTGTATACTGTATAATCAATGCTGCCCTCTAATTTTACACCTACACTGTGTTTTAGGTGCCAAAAGGCCATGTATGGCTAGAAGGTGATAACCTTGGAAATTCTACTGACTCAAGGAGCTACGGGCCGGTTCCTTATGCCCTCATCCGAGGACGTGTTTGCTTGAAGGTAACACGAGCTCATATAGAGTAAGTTGTGTATTGAAATGTCCTATACAGTTTTGGGGAAAAAAAAAAAATAAAGACCCCATTGCAAAATGATCAGCTCATGCCAAAAACTTCAATTAGCATAATAGCCCAATTGCCCATTTAAAAAAAAAAAAAAAAAAAAAAAAGAACAAATAAGATGAGTCGAGTTACCTCAATTCAATCTTTGCAGTTTACCGTGACCTGGATGATAAGGAATCCTCAGACATGAGGAAAAATTACCATTTTTAGCAAGCACATTCGTAGTTTTAATTGATATTGTGGCAGTAAGTTTAAAATCCACTAGCAAACCTCAGAAAAGGAAGACCTTTGCACCCGGCCAATTTTTGTGAAAGATTTGAAATTAATTAAATTCAAAATAGATATTTTGCATTTGTGCGTAATGTGCTGCGTCCTGCTTTGAGGGGACCAAAAGCTAGCGCCGTCTTCTTCTACACACGCGAGAGGTAGCTTCAGTTGAGGTAGACTCTTCACCTTCTACATGCAATTGCGGTATACGCTTCTTCTACGTGTGCTGAAAGTAGTCTTCTTTTTCTACACATTGGAGGCATCTACGCATGCCCAAACTAGAGTGCATTATACGGAACCACCATGTTTTAACCATTTTGTTTGAACAAGTTTTTGCTGTGCTTTTAAACTAAAAAAAAAAAAGTTTTAGTTTAAGTAGAAAATTCAATACATTTATGTTTTGGTTTAGGCATTGATACCTCCATTCTTTTACATCCATTCCAAGCCACAATAGCCATTTCACCGTTTTAAGCCCCTTTGAAAGACATGAGTCAGTTGGAAGTTCAAAGCAAGTGTGTCCGATTGACCAAAGCCCGGACAACATATTGTCTAGCTTTCCATTCTGCTGTGTTGTCATGTCACTGGATGTCATAACAACCACGACCCTGGAAACAGGTCAGCCAACCTTCTGTCCATCTGATTGGACAGCGGCACTCCACTGGAGAGCCTACTGCGACAGCTGATGAAATAACAAGATCTTGCTTAAAGTCTCACACGTCATTAAGTGCCATATTAGCATAAGTGTCGAGCAAATTGTTAAGAGTCGTCATAGTAATTGTCCCATTCATTGTTTTTCTTGTCTTTCTTGCCCTAAACAGCTCTGGCCCCCAGATAGTTTTGGGACCCTCAGTGAAAGTCCGTCCAGACGGTTTGTTAAAGATCAGGATGATTGCGATCCAGATTAGCTCTTCCTTTTGGGCCTTACCTTACTTTCTCTCAATTGTAAATAAAGCATACAGTATGTAATAGAAACAAATGTGTTGTGTGTTAACTAATTTATTGCATTTATTTTTATTTGACTGGCTACTTGGATGACTGTGTGACAATTTCAACCAGGTAATTTAATTATTTTAAACAGGTTCAACGTACAACCTAAAACCCAAGGCCTCAATAGGTACTTAAATTGCTTTACTTGTGATACCGGCCTTTTTATTTCTATATATATATATATATTTTTTTTTTAAATATTAAAAGTTTACATGATGACCGTGAACAAAAATCAGGTCTGTTTAAATAGGACAGATTTTAAAATGCATCTCAACCATATTTTCCAAACACTTTCTTAGTGTGGCTAAATAAAAGCACCATTGTTTAATTATTTGTTAGGCTACCAAACTAACTGGAAATATGTTACATTTACCATTCACGCATACAATATTAATCACTGTTTGAATAGGAACACCCCTCGAAAAAAAAAAAAAAAACAGGTTCACTGAGTATATTACCATTTATTGTCTTCTTGAACGTGAATGATTGCCAGGGTTTTGGTGTTTCTTTTGATTATTTATTTACTTATTTTTTTCATTGTGTTATGTAGACTTTGTGGAATATATAGCTGTTTTAGCACATTTTCTATGAAAGTTTCCAGAAGGGATTTAATTGTACTGTGGCACATCCATTGTCAATTTTTATGAATACTGAAATTTTATCCGACGAATTGAGGTCCAACTTTTAGCAGAAGCTGATTGAAGAGATTCTGAGCAGTGGCAAAATGAAAAAGCCTGCAGTTTATTTTTGTTCTATTTAGTATCATAATGCTTTCATCAGCCTCCTCACTGCTGCAAAAAGCGCTGCTGTGCTGCTGCTGTTATTTCTTAAAGGCTTACTGCTCTTCTTGGACACGGGGCATAGGAGTACATTCACATACTAAGCTGTTGAAGCTCAGCTGGTCATTCTCCGAGGCAGAGAGGGACTCGTCTTGGTCCCAGCTCCCTCAGGGAAGTGTGTTCCAGGCAGCCGTGGGTCCCTGTCCAGCTGCTTCCTCTGTCTGGAGGGGGGCCAGAGGGTCAGCGACAAGGCTCCGTGTGACACTGAATTATCTGCCTGAGTGTGATTGTGCCTGCTGGGAGGGATGCTCAAGATTGTGAGAGAGTGCTTGCGTGTGTATTTGCAGTTGAAAAAAAAATCTCCATGTGGGCTTGTTGCTGCAAGCGCATCTTTGTTTCTCAAGGTTTAATATTCATCTGCTGCGCGTCAACACGGTGCCAGTGTTGGGCTGAAATGCTGACACAAGTAGTCTTGCTGTTTCCGCTTGCCCTATTGCCGGAGCTTTGTATTTCAATCTTTGGATGAACACCATTTTTATGGTTGAAGGGACGCTAAAGGGTGTGCATACAGACTGTACATTGGAAGGACAAATGTGCATCAGTGTCAACGAGTTTGGATAATTGGGATTTTTCTAAATTGCAAACTTTGCATGGCAATTAACGAGGATTTATTGTGGTACAGTATACTGCAATCTCAAAACTAAAGGTTGGTTCTGAATAGGGGACTTAAACATGGGGATTTTTTATTTTTTTTGTTCAGCGTACTTTTATTGTCAATTCTTCAATATGCTCAACACATACAGAGGATTGAAATTATGGTACTCCTATAAAAATCAAATTAAAATTATGGTAGATACAGGATTAAAGTCTTAATGTGCAAATATTAAAGAACAGGTGACAGGTGCAACACTGGCAAGGTCAAAGGCAAATAAAACATAAATTAGATGACAAAACCCCATTGCTGGTAAAGTAGCTGGTCTGACCCTGAGACTTGTGTGTGTGTTTGCATACCTCTGCATGTGCATGTTTGTGGGCCATAAGAGTTCCGATGGGCACAGGACAGAAGGGGCAGAGGAGGTGGAGAGATCAGATTCCTGACATTCTGTTGAATAAGGTTCCAAAGATCTTCTCAGCTGCCCTCACTATGCGGTGCTGAGTGTTGCAAAATCCTTACTAAAACAGCCAGATTGTTTAGGATGGACTGGCGTGGGATGTCAACAGGGCTGAGGTGAAGTCTGCTGCCCTTAAATGCTAATGAGGACGATTGTACAGTAGTGTTGTAATATATAGACTGCATGCATATATCTGAGATACCATGAGACTTAATCAGCGCGATCATTACTCTTGTAATGGGTTGGTTTACAAGTACTTTTCCCCCCCACTTTAAAAAGGTTATACATTGCAGCCTTAAAGCCAAAATCCTGAGATTGTTCACTAAAGTCGAATCTGTTTCTTTCTGTTGTGCTTTCTGTACCACGAAAACCGCAATTTGCAGTGTGTTATGTGCATTTGTCCCCCATCAAAACCCCCTCCCAAAACAATAGTGCATATTAAACATAGGTATTGTAAAAGTTTAAAAAAATTCATTTACAGTGAAATAAACTGTACGAGTAGATGTTTTCCAACAGACAAACAAATTTCAAAGCTCAATTGTTAAAACTAAACAACAGGGTGCACCACATTATTAACAGCATTATTAAAGAACAAGTAATCCTCGGGGACTAATTTTACTGATCAGAACTGATTAGAAAAATTAATTAGGAGAGGGTCACCACTAACATTAAATGCTGACCGTATATATGTATCAATAAATAAAAAGTAGGACGAAGAGTTTTCCTGTGGGGGTATAGGGGCCCGGAAAATAATATCTCCAAAAGGGGGGCGCTGCAGAACAGGTTTAAGAACCACTCGGTTAGTGGTTCTGCCTCACAGGAGGTTCTGCATTGCTTTGTGGACTTGCAAATTTTCTCCAGGTAATTTTTCTTCTCTTATATTCCAAAAACATCCCTGCTTAAGACTGATGACTCTAAATTGTCCGTAAATGTGAGTGTAAATAGTGGTTTTACCTGTCCTGGCTGGCAACGAGTCCAGAGTGTACCCTACCTCGCCCTGAATCAGCTGTAATGAGGACAAGTAGTATATGAAATTGATGGATGGATGACGGGGTTTCAGCCAAGAAACATTGTAATTAGAACCCTTAACTCTTGGAAGTACAGTAGCTATGCTGAGTATTGCAAATATTCTTTCCCAATGCTTGCAGTTTTGTAAGCTGTTCCAAAGGACTTAAGCAACGGAGACACTAAATGGGACAACTGGGGTGGAAAAATGTTAGACGCCGAATCCAAATCCTTCAGAAGTGCAGACATGAAATAAAACCGCATATGGGTAAAGAGCCGCTCGCCTTTGGCAATGATCTGCTTTGTTTTTCTGTCCGCAATGCAGAACACATGAGCTTGAAAAGTTGCTGCTGTATTTCAACCAAATGTTCAGCAGCCCTTTTTAAGTGTAGTGTGTGAAGAAGGATCGAGTGTATTTGTCTTTTTTTTTTAATTGATAATACAAAATCTCATACAAAAAAAAGTGGGAATATATTTGCATCCATCTCCGTCCCAATGCTGCATCAATCCAATTACCCTTTAAGCACTCTTCCTACTCTCCGTGCATTGATGCTCTCATCTGTTTACTTCCTTTGCGATTTCTTGTTCACCCGCCGCCCCCCCACATGCACCACTGTTGACATGAGCTGATGAGAGTTTCTCCTTTCATTGACAGATCCTTCTGATCATTCGCTCCTTTTAATCAAGCCCAGTAGTACTTTTTAATTAAGACATCACAGTTGTTGTTTGATCACGCTTGTTTTTCTGAGAAAGCGAGGGGGTATGGGGGGTCTTTGGCTCTTCGAGGGTGTGTAAAGATGACCGAACAGCTTCAATTGGGTCAGTTACGTTCTCCAACTTCTGAGATGCGTACTTATTTGCCGATGCAGCACACATACCTGTATGCCTCCAGAGATCCATACGAGGCAGATTGTACTGGAGCCCGATTGAGCTCCCAACTGTCAATATGCCGGGATGAACACAAAAGAACTAACAAAACTGAACTTTATCTAACTATTAAATATTCTCATTGCTTCAGTTCAAGAAAGCTAATCCATCCATCCATCCATTATCTACCACTTTTCCGGGTCAGGTCGGGGGGGAAGTAGCTTCAGCAGGGCTACCCAGACTTCCCTTTCCCCAGCCACTTCTTCCAGCTCTTCCGGAGGGATCCCGAGGCGTTCCCAAACAAACCGAGAGACATAGTCTCTCCAGCGTGTCCTGGGTCATCCTCGAGGTCTCTTTCCGGTGGGACATGCCCGGAACACCTCACCAGGGAGGCGTCCAGCAGGCAACCGAATCAGATGGCCCAGCCACCTCATCTGCCTGAAAAAACATTTGCCTACGATCCTTGAAATCCCCGAAAGTCCTTGAATATTACTGCTAAATTTTGTGTATTTGTTGCTTTTTAAAGAAAAATAACAGCAGTTGCAGCATCAGATTTACATATTTTTCTACAGCAGCGATGGGAAAAGACCCTTCATACTCCTTTTGTCCTATTAGGTCCTTCCAGGTTGTCTTCAAAGTGTGATACTAAATTGTTAAAAAAATACAGTACATTTGGTGTTAACGATAATGTATTACGGGTGTTTGTAGGTTAAGAAGACGACGACCGGCCAGCTCTAAATCTTTCGGCCCCATTCTGGCTTTTGTAAGTTTCTTTCGGCTTGTCCCGTTAGGGGTCGCCACAGCGTAACATCTCAGATGAACGCTCATATTTGTTTGGCACAGTTTTTACGCTGGAAGCCCTTCCTGACGGGGAGTAGAGGCCCCAGTGAGATACCAACTCACGACCCCAGATTTACCAAACCAATGCTCTAACCACTGAGCTTTACAGCATAAAACTATGCTTTCAATGTAAAATCAAAATTTTCTGCTCATTATATCTACACATTGCTAATGTTGCTTTTTACGGTTCTAAAATGACTTCCTTTTCGGATAGTGATGTACATTACTTGGATTAGGGTGAGTGTCGATAACATTTTCTTTCATGTTTCTATATCTGATGAGCAGTTTTAGATTTTTAGATGGGGAAATCAAGCAAAAATAAATGTAACCACAAACAAATTATTTTTGAAACGTACAGTACATGTTTCTCTCTGCAATGTGGAAAAAAAGACCAACAGTATACCAGTACAACTCATTCTTTAGTACTCACCGATACTGATGCAGAGTACCAATACTGCTAGTACATTTGATACATACAATTTCACCCAACTAATTTCCAGATAGTTGTGGAAAAAAAGACTTTTCTTTCTGACATACATGGTGATTTCCCCAAGCAAGGAGGACAGATTTTTTTTTTTTTTTGCCTTTAACATCTTGGCTTGTATCGGCAACCTTTTCCTTGACACCCTGAAATAAGGCCAGTATTGGCCTGACAGTGATACCCTGTGTTGGTATTTGTCTGTCCCTAATTGTAACTATAGCTTTACATTTACCTCAGCAGGGTGCCGTGAATTCATCTTGAAGGCGATTTAAAAGTCAGAGAATTGTTGACTGTGTGTAAACTCTGATAGTGAAAGTCAAGTGATTTCTTTTACATAAATACTGGCCTATCTTTGCCGTTCTTTTTGGCCAAAGGCAGTAAACCACTTGCACAGTACTTATTCCCACTAATGGTGTGGGTGGATGGAATTATGAGTATACGCAGGGTGTTGGTGATGCTTTAGGGGATGCGGGCTTCGCTGTATAGACTCATCGGGTCCTAATGGAAAGCTAAGGGACCTGTGTCCTCGGGCAAAGAGTGATTCACGGGATGACAGAGGCCTCAGTCCGACAGGCCTGACCTATATCCCTATTTGCATAATAGCGAGGCGCAAAGAAGAATTGACACAAACATTTCTTGTTTCGACCGTTTCAGCTTTACATGTTTTTAGTGTCCTCGCACAAACTGTGTTGAATCTTTTGTCAGCGAAAGCGGTGCTGCATTAATGCGTATGGTTGTCGTTCTCTGCTATGCTCGCCCAATTAGTTTGTTGGTGTGTATGAGTCAGGAGGAAGAAGGTAGCGCGTGTGTGTGCGTGGTTGCGTGTGTGTGTGCGGTCCCCCTGGCATGTCCTGGATCCTGTAGCGGGATACGGAGGCCTTTCTGCCTGGTTTACTGATGAGGCCTGTTCGGCTTCCAGACAATTTAGCAAAGGAAACTGCACAATAAACATAAACAGACAGTGAGTGAGCCAGGCAATAAGGGAGAGCGAGCACACACACAATAAAAAACAAAAGGTGTGTGTCAGCAGATTTAAGTGTTTATTATTTGTGGTAATTTAAGGACCTCAATGCCACTCATTGTGCTGTATCAGTACTTTCTGAGCGTTACGTTCTTCAAGTCACAGTGAAGTTTTGAAGTTTTCAAATATAGTCGTCCCTTGAGATATGAGTAATATGTTCTATGATCACGCTCATGACTCAAAATTGTCAAATCATCTTTTCCCATGAATATAAATAGGAATTCCTTGTGTGTTGTTACATACTTGGCCATTAAAGCTGATTCTGAGTCTGAAATGTAATTCATCACAGATTTCCCCCCACCCCCCCAAAAATAGGTTTTTTGATAAGGGAAATACTGGTATTCTTCAACATTATAACATATAGGAAAACATAATGAAACAAAAACCAAAACCATTTATATTCAAATATCTATTGCTAATCATAGCCATAGATCCTATTTATTGGCCCGGGTATGGTGTTTTCCATTATGTGTTAGCATGAAGCTACAGGACTTTAGGGCAAAATTCTGTGGTTGTTTTAAATACATGATGGGCAATTCTTGTACTTTTATGTTTGGTTTTACAGTGAATTTCAACTGAGATTGTCATTAAACTGCATGAATCCCATTTTTTTTTCTTTTTAGAAGAATCCTCTATCTGTCGAACTGCTGCTTTTTATGAAATAAATTGAGTGAGCCCTGCCACCAATCAGTAGTATCAATTTTTTTTGCTTCGATAGAGTAAAATATCTTCCAAATGCGACCTCATATCTTGAAAGACTCGTAAGTAGGGTTACTGGATGCAACTGTCCTGTGTATCCAGAATGAAATGTCACTGCGAACCTCTTCAGACCATCCTCCATGAATCAGGAAATAATCTACAAACTGACAGAGAAATTTATCTCTTTTCTCTTGAACAGTTTGGTCTTGGTGGAGGTTTAGTTTTAGTTTTGGTATCATTCCACGGCAGATGTAACTGATTTCTCCATGCGCCGCTCAGGTGGGTGACTGAAAGGATATTGTCGAGAAAAGGGGGAGTGGGGGAGGATGGATGGATAACAAGTTTGAACCTTGGACCAAGCCTGGTGGTTGATGGGGAGCTGGCATGGGCGAGCAGAGCATTGCGTGCATGTTTGTTTGTCTTCGTCTTTGGTCAGTGTAGTTCAAAAGCTGAACCGCACCCAAGCTTTGGTAATGATGCAGCTTGCCACAAAAGACTACAATAACCAACAGTCTGCGGCCAGCCAATTACTGTCCGCTGTAATTATATTTCCAATTCACAAGTAACAAGGGGAAAGTGGCCCAGCTCAACTAATCATTTCGAGTAATTACTTTTAAAACTAATTAAAGTTTTTTTGCTATGCGTGTCTGAGTTTGGAGGGAGGTTTTTGTTTGTGTTTTTGTTGGTGTTTCACTTTGTCAAACAACTTGAATAGAAAGAGCAGGGGGAGAGGTACTGGGGGGGGGGCTCCTCACTGTCAGCATTGAGGCAGGCAAAACATCGAGCAAAGCCGCGGATTTGAGAAACTTGGTCATTATGGATGTTGGGTGAGTTTTGAGTGAGTCCATTGTGTCAGAGAGAATGCTGTTTTCATCCGCCGGGTGTCTGAAACTCTGGCTTGACTGATAAAATAGATTCTTGGGAATGTCAGCTTGACCGCCATGAAAGCAGAGTGTGTGGGATGTGACTCAATTGCAAAATTATGGGATATTGGAGCATTTCCATTGGTAATTGACGAGCGTAAACTAAAAGCCTGCAAAATCCCAGAATCATATTTTCATTTCAGGGTCATGGGTAACTAGAGCTTCGGGTGAGAGGCCATGCACACCCTGGATTGTTAGTCACTAAATCACACGGCTTATGTACAGTAGGATCAAATTCACACCTACGTGCAATGTATAGCTTTTGATTGCCAAGAAATATGTTTTGACATGTGGGAGGATACTGAAATACTAACAGCAAACCCATAGAGAGACTTTCCAACAGAGATGTAAAACCAGATACGCTGTAAAGTACTGCAATTAATTAAAAAAAATAACATTTCCTTCTCAATGTGATGGGCGTCTAATAATAAAATAAAACAAAAAACCGTATAGGATTCGTTTTTGCGGCCTGCTACACGTGGAGTGTATTTTTGTGCAAGTGTGTGTGTGACAATGTTTCCAATCGCAAAATCAGCAAGATGGGCTGTTTTATATTTCATGAGTCTCGGGGTTTCTTTTTATACCGTACCACCCTGAGACACGCAAATACCCGCTATACATACAGCTGGGCAAGACATGCACGCATGTATGGTGACTCGTAAATGTAAAAAGCTTGCGATCAAGACAAGTGGGTGGGTTATTTCTGAGACTAATATCACCTAATAATGTGCAGCGCGTCACTGCAATTTGCATAATTCTCCTTGACACGTTTCGCTAGAGCACATGCAAATAAAGTGGGCTTTGTCTTTACAATTAATTTGATGAAAGAAATAGAATGAAATAACACAACAATCTGCATTCTTTTAAACTAACAGCCACATTTCCCTAAAAATAGTTCATACAGCAGCAACCTGTGAAACTTTCTCAAGATGTTTCTCAAAATTATGATTGTTAAAACCTAAATTTGAATCTTAGCAAAACTATCCACTTTTAATTTCTTTATTTTATTTCTTAGATTCCTGCCCTGTTGTGTTCCTAATGGTTCCTTAGTGGGTCCAATCTTTTTTTTTTTTTTTAAACTAGCTCAAATTTAAATCAATCATTAAAACGCGCATTTCTTTTCAGTGTATACATATGATATATATATCCTCTAGAACAGTGATTTCCAACCTTTATATAGAGCCAAAGCGCATATTTTACAATTGAAAAATCCCACGGCACACCAACAAAAGTAAATGTCACCAAAAATGGATAGATTAATTACTGTATGTACTTCCCGCCATCTAATAGAGGAGGATTTTTTTGTTCTGTCTGTCATTGTGCCTCACTGGCATAAATAGATGAATAAAGATACATTATTTCTTGGAAATACATTTTTTAGCAATTACATGAAATTAGATAACACCTGAAGAGCACTCAAGGCACACTAAGGTACCCCGGCACACTGTTTAGGAATCACTGCTCTAGAACATAAACATATGACAAGCTACATTATGATTATTATATTTAATCCTGAACAGCATTTTCAGTTCAAACACAATAGCACAATCTCTTTCTGGATAATATGTATATTTCTGGATCTGCATCACATTTGATTTTGCAGGGGTACCTTCTACTGTAAACATGGAGCCCATGCATGACTCAATATCATATTGGATCCAGAGAAATGTAATTATTGTCGCTTCTTTCAAATTAATATTCTTGGGTCATTTGTGAAATATGCTGTCCATAAAAAATACAAATAAAAATAAAATCCTGGAAACCTGCATTACTCAGTGTGCGCTTTAGGCAGTGTCCACACTCTAAACACTTGTATGTGCACACAAACAAGCATACCCCATCATGCCTCTGGTAGTTGTCATCCCAGACCACTCCTGATGTTGTGATGTCTCATTATTAGACATCTTACAGCAAAAAGCACAGCGCTCGCCTTCTCACTTTTGCAAGGCTGTGGTGACAACTTATCTTTTATCTCAAAATGTTTACTTCTTGCCCTGTCACCTAGACAGAGATCTTCAATATACCTTAGTATTAGGAGATATTTATTGTAAATATTTGTCTGCAGCAAAATTTGGCTTTTGGATGCCAACCCAATTCCATGTGGATGGTACGTCCATATGGATCCCTAGGGCCATTGCCTCCTCTGCCCCACTTTTGCACACTAGTGTCAGATCGGAAGTGCTTCAATCATCAGACAACACTCATGAGTAAAACAAATTTACTAATCATTAACAACGTACTATTCATCCTGATCATCCAGAAATAGATAAAATTATCTGTATTTTTTTTTGTCTTCAAGAAAAATAATGTATGGAGCATGGTGAAGCGGCGCCCGAGCGCCCTCTATTGACCATCTCCCACTGCCAGTACAGATAATTCGCTGTTATACAAATATCATCACAGATAAATGTGCAATGTACAAAAAAACACTGTTCATAGTGTTGAAACAAGTATGTCAATAGAGATTTCACGTCTATTGTGTTGCTGTGACTTTTTTTGACAACTCAGTCTTACTGAGTTTTGAATTCGGTCTCAACATTGGAAATGGAGTACTTTAAATTTACTTAATTTGAACATATTATTCAAATGTGTTAAGATGACACATTTAAATATTTCAATCGCGTGCGACCGGTGTACATGTTCCAATTAAGTAAATTCACATGACTTTTTTTTTTCCAGTGTATCATCCTGTTATATTTTTTTCTTAAGCACTGATGGATGAGTGCTTGAGACTCAAAGCAGCAAATAAAAATCACTCACTCACACAATTAGTTTTATGATGTTGCTCAGCCCCTAAAGTATTATTATTATTATTATTATTGTTGTATTGGTGATTGTTAATTATGCACAAAAAAATGAAATCCACAATTTGTGATTGTTGTAATCATCTAATGTGCTAACGGGAAAGATTTAAAAAAAAAAATCTTTGTGTATCATTTGCTAATAGGATTTAAGTTGAGATGTTGAATGCTACGCAAGCACACTTGACGTTCATCTTCATCTGTGCCCTGACCCGTCCTTGTCTGAGCATCATAGCCATTATGTTCACTGCGAGGGTCTCTGCGCTGGAGATTTCTCTAGAGTGTGCAAACTGTAAAGGAAAGGAAATCTGAGAAAGGGAGAGGCATGGGGAGAGGGGGTTGAAGGGGCATGGCTGCAAAAAAAATAGGACACAGAGGAGAGGTAGTTTGATTGAAAGTTGTCTGGCCTGGTGCCCACCGAGGTTGTTCCCCCCGTGGACTCTTATTATCAGCAGAGGGACTTCCCCATTGCCTTGGCAGGGAGCGTCTCGGTTCTCTCCCCTGGAGGATGCTATCCCATTTGGGAGGCCTTGAATAGGGGTCCCCGCATCCCGTCTGAGTTCTTTTCAGAGGGGAGCTCGGTGGCGTAAACAGGCTTCATGTCAACATCAGCATCTCAGACTTCTCAGTAAGAAATTCAGAGTCCCTGTGACCCTGTCGCCTGACCACCTCCCTCCTGAAAGAAACATCGCTTTGGGCTTGAATAGAAAGCCTTTTAGAATTATCTCTTTTCATTGGAACCTTTAAGGTCGAACACAGTCTGTCGAGCTCCACTTTGTACTTGGAAACATTTTTTTTCCTTAGGACATAATGAAGCGAGATTGGTGGATATGCAAGAAAACAGGACCCAACATCCCAGTCCAGTCATTAATTATCTTTTGTAAAATATTACTATTACTCCAGTTCACTAAGTCAATTGTGGAAGGAGCAGTACAATGTCCATTGAATTGAAGCAAAAAAAAATAATAATTCTTTATATTTTTTGTTAATTATATCATTTCAAATGTTATAAAGTGCAATAATATAGAGTACTATTTTTCTTAATAAAACATTGTAAAAAAAAGCTTTTTTGGAGGAGAATAGTTTAATGGCATTCCCATTCATTTCAATTTTGAAAGCTGATTTGAAAGATGAGTGTTTTGAGTTACGAGTATGCTCACAGAATGAATTAAACTCATATCTCTCTTCTTACTCTTACACTTCTAACTCCAATGAATCCAAACGGGATGTTTGGCTGCCCGACTCTTTTAATATTCTCAACTGTTAAGTATCAGAATAAGTTAAACACAGGAAAACGTAAAAAGAATCTCAATTCTCTTCATTGCCAATGCTTCCTTTGGTGCTTTCTGAACTGCAGCATTGTGCGTTTGTGAGAATTTAACATACAGGATAATGTTAAAATTCAAGCGGCTACATGTGGTTTTTAACATGCAGGTCATGCATCAGCTTTCTGGAGTTATTTATTCCCGTTTCACCATAACTTGCTGTGTGTCCGAGACTATTTAAAGTGGACGGTTAATTTCTAGAGGAATGCGGTCGGCTGCAGTGTCTGGTGATTGACATGTTCAATGTGCTGTGTGTAATGCAAGTAAATCCACTTTAGTGTGTGTGCGTGTGTGGTATCGACAAAACAGGAGACATGCAACGATAAGGAGAAATATGCATAGATGGGTTTATTTCATTTTTGTTTCTTTTGACCACAACCCAATGGTGTTGGTTGGCTATGAATAACGTCTTGACTTCCTCTTGAGTCTGAAAGTGTTGCTCTGCCTTACAATTGATTTAAGGGTTTGGGCTTAAACTTTAGTCCTGTTTTCACCAAATGGTTATGTTCTGTTAAGTACTGTTTATTTTTTGCCCCCCCCCATTGTTACATTTGATTGTTTTGTTTTGATTGCTCTTGATTTGATGACTTAGTTGGTTCGTAAAAAAAATACCTAACCCTCATATTATGTCATCTGTGTTTTTTTTTTTTATTTTGTGTCGCTCTTATACCCAATACTTATGGGGATGTGAGTAAATTGGCAAAAAAGTTCATGCACCATCGAAATTTATTTATTTATTTTTAAACTGTCTACAACAGTGGATGGCTGGCCTGTCCCAAGTGCTATTCAAGATAAATTTACTAAAGGGTACCAGTATAATTGATCTGTACTTGACAGTTTTTGCCATCCTTTAGTTCTTTTACCTCCTTGAGTGGTACAAAACTTGATGTATAGCTCAACAACAAGGGATGCATTGATACCATTTTATCAGAGTACGAGTACTAACCTGTGAATCCTCGGCAATGCTGAATACCGATACTTGCTATTGCCATTGTTTTGTAATTACAAATAAGCGATATTGGAAACTAATCTCTCGATGACTGAGAACACCCTTGTAGGTATATGAAGAACACGGAAATGTATGTCTTTTATTTATCTTTTCAGCCTTCTCTGCCATGGTAAGTTCATTGTCGGGCTGTACTCTGTTGCAACTGATATAATGTCAGACTACCAGATGAGCGTTTCGATGCTGCCGAACACGGTGGCTTTATGCTCACACACCTGGTGCCTGAGGTCCCACCTATGCAGCCATCTGGGTAAATAGTTCCTTTTGTAAGTGCTGCATTGTGTCTTAATGTGGTAAATGAGTGGGATAAACACAGAGCACGGCTTCCTCTGGTGAGGAGTCGTAGCCGTGCAGTGTATTGTAGGCCTAGTGTTTACCACCCATCTCTCTAGTTTCTGAAGCCAATAGTTGGCCATGAGTGGATCATGCAGCAGCCATTACCCATTCACTCTCTCTCTCTCTCTCTCTCTCTCTCCTCTCTCTCTCTCTCTCTCACACACACACACACACACCACACACACACACACACATAGGCGCATGCACACAGTTCGCTTCTTCACTCTCAATTTAACCCTGGTGTGTGATGGGGCCCACACTTAGGCTCCTTGCGGGTGTTAATGGCCAATGGAGCAGATATCGTAATGAGTGATCAATCTAGTTGCTTGCCGTCACTGCAACACATTAGCCATTCATACAGATTCAGTCCACTCGCCCAAGCAGAAGATCTGGATGCATATTTTATGTTTATCTATTACCCATCTCGTCTAAGCAGACCCGCTCATAAAGCAAAGAAGTTGAAAAGGTGGCAAAGTCGACGGCGAGACGCCGAGCTCGAGCGATTCATCTGTGAATGATAACGAAGTGATTATTGCAATCTTTTGAAACTTCGTTACAATTAAGGTGCATCGTAAAAGCTGGCCCCCCGAAAGAGATGAAAGTGAGCATATAATGTGCATGGGGGTGGGGGTTGGGGGGGGAGACAGCAGCAACCCTGGGAGATGAGCGGAGTGTCTGCTTTTAAGTAGCTCAATCATGCACCTGTCACCCCGCTTCCTCATGTCCACGTCCGTGTTTACCAAAATGAGCTCTGACAGAAGACATCAGCGCTGGTTTGTGTGCAAACAGCGTATGTGGACAGCCTCATGAAGCCCGCCACGTCTTGCACTCTAATGCATTTTTTAGCTTTCGCCATCATGCGAGATCTCATTTTCGGCTATTTAAAGCCGGAAGAATTTACACTCTTCCAGTTGAGGGGGGTGGTAATTTGGTGTTGGTTTGCTGAGACAGCACGAGAACAAGACCTGCAGCATGTAGGCTAATGTAGCAGCACCTTATCATGTCACCGTGGCATTTGTCATTATTACCTGAATACATTTGTCACAGCACCCTACTCTGACACCTCCCAGCGAACTCGATAGCGGCGTCGTGCATTCCGAGCCACCCGAGCAAACTCTGAAAGCAGGTTTCAGGCAAGGCTGGTTCCAATTCATCTGTGATAAATGGCCAGATAAAACAATCAGTGCACGTGGTGTCATGGCGCGGGGTTATCTCGCCACACTGCCACTCTACCACTTTGCAGGCATGATGCCTTGTTGAGGAGGAAAAAAGTGAAAGCGCTACATGAGGTTCGTCAGTACTAAAACTACAGTATGAAGAATTACTTACATTTTAGGCCCTGTGTAGCCATTAAGGACTTGCTGTACGTATGGCGTGAGCTGCTCTTTCTGTAGCGCATGTTTCTCCACAGCAGTCGAGTGCCTAAGTTCCTGCATCTCCAGGATGCAACAACGGGCCTAATTGTTGTTTTCTTTCACTTGTACAGTGCACATCATGTGGCTGTTATCGCATCTCTCCCTTTCCCCGGCCCCCAACCCAGCTCGCTCTCAGTGTTGAAACAAGCGCCGCTCTGCACGCGAAGCTCCCAACATCCGGCAAACTAAAAGCACTTGTTCTATAAAACATCTGCTTGCCAGATTACACCTGTTTAATCTATATACTGGTGAATAAGTGTGTATTTTTAATATGTATATAATTGTTGTTGTAGTTTAAAGTGATGTAAAAATGCACTGCCTCATACAAAGAGCTGTTTCTCATGCTTTGCCCGTCTGTGTAGCTAAATCCGGTGATGGAAAATATTAGAAACCGCTTTCAGGATAATGCAATTGTGGAAATTCCAGGCACAATACAAAAAACAATGTTAAATTAAAAAGCTTGTCATTTTGATTAGATGGGGGCACTGTACCTAATTATGTAGCCAGTCAGTGTTGATAAAAGTACTGATTTAGACCGCGCCCCACCCATTTTTATGTATACATGTATAAAACTTTACTTGGACTGAAATTACAACATTCATTGTTTTGCACTCAGATTTTTATGACATCATTTTTCAAATGATCCAAAATGCAATAACCATGCACTAATTAACAGTGTAATTTACATGAAACAGACCCAGAGAATATTTTTTTAACCAAGCATTTTACATTACAGTATTTTTTTTCTGTGAAAAAAGTGCAAGTAGATGGATCATCACATCTTTAAAGAGTAGGCGTCCTGTTAAACTCCAAAGAAATTGTTACAACAGAGCCTGAGACGAGAGGTACATATGACAACACTCCCACCTAGAGGCGTGCACAGAAAGGGTAAGGACTAAGTTGACAAGCCTAAAACCATTATGAATCATCCATCCATCCATTTCCCAAGCCGCTTATCCTCACAAGAATCAGTACCCCTTTTAACCCGAACGCAACGGTGACCTAACCTGCTACATAGTGAAAATTCCAAGTTTCTTTTGAAAAAGGGCAAAACCACTTTCACAGAACATTTTTCCTGACCCTTTCATTGCCAAAAGAAGCAAAAAACAGTCCATGCTGACATGTTGAGGGTTAGGTGTTAAAGGGGTACAGACATGCAGCGTCATTATTGTGGTTTTTACAGAAAATACATCGGCGTTGCGCTCAAAAGGCTCGATTGTGCTTACATCAGGTGGGACATGGTCCACCAGAGTCCCAGCTGGCCCAACAGAAGCAAGCCAGCACATGCTGCTCTCCTGTGCTATCACAGGGACAGAACCGCGGGACTGGACTTTAAAGAAAAGAAGTAGCAGAGGTCGAGCGAGGACTCACCTGTGAACCAGAAAGGCCTCGTTCAGGTGGGACCTGTCGACCTGCTGCCACATGGGCCCAAATGCTGGAGGAGGTGAGGGGGTGGATGAAGGGGCCATCTGCAGTGTACATGTGCATTGCTTACGTACTTACCTACAACATCAGTAGACCTATGTGTTTCATGATCAAAAACATACTCAATATGCACGTCAATATGCATACTGTGCATAGTGTTTGAATTTTATGAGGAATTGTACAAGCTGACAAAAAAACCTTTCTCTGTTGCTGCCATGGAAACCTGAATACTTACTCTGCAGTTCTGTAATGGTGAACCAGTCAGGACACCTCTCGTGTTTGCTAGTCAGAGCATCAGAAGTTACTTTTCCCAAGTTGTGACTTGTTTACATACAAACTGGACTGCATTGCAATATAAAAATATAGAAATATCGAAAACGTTTACTAGAGTGAGATTTTAACACGGACTAGCTTCAGTATATTACTGTTTAGCATGCAGGGTTTCTGTAATTCAATGGTTTTTCAACTTTAAATATTGAAACATCTTGTCTCACAATTGGTCAGTTTGTCACCGTACTGAGTATATACTGCAGGCATAAAAGCACACAAAATGTAAAAACAACAGCAAAAATTATGCGCTATGGAGCCTGGACAAACTGAACAAAACAGCGTTCCAAATGTCAGAATGGATTCGCGATTTCATACCGAATACATCGAAGCTCTTGTGACGGTGACAATAACAATGATAGTGACATGATCCTCCATATTTGTCTGTAAGTCAAAGGTCAGCTGCTTCTCCAATTGGAACAATAACAGTCAAAACAAAATCAGACACACTGATCGCAACAATAACATACAGCGACAGCGACAGCCAATGACCTTTGCTGTTTCAACCAAAGAGCTGGTTTTCCGATGATACGTGCGCCCGCAAACACGCAAACAAACGGACGCACACACACACACACACACACAGAAGGGAACATGAACATTTAATTGGGATTTAATTTGGCTAAAGGCCTGAGGGGGCTTGTTTGGTTAGCTGGTTTGTGTCTCGTTTCCCGCTCTCTATTATCATTTAGATTGTGCTCGTTGAGGGGGTTAAGAGTGATTAACAGATGTCCAGGGGCTTCGTTTCCTTTGGAGACTTCCAGAAAAAAAGACCTGCGCCATCAAATTAAAACAACAATATGTGATCATTTAAGGCCACAACAACTATTTCCAAAACAGAACTTGTGTAATAATGTCTTTATCATTATCATGGTGACCCTACATCACTTACTTTTTGGGCTATAAAATTGCTGCACCTGCAGTGTTTATACATACTTTGCAATGCTTATTTTACGTTATATGTGAGGTTATGCAAGCCATTGTTTTATGCATCATTCCTTACAACTGCTTTAGCAGATTTGTGATGCATTTTACGCATCGGTGTCAAACTTCAGGCCTGGGGGACAGATCCAGTCCGCCATTTCCTTTCATTTGTCCTGGGTAACCAACAATGTGCATCTACAGTACTTCATTTTCCAACTCATGACTTTGAGAAATTGAAACCTTTTGAAAAGGAGAAAGGATGATGCGTAGATGATGGTGATACCCTTTATATAGATATATATATATATATATATATGGTTCTACGGTTAATAATGGCCCAAAGAGGCCCAAGACAAAATTATTTTAACATCGCTGATTTACTGTACCACTTAATTTGCATGCATTTACGTGCCTCACAGGACTTTTAACTGCTGTCTACTTTTATTTACCACAGTAGGTTTAAAGTAAATTATACATCACAACTATAGGGGAACACAGACACAAAAAACAAGCAAAACAATTCTCTGCATTCTAGCTACATTTACCTCTGATTCAGATCATCCTATACAATATGAAAACACGATAGAACATTTAATTATCAGCATTGACGTCCGCTTGCTTGTCGACTCAACAACCCATTTGTATGCTTATTAGGGCCTGAACAGTAAATTACACTTTACAACTATGGGGGTGCATAGGAGGAAAAAGTCAACGACAGACCAAGGCTGAAGCTTTAACAAAAGCAATTTGTGAGCAGTATGTACCTTCCTGATCCCATTTCTTATTCTGAAGCAAGGGGAAGAAAGCTTAGTTTTGCTCACAAAAGTGGAAAAAAATCGGATTGTGGCATTTATGTGCGTTTTGCTCCCCGTTTGCTAGTTATCTGGTTACATTTTGGTTCATTGATTGGAGAGGGGAGACTCAGGTTTAAATGCTTGTGTTTTTGAGTTTAAAGGGGAAAAAGGCAAAAATAACTCTTTATCTGCAATCTATGAGTTTCATTTTTGGTGCATGCAGTAACCTAAGTGTTTCCTTGAGAAACAAGTGACCCGACTCAGAGGTTTTTGCGAAACTAAACATATTTCAACAGATTAGAATTTTAGGATACAAGCTCTGTATGATAGCATTGAACTCCTTTCAGCATGCTTCACAACAAGCAGCAGTTTGGAGGTGAACAATGGACCATAAGCACAATAAAACAAGCATTTCCAGTGGTAAGGTGAGGAGGAATACCCGTTTCTAGTATGCGTTTGTTTCAAGCTACTGGGACGCCATGTGACGGAAAAAGCTAATGTCATCTTTGAAATGTGTAATAATGTGGGGTTGTGTATTATTAGGTATAGGTATATACAGTAGTTTGGTGTTGAAACGTTTTGAGGACTGAAATTGAATCAAAAGATTGTATTTTTTTAAAAGGTGAAGGGATAGCTCCTTCCGCCAATATAGCAATGTGTTCAACGTCAACTGAAAAAAATACAAAACCCCATACACGGTCAAACGATCACATGACAGCGCTTCAGATAATGGGTATTCGAACACAAACCGCATCAACACGTCGACATACAATATAACAATACTCACATGCATATATTCTTTATCCTGTGTGAAAAACAACCAAACTGAGTTACTTCCTGGAATTGTGAAACTCTGACACTGCCACTTCAGAGCGAAGTAACGCTCACCAAAAGGAGCTGCAATGGACAAGTTTTTAATTTTTTGTATTAAGTGCAATATTGTAGCGCACTAGTTTGATTATTAAAAACATAATGGAAATTTGTCGGAGATGCTGGAACAAAATAATGGCATTTCCATTGATTTCAAGGAGGGATGATGATTTAAGGTCACAGACGGAACTACACTCTTTTCTCAAGGCTTTGTATTATTACATTTCATTTGTGAGTTTTTGCAACTGGCTGTAGTAAGAATTATTAAGAAGGTAGTAATGTTGCCTGAAGGAAACGTTAAACTACTTCACCTCTATCACCTCTTATTTAAACCCTCTCTTATGCGATAAGACACTCTGTTACCACATTTAATCGTAAGCATTGAACTCCCACGTGCCTGTCCAGTGCGCGTGAATATCCCCGCGGGCTAACGCGCGCCCGGAAAACACACGAGCTGCGGTTGCTTGTTACAAAGTCCTCCGTTGACCCTGACGTTCAATTTAAGCAACACCAGTTTAAAGTCCTGTTGACAAGAAGCGGGAAGCGAGAAGAGAAAGAGGATATGACATGAGGAGAAATCGGCTCCTTCTGTTGCTTGTCACTCCGGATTATTGAAGATTTACCCAACATGCACCTGGGGGAATCAGTGTCTGTCCACCCGGGTCGCTGTGATCTCATGTCGAAATACACACACACATTCCCTCATTCCTTGTCTTCCACCTCGACATACGAAAATCTGCACTTATTCTCTCTTTTATTCCCCGTCTCCTGGCATTGTTTTGTAAGCGTTCGGATTCCAGCGGGTCACGTACTGTATGTCAGCCCATGTATGTTTCCACATATGTGTACATGTGCGAGCAGATGTTTGCTCGGGGCGCTCTCGCATGTCCGTCCCTGCTAACTCAATAGAAATGTGGGACAAACTTGAGATCACAAAAGAACTTTGCACTGCGATGTATTTGGCACACACATCTGAATAAGCTTTCACTTCGTCTGTACTGCATCACGCCGGGTGTCCTCATTTTCGGGGAGAAGGAGGGGCTTGACTATTCATTACATGGCAATTTATTGTAATTTGCATTATTTCTACGTGTTCACAGAGGAGGAAAAATACATCTGTTAATAGCTCCAGCTCCTTGATAATGTCCCCGCAGAATGTGCATCTCCCCTCTATCCGATAGTAATAGGTCCCGGAAACATGGCTGTAGTTATTACAGTTATTTATACATTTTACTCCACAAAGCCAGCCTCACACACCTCAGTGAGCAGCAAATATATTTTGTCAAACTCTTTCATGGTAATTCAATGAACCGTGACCTTTGGATGACAATTAATGCCAAATGTATTCCCACAATGTTCATTTATTACTAGCTAATTTTACCTCGCCTGCATTTTCTACTGCCCGCGTATTCGTGCAATTCTTGTTCAAATGAGCTCTTCATCATTAGCCTCACCAGGACAAAGGCCTCGCTGTCCACTCGTTGCGACTGTATTGCAAAAGTCAACTTTAAATTTCTAATGAATATGTTTCTGACAAGCAGGGCCTATTAACTGCCTCTTCATGATGAGAACTGGAAAGCCAGAGAGAAGCATTTATTATCAGGGCATAAACAACATAAAATGACGCTCTTTGTCAAACGGATTCCAAAGCTAATGAACAAATTGCCTTTTATTGATTCGTTTGTAGGCATGATTGCACCAAAGGAAATTATCTCAAGGACCTTGCCTCACTGTTTTTTTTTTAAGGTCCTCTTATTACAAATCAAGAGTGATGCTCTTCTTAGACAGTCATCACAAGATCTCAGAAATATTCCATATCCGTATGGGCCCACGCCGCCTCCCCAACAGTTTCCCAAATGTTTCCAGTCTATCATACATCCCCCCCCTCACTGGGATCAGTGGGGCCATCACGCGCACACCTTTGATGTCTCCCAGAGTTAAGCTGGTTTTGAAGTCAGATTAGTGAATTGTAAACACCCCTTTTAGACCCTCAGACTCTGTGCGGAGTGAGGGAGAGAAGGAGTTGTGGGATTAACCCGTACACTACAGCTCAAAGGTAAGCCGTTCTAGAATCATGCTACATATTGCTGTGTTTTTGGAAATCCTCAATTGAGATCCTTCACCTATTTGGTCCCCTGTTTTGATTTGTTTTTACCGCCACCAAGCACTAAAGTACCGGGACGAGAGTTATTTTTTGTTTGTATGCTAGCAAGCTAGCACAGAAACCACAGTGATTTCCATGACAACTCTATGAAGGCCCGCCACATGACAAACCCATTCAATTTTGGTGAAAATCAGAATAAAGTTCAGACAGTCAAACATTCTACGTCATTTTCTATAAACCAGAAACTAGCCTGCTCGCCAATAATGACTGCCTTTTTAATATGAGTCACGGTGGAAATGTCTTAGTCCATAATCCATACAGTACAGTCCCATCATCCTCCATGAGCCTCACATTCTGGATTTTGTTAGCCTGTTAGCTAACGTCAGGTGTAGTTGAGGCAATTCAATCCATTTCACAATATCTTACGTAGCATCTACTTTTTGACTGACACTTCACACATTCCAAAGGAAAAAGAAGGCTAAAGTCATCCATTCAGGCTATTTAATCTCCTTTCTTAACTGGTCAAATGACATTGAAGGCTTTGTTTACTAGTAGTCCCACCAGAGTAATTTCCGCTTTTCATTTGATGTCACCTGATGGCTTTTGAGTTAAACTTAATATAGAATATGTTTACACACATGTACAAGGCCTGACTATGTTTTTGGAGTTTGGTTTCTCCGTGGTTGAAAATGGAACGGTTTCCCCTTTACCCAGACTAGAAAAAAAAAGTTAGTCAAGTTATCTTCTATAATTCCAAGTATCTCCTGTTGGGATTTGCATTTCATGTTTCACCAACAGAAGACACAATTTCTTGCCTCTACGTCCTCAGAAAACAAACATTTGCTTTTTTAAATGTTTTAAAATTCACTAACGGCTCAACCTTAACAGTTGTCTCCTTTTGTTTTTGTTTTTTTTCCCCCTCGGGATGCTGTGGAGACGGTCAGATTGAAGCAGACAGTGTGTCCGACAGACACGACTATGCATTTGGTATGCACACACGTGTACGGGGGAGAGGGCAGTGTTTTTCACCTCGAGAAGCCCGTCTGTCTCTTTCACATTCCATTAGTTCCTGGACCTACATCAGAGGGCAGAGGGAGTGCGCAGGCATTCCTGCAAGACGCAGATGCCAGGATCAAAAGTCAGACTGGCTCCTGTACGCAGCGGGGGAGGAAGACGCAGAAGTAAGAAAAAAATACAGAGAGTTTTGGTCGACTACAGCGAGGCCTCAATTTCGCTACTCAACTTAGCGCTGCATATTGAAGCCGAGAAATGCCCCTCTTCAACAAATGCCAGCAAAGGCCACGTGTTCACCCCTGTGCACCTGTGTGATGTTGTGTTTACTTTTCTCAGGGCTACGGCCGCCATCTTTACTTACTGCTCTGCTGCCAGGCTTGATGGGAAACTGTGCACCATGCGGTCTACATCTTGCCCCTTGTTTCAGTTATTAAAAGGCACGGGACCAGATGGCATTTTTGTGTGTGTATGTGTGTGTGTGTCTTTCTCTCCCTCTGTGTGTGTGTGTGTATTTGTGTCTCCTGGTCTAACGCTTTGGCTCCAGGCTCTTGCAGAACTGGCACAAGCCCAACTGGGTCATCCATGCAAAGACTCCCTCTCTTCCTCTCTTTCACTCCTCATCACCAGGAGCGCATCTGTGTACGCTTATATATGTGTATGCGTGGGTGGTAAAGAAACACTGCATGTCCGAGGATGGATGAGGTTGCGATCCGGGATAAAACAGAAATGCTCCCATGCATCTGACAGTCTCGTGTGTTTTTATTTGCATGTTATTTCAAATCTCTTCTTCCTCTCATCTCAAGCCAGGTGAACGCTCAGTCAAGTGTTTAAGCCATGCTCTCCATACTCTCGCCTGACAAGTTTAGGACGAGCAGAAGATAGGAGCTTTGGGATTCAAAATGGTCGACGTGGATGTATGAGAGGTGCAGGCTGACATACAGTGTATGCAGGAATTCTGCAATGGATGGAAGGCAAAGTCTCAGTGTGGGAATGAGAAAAAAGAATGAGGACAGAAGGAAGTGCCACAGGCCCAATGGAGCTGTCACGGAAGCCCTGAGACCAAATTTGACATCATTTTGGGGGAAGACTTTTTGATCTTTGTTCACATGTTCAACTCAAACATTTGCACATCATTGTAATGCTGAATAGACTCGAGAGGCCCGGACTTAGCTCTGAGCAACACTGTCTCAATCTATCAAATTGTATGGATATCAACATGAACTTGAATGTTAGAATTTGCTTCGAGCTTACGCTCCATGTAATCTTTTTGAATCTACTCCAGTCTGGTTCTGAATGTGAATTGTACAATTTGTAAGGTAAAACTAAAAATCTATACACAATCCACACAAACACGCATATATATATATATACACACACACACACACACACACAACACACACACACACACACACACATACACACACACACACACACCCACGCACACAAACATATATAGGCGGGATGGTGGGGATCAGCTGGTAAAGCGTTGGCGTCACAGTACTGAGGACCCGGGGTTTGATCCCGGCCCCGCCTGTGTGGAGTTTGCTTGTTCTTCCCATGCCTGTGTGGATTTTCTCCGGGCACTCCGGTTTCCTCCCACATCCCATAAACATTCAAAATTAATTGGACACTCTAAATTGCCCCAAGGTGTGATGAGGGCGGCTGTTTGTGCCCTGCGATTGGCTGGCAACCACTTAAGGGTCTACCCTGCCTCCTGCCCGTTGACAGCTGGGATAGGCTCCAGCACTTTCCACGACCCTCGTGAGGATAAGCGGTGAAGAAAATGGATGGATGGATGGATGGATGGATGGATGGATGGTATCTGATACGGTGCTAATCCTACCAATGAAAGTGAGCTGCAAAGGCTGACTTTGTCTCAAATTCTTCAAGATTTTCAGCTTAGGGATCCAAGTCCAGCGCCATTAATGAAATGAGCTCCATGTTAGTAGAAAAAATAAATTAAAAAGATTGTTTTTTTCAGGTGGTGATAGCGATTGAGTATTTGACGAAATAGCTATACTATAATGACGATCAATTTGTAACACATTTGGTGACGACAGCCCTTGATGTCATTAGATTATGCCGGTGTCTTGAATGCACTTCGATTGACTTCAGAATGGCTTCAAGAAATCCACCCGATGAAATACATTTCAGAACATCACATCAGCCATACTGGTTTGGATCTCAGATTCTGCTGCAGTTACAATTGTGCTACTGTTCCTAATGAAGTGGCTGGTGCTCGCCCCTGTGTGTCCTTCAATGCCTCAAGAGGACTGCCTCCAAGGCCCGCGTTCAACCCCATGCAATCACATCCACTGCTCTGTTCTATTTGTGAGAGCTTCATTTTGAGTGTATTCCTCCTTTGATCAGGCACTGTCTTTTTGTCATTCATTCTCTCTTTTTGGGGCTCCCCATTGCACTCCTCTCACTCACTTTACTGTTTAATGACGGTAATTTTCGATGCAGGTCCGAGTGTGAGCTGATGTGGCGAGGCCCTCCCCCCTGCTGTTCCTGACGACGCCTGCTGGGAAATTGCCCGGCGCCCTCTCCTGTAGCTTGCTGTTTCGTTGTAATAAGCTGGTAAGGCACTGTGTGCCTCCACACACATGCGCACGCACACACACAAACACACACGCACACCTCTGTGTGCATTAATTACACACACAGCTGTACGGCCCACGCCTTGCTTTCCGGGTCACTCGAGGCCTCAAATCCAGCAAAAGGGCTAACAGAAGACACAACAACACATAATGAGGGTCCTCTTCAGTAAAACCTTCTTTTCACTGTCCATCCATCCATCACTCACCCGCCTCTTCTACAACTGCCGTGACATGTGCCAGAGTCTGCCTGGGGTTCCCTGAGTGACGTGTTCAAAGCCTTGGGGCGCCCACCGGGGCGCCACCACTGGGAAAGTGGATGTTGATGGAGAGTTTGGAGGGTGGGCCGCCCCTGTTGGTGTGGCATGTCACCTTCGCAGCGACGCTGTCACCAACAAATGGAGCTGTGAGTGGAACCCTGGGAAGTGGAACCTGCTGAGGTACTGTCTGAATCAGCTTGCGGCCAGCGGCCGACTGCAGCGTCTGTTTGATCAACATCAGTGTGGGTGTTGGTGGTGGTGGGGGGGGTTTGTCCACAATCGGGGAACTTACAAATTGACCATCCATTGTTGACACATAATGGACATTTACTGTAAGTGGTTTAACAACATAACATTTCCAACGAAATGCTGCAAAATCATGACAGAAAAAAATATATAAGGAAAAACACTGAAACTGTATTCAATTTAAAATACAGTCATATTTTGGGATGCATCCGGGATAAAATCCAAATATCCACTAGCCATTAAAAAAATATCTGTCAAGCCACACGGTTCCCAGAATGCATTGCAACATGCACTTTTGAATTATTGCCGTTCAGGTGTGATTGTGTAATCAACAGTTTATTGAAAATGTGCCTTACATTAATGGTTGATTCATTTTTTTTAAACCCTGACTTTAGGTAACGTGGGGATTTAGTGATGTCCCTGTAAAGCCCAAGAGGGTAATTAGTGCTATTATCAAGATTCCAGAATTCCTGAAAAGAAACTGAATCTTTGAGCAATTGCAGGTGAGTCAAACCAGCAAAAATTTGTCTGATCACTGCCGAATTGAAATAGATTAATGAGCAGCATGTTCATTTTAATTCAACATATAAGCAAATATACAGGATATTCTGTAAAGATTTTTTTACATTATCTTTGAACGACGAAAAAACTCAGACTGATATTTCGAACTGTTCATTATTCCCTCCAACTTGACTAACGGCACAGTTTTAGCAGAAGAAGCAAATGCAATGACTGCCATGAAAAAAAGCACGAGACATATGGTTAATAGGAGGCCAACTCGCCAGCTTGCTAAAATGTGCCTTTATGGGCACATGCGCAGTGACACGTAACAAAAGGCCAGAATTGGTCAAACCGACTGTCAGTCAATCAACGCACGGGATCGACGTATTGACCAAACCTGAATCAAGTGGCGAGATGGATGATAGGATCACGTCTTTTTAAAAAATCTTTTATTTGATTTTAGTTTTTCTTGACCCACAAACGACCAAAACTTCCTCTTGAGCATTCCTGGTTTAAATAGTATTTATTACGTTACTGTAAAAACACAAACAGTAACATTTATCCTTACTTTGGCATGATGCCATTTCAAAGAGGTCAGGTTGTTCTTGTCATTCTAAGACTGCATTTTGCACCTCTGTACATGAATGTCTCTTGGTCTTTGTTCTTGTTAATTTGTTTGTTCTATGTTCTGAATGTCCTACCAGGGCGGCACTGACTACCGGAGACAAATTCCTTGTGTGTTGTTACACACTTGGCCAAAAAAGCAGATTCTGATTCTGGCCATGACGTTCACTTCCCAGAAGCTGAGCTGCACTGTTTTTGTCTACGAACTAGGCTTGCGGCTAGTGTCAGGCAGACGCTTCATGCCCCTTGCCTAATACATTCTGTTTGAAACTCCTAATAATCTTCAATAATCTCATTTTGATGACTATTTTCATGACTGATTTTTAACATTAGTTCTCCTAGCACCTCAGATAATTCTAAAGTTTGAATCAGAATCAGCTTAAATGGCCAAGTGTGTAGAACACACAAGGAATTTTTCTCCAGCAGTCGGTGCTGCCCTGGCACGACAAACAGAACAGAAAACAGAGAACAAGGAACAGCATAACAACAAGAACAAAGAACAAGAGACATTTCTGTTTAAAGGAATTATTCCTTATAAGATTAGCAAGATGTGAAATCTATATAGATAAGTGTGTTAACAATGTCAATTGTGCAAAGGCAGAAAAATAATAAAATAATATAGGGTTCGCTGATCAAGAATGGAATGACTTAATTGCCAGAGGGAAAAAACTTCAAATGTCTGCTACTTTTGACTTTCATTGATCAGTATCGCTTTCCCGACAGAAGGAGCTGGAAGAGCTGGTTGCCTGGATGTGAGGGGGTCCGAGAGGATCCTGCCTGCTCTGGACCTGGTTCGCATTGCGTGCAAGTTCTCGATAGTGGGTAACGTGGTGCCGACAATCCCTTCAGCAGTTTTGATTGTCCGCTGTAGTCTGAGTTTGTCCTTTTTTGTCATTTTAATGATGTAACGGTGGATTCTGATACCGGAACGTCCCTATCAAAGCTTTGCTTTGTGTATCATATTGGGGTATAAACCCTACATTCCCCGGACAGCACCATCACCTCCTTGCATGTCTGTAGAGATACGGAACCAAGAGGAGTTCCGTGGAGTTACAGTACAGTATATAATGCGAAATGGTTAGCATTGGCGGCGGTGTTGTGTTTTTGGTTGAAAAAGCGCAAAATGACGAGGCTCTAACTAAACTGGTGTGATTGAGATCAGTCTGAGATGACAGAATCAGCCTTACACATACACACACACACACACACACACACACACACATCCAAAGGGCGAGAGCTGACAGTAAATAAAACCAGAGACACTCCTTAATTAGCTCATTCCCCGAGGGGGAAACGAAGAAAGTGTGTCAGTCTACTCCGTCATGTTGGCTACGACTACATCAATGTGATCGTGTAACCCAACGATCATCGTAGAAATCTTACCTATTCTTTTATAAATGGAAATTTACCTTATCTCCTTTATAACTCACACTGCCCTCAAGTTAAAAGAAAACATGATAATCAATGACCAATAACCTTATACGGATATTGAAAATAATTGTATCTTTATAATTGTAACATGAATTTAAATTACAGCCAGGGCTATTGAATGAAGAGATTCGCTCCCCGTACAAATACTCATTAAGTCGAACATTGACTGGGTCAAGTCTGTCTACCTTTGTGTATCACTGCCAATTAATCCAACCTGACTTCATTAGCCTATAATTACATAAAACAAAAGAGACCTCCATCTCATTGTTTTCCTGGAGTTGGTGACCCTCGTCAGTCACCAATTTAATGGGATACCCTGAGCAGGAATATATATTTTTTCCCCGTTCTGCATTTATCATTTAAAATATACCCCGCCTCCAAAAAATACATTTTTATATTCAGTAAAAACACTGTAGAAATTTTGATCAGGGATGCACCTATTTTCACATGATGAATAAATTAGTGTGGCCCACTTAAATTCTTGGATGGTCTGCGCACGGTGCGCTACTGCCCCCTGGTGGTAAGGTAAGTCACTGTACCAAAAGTAATGGTCAAGCAACAACAACAACGATTGCTAAACAACGACAACTTTTGTTCCACAATTATATGAAATCGAAATTCCTTATTTTAAAACGATGGGAAAATGGCTGATATAGTAGACTTATAAAAGGTAAAAACATGGAAATTGGTAATCATGATGGTGTGAAAACATACATAATTGAAGTTTTTCTGAAGAGAGTTTTGACTCGTAAATAGATGTACATTTACATTTCTAAACTTTAAAATGTATTAATTTTGACAGTGGGTTATTATATTACTGTACTACACGTTTAAAATAGTACCAAACTGTCTCCCTTTGATTTTGTTATATAAATGCACATTTAATGACAATAGCTGCTCAGATGTAGCATACGTGGAATTAACGGACATTATCTGTTTAAAAAGGAGAGGAGAGAAAGAAAAATAAAAAGGGGATTTGCACTTTCGTGCCTCTTTAATGTCAAGGAATTTAGGGGCAGGGAGAGACCTAGTGTAAGCGTTCTCTGCCCAGGAGTTAAATCTATGACACATCAATCTTCTTATAGAAGAAACTGTTGAGAAGTGTTTCATGTCCAATGAAGAGTGTTGAGGCACATGCATGTAAGAAAAGGCCAGTGAGCGTATATGAGATGAGCTCCACGTCATTATCAGCACATGCCAGCGGCCCTGAAGCCACTATGAGTGGACTATCACTCTCTTCTGTAATGAAAGGCCCAATTAAGGACATTAATTATGCTTCCTTGGCACACTACTACTCTCTTTTTTAGCCTGGAGAGCACTTAGTCGCGAGCCGCACGCTCCCTCTCATACTAATCCAATCCACTTGAGGAAGTTTGTCATGTTTGGCCAAAGTGAACTTTGCGGGACGAGCCGGGATATCCAGATGGACAGTGCAGCGGCGTCGAGCCCTTCCACGGGCTAAAGATGTGTAGTCACACAGAAAATGCAGTGTGATCTCAAAGAGTGAGTCTACAAGGTTCTCCTAATGCGCTGTGAAAAACCTGTGAGCGAGGCAGATGCAACATGTTTCACATCGGCGGAATGCCTGACAGCCCTTTACTCAAACAAGACATGAGAAAGTCAACACGCCTCGTGCCAGTTTACATTTCTCAACTTGCGACTTCAATTTTTTTCTTCTTTTTTTTTTTCCTTTCATGCTGCTGCTAATCACATGGAGTCACATGTGCTTTCAGTGTTCACAGCCACATAGTGCCTGAGGCAAGATGCCTCAATTTGGAAAGAGAGCTGTTGGCTTTTATTCCAGTCGGTCGAATGCACCGACAAGTAACATAATCACTTTAAAACAATATTCATTTCCTTATTATGTTCGCTCGCAAAGGGGTCAAAATTAGCTTCCTTTCCATTCTTGTCTCTTACTATTCGGCATCAAAATGGAGATTTGAACTTTTGGAGGAAAAAAAACAAACTATAATACAGTGCAAATGGTTTAGGCAGATGACTTTAATGTTTCATAACAGTCATAGATAATATGAGACCAATGGAAATGTCCATGCGCTGAATGTTAGAGATGTTAGCCTGAATCTTGCCTGCTCACTATCAAACACAAATTGCAACATTGTTAACTGTTAGGAGCACGTCAGGCCACAATCGTGAGGTTCAAAGTCAGAATCTTGGCTCTGACCTTCCTGTGTGGATTTCTAATGTTCTCCCTTGCATGGGTTTTCTCCAGCTTCTCCCACATTCCAAAAACCCGGACATTAGGTTCATTGGAGATTAAATTGAGCACTGGTGTGAATGTGAGTATTAAATGGTGAACCATCTCCATGTGCCCTAGGAGTGGCTGACAGCCAGTTCAGGTTCTACCCTGCCTCTTGATTGTTGGATGGAAATTGAAGTGCAAAGGACCTCTGATTTAAAAAGCTAACAGGGGGAAAGGGTAGTCTGTTAAAGCCCTTTGTCTGTTAAATTGAAGCATCTTTTGGTGGACTGAAAGCACCCATTATTGTAAAATAAGTTTGCAAAGTTTTAAAGTTGACCTATACTTACCTTTAAACATTACTGTGATTATCTAATGCTGTTGTGACTGTACCATAATTGTGGTGCTTGGGAGGGGTGTATGTACATTTTCCGCTAAAGTGAGTAATTTGTGCCATCAAGAACCCATATGATGGATACATCTTGGTCCAACCGGTCAACCGATGACACCGTCTCCACCGCCCTCCACACTGCACTCACACACCTGGATTCTAAAGACTCAACAACTGATCTACAAATTGGACCAGCTGGGGCTCAACAATCCAATGTGCAACTGGGTGCTGGATTTTGTGACAGGGAGACCACATGCAGTACAGTTTGGCAGCAACATATGACGCACCACCACTCTGAACACGTTGGGGGGCCTTCAAAGCTGTGTGTTGAGTCCCCTCCTCTTCACACTGCTGACCTATGACTGCACAATGACATTCAGCAATCTCTTCATCAAGTTTGTAGAGAAAACAACTATGGTGGGCCTCATCAGCAACGGGGATGAGAACAACAACAAGAGTGAGGCGGACAATCTCTGCCTAAATGTAGGGGGGAAAAGATTGTGTACTTCAGGAGAGCGCCTTCTCATCATGCTCCCCAGAACATCAACGGCGCTCTGGTGGCGCAAGCTGAGAAGAGCCACAGGCCCTACCCCCATCATGTTTTCCTTCGACAGAGGGACCATAGAAAGCATCTGACTAACTGCCTGCACCGCATCCTGCTGCAAGACTCTCCATCGCAAAGTGAGTGCAGCCGAGAAGATCATTGGAACTTCTCCTGGCTCCCTGCAGGACATTTACTGCACCAGCCCTCACCAGCAAACCCTCCGCACAATGGAGGGTGCCACCTATCAATCGCACAGCCTCTTCAGTCTGCTACCATCAGGGAGGAGACTGCAGAGTCCGCGGGCCAGGACTAACCAACTCAAAGATAATTTTATTCATCAGGCTGTCAAGATTCTGAACTCCGCCTGCTCTGCTTCCTCAACCGCTTCTGTCTTCTTCCTGCCTGGAGTCTGAACTCTGACACCCCGCAAACATGCATGGACACACACCAGATTCAGGGTCGCACCAGCCACTTTGGCCGCATTGGGATTTTGTATTCAATTAATACATTTTATACTGTGTATACCATAGTTTTATCTTTTTACTTTGTATATTGATGTTACTATTTGTACTTCTGTAGCACTGCGGGGCCCTGGAGTACTGTAATTTCAACCCTCTGTATGTGCTACACAGAGAAGAATTGACAATAAAAGGACTTTGAACCGTGAATAATTTCAAACGGAGTAGAATACTTTAGCAAATAGTAGCCCCATGTGTAGCTTTGTCCACATCATTTAATTTTACATGACCATCATCAGGCGTTAATTAGGGTTATGTCAAAGTTCACATCTCATTTACATACTGTTTAAAAAGTCGTATATGATTGTTTTTTTAGCCCTGTACCCCCATTATAAATTGCATGACAGGTATTTATTCCTAGGGTTTATTTATTCCTTTTATGGACAAATGATCACTCTTTTAAGAGGTTTATATTGACTGGATCATAATATAAGCATCAAAAGATATCAGTTGTTAAAATCAAGAAACTTTATTTAAAAAAAAATACACATTACCTGTACCTCAAAACCAACCTAGCATCTCTTCAAGCATTTGCAGAACACCATACTTCAATTTTCTTAGCCAACGAAACATTAGCATGCTTATTGCCCTCGCCGATTATCCCCACTATGTACGGTACATTACCGAAGTGTACGATTGGCCAACCCCCCGCCTGCACAATCAACACAGACCGTGAATGAATAATCAGCCATTAGCAGGTCGGCTGTGAACTGTGAAAATGGGCTCTCACACCAATGACTGCAGGAGGCCTCGACGTGCGCTAGTCTACCCTAGAAGCCTTCTCGCAGGGCCCTGCACTTGTTGTTACACACACACACACACACACACACACACACACACACACACACACACACACACACACACACGCACACAGGGGGCAACACAATAAGGGGGAATGAGCCTGCCCTGTCCAATGTAATGCAGTGGAACACACAGACTAGTGTAGCGTAGTGAAGCCCAGTCTAGTGGAGGGCTGTGTGCAAGATCATAGCAAGACTTCTTGCTAGCATATGCTTGTGTTTAATGCAGCGACCTGCTTCTGCATGGTGAGTTTACACTTACCCTGCAGTGAAGGTACTGTGTGTGTGTGTGTGTGTGTGTTTAAGCATGTGTGTGCGTGTAATATCAGTAATCAGTGTACCTCAAACAGGCTGAGTATAACTAGGCCCGGTATTGCAAGAGGGCTGCAGACCCGCACTTCTCTGCTGGTTGACTCCGTCAGATGCTGCACTTTGACCTGGACCCTTTTGTGTGTTTGCACGTGTGTGAGACTGTGTGTGTGGATTTTGTTGTGGTTGTTACACTGGAATCGTCACCTTCTGATGAGCTACAAGATAAGGTAAAAATTAAAATAGAAGGTAGATACGGTATATTTATGGATGGCCTGTCATGTGTTAGGGTTAGGGTTAGATAAGATATTTCTACTAAATTTATACTACATATGCATGCAGGTTCTCCCATTGTACGTGTGTGTACTTTTGTGTGTGTGTTTGTGTGAGATGTGGTGCTAGTGTAGCTTCAGTGCACAGGATGGTTTCAGAGCTGTCACACGGAGGCAGCATTAAATCAAAAAAGTAAACCTATAGATTTCATTTAATTTGTCCAGTCTAAGGTCATTCATGGTGAAACTTGTTAGAGTGTTGGCCTCACAGTTTTGAGGACCGTGCTTCAAATCTCCACCCCCCCCACACACCCCCACTCCCCGCCTACGTGGAGTTTGCATGTTCTCCCCACGTGGATTTTCTCTGAGTACTCCGGTTTCCTCCCACATCCCCAAAACATGCATTAATTGGGAACTCTAAATTGCCCTTATGTGTGATTGAGAGTGCTAATGCTATGTGCCCTGCGATTGGCTGGCCATCAATTCAAGGTGTAACCCGCTTCCTGCCCGAAGAGAGTTGGGGTAGGCTCCACCACTGCCACGACCCTCGTAAGGATAAGCAGCTCGGATAATGGATGGATGGACAAAAGCTAGACCAATACACCTAATGAGTTTTAACAAGCAGTAAGGAATAATTGAGTAGCTCACGGTACTTTGCTAGTACTATGCATACCATCGGGGTAACACGAACAACATCAAGATAGCATGACCAAAAAGTTTCAAATGCCATATTTATGGTCAGTGAGAGTAAGCGTGTATTCAGCACGACGCCACATTTTATTGTCATGGGTTAAAATAACTTTTGCAGAAAAGTTCATTTTCTTTGTCAGTCTCAAAGCACTTCTCTTTTGATCGTATCCTGCCTGACACGTGTATAGTTTAATAATTCAGGTTTCGGTTAAAGGAAAGTGTATTTCAACAAAAGCGCGTCAAAGATAGCACATTAGTCATGACAGAGAAAGCGACATAAATGTGAGCGTGAACAATTTTCTTTATTGACTTTGACGTGTGTTGAGGTGCAGGAATGAGACAGGCGAGGAATCTCAATAGCGCTGTTCAACATCATGCTTGTTTGCTTTTTCCACTTTCACACCCAAGTCTAATTTCACACTGTGGTGTCCAGGCTGCGTGATGGCTCGTTGTAGTCATGTCTCAATTCAGTGGTCCAGTGGACCACAGCGAATCCTGGGCCTCTTAGTGGGACCCAGAGCTCACCGATATCAGCTCCGCATGATGACGCCTGTGCGTGCATGGCTAATTTGGTTGTTATTGCCGCTACCAATGGAGGAAAAGCGTGTTTGGTTGGCGGGCCAGGTTTTAGTTCCACTCGCTGGTCTAAATGTGCACATGGAAGCTGATGTGAACTCCCTCTGGGTTATCCCCTGTCTCCCGCTCATGACAACATTAAAATAGGTTGCTTTATTTCATTGATGGAGATGCTCACGCGTGGATGACAATGTTTCTATTCCAATTGTTGCTGATTGCATGCACTGATGGGTTTACCTTGTGTGACAAAACACCGCTTGTTAGCGCATACAGTACTCTCATGTGAGAAACAGGCGGTAAATCCAAGTCATACAGAGCAGATATCAGGCAATGTTGTTTTTGGTTTACAGTCAATTCATTAACTTTGTCATAATAACTGCTGTGACAATGCTCACTAAAACAAAGCTAGTGGTGGCCTAAAACTTTTACATCCTTTTCTATGTGCATATATATATATATATATATATATATATATAGTCACTCACATTTGACGGGCGTGATTGCAAAATTTGTTACGAGTAGAAAAAAATAGATATTGAAAGAAGTCGCTTATGTTGTGTAGCCTTGACATTAATTTATGTGTTTATTTCCTAAATGTTGTCAATTAAACAAGCCTGCTCCTAAACAATCAGTATTCACCTGGAAACAGGAAATGCAAGCTAATCGTACTGAGCATGTATGGAAGTGATGCCAAAATCACATGTCCAGAGATGTTTCACGTACTGCGAGTGCATTTACAGAAGTCATCAACATCATGAGCCATGTCAAAGGAAATTCACTTACACCAGGGGTGCTCAATGCGTTGATCGCCAGGCAGTTTTAGTTGATCGTGTGACGGCATGCCAAAAAAAAAAAAAAAAAAACAGACAGACTATCATGCACCTCGTCACTTGATTCAGGTGTGGCCAATACATCGAGTGCAGGCACATAAAGCCGCGTTCTAGAAATCCGGCCTCCAATTTACGGCAGTCCCCGTGGTATGCGTTATATTGAAGTTGAAAACTTTTCCCCGCTACATGCTCAAGAAAATATAATCTACTGCTAGCTTACATCAATTGATTGACAATAGGTAGTGCCGTAAATTACACGAGATTACAACAATACATCATGATGAAATGAAATTATTTGATTATATGAATATTTAGTTTTGAAATTGAATGTCTTTTGACCTCTTTAAAAATGTCTGTCTCAGTCTGTGCAGTGTCAAATTATGATTATACTGTAGTATTAGGTAACAACTACATACTCGGGTATTACAATTCAGTAAGTTATTTTAACGTCTTGAGATTCCATCCCCAATCACACCCACAACTTTATATCTGCGGGCATGACTGACCACACCAGTACATTTTTCAAATGTAAGTGTCTTCTTCTTCCATTCCTTTCGGCTTGTCCCGTTTGGGGTTGCCACATCGTGTCATCTTTTTCCATCTAAGCCTATCTTCGTGCATCTTCCTCTCTATCACCCACAGTCCACATGTCCTCCCTCACCACATCCATCAATCTTCTCTTTGGTCCTCATCTCGCTCTTTTGCCTGCTAGCTTCGTCCTCAGCACCCTTCTACCAATATACTGACTCTCTCGCCTCTGGACATGTCCATACCATCGAAGTGTGCTCTCTCTAACCTTGTCTCCAAAACATCCAACTTTGGTTGTCCCTCTAATGAGATAATTTCTAATCCTATCCAACATGCTCCCTCCGAGTGAGAACCTCAGCATTTTCATTCCTGCTCCCTCCAGTTCTGCTTGCTGTTGTTTCTTCAGATCCACCGTCTCTAGTCCGTACATCATGGCCGGCCTCACCACTGTTTTCTAAACTTTACCCTTCATCCTAGCAGAGACTCTTCTGTCACATAGAACACCAGACACCTTCCGCCAACTGTTCCACCCCGCTTGGACCCGTTTCTTCACTGCCTTACCACACTCACCATTGCTCTGTATTGTTGACCCCAAGTATTTGAAATTGTCCACCTTCGCTATCTCTTCTCCCTGGAGCTTCACTATTCACCCTCTGACACCCACTGTCGTCATGTCCTCCCTCACAACATCCATCAACCTTTTCTTTGGTCTTCCTCTCGCTCTTTTGGCTGGCAGCTTCATCCTCAGCACCCTTCTACCTATTTACTCACTCTCTCGCCTCTGGACATGTCCAAACCATCGAAGTCTGCTCTCTTGAACCGAGTCTCCAAAACATCCAACTTTGGCTGTCTCTCCAATGAGCTAATTTCTAACCTTATCTAACCTGCTCACGCCGAGCGAGAACCTCAGCATCTTCATTCCTGCTCCCTCCAGTTCTGCTTGCTGTTGTTTCTTCAGATCCACCATCTCTAATCCATACATCATGGCCAGCCTCACCACTGTTTTCTAAACTTTACCCTTCATCCGAGCAGAGACTCTTCTGTCACATACAACACCAGACACCTTCCGCCAACTGTTCCACCCCGCTTGGACCTGTTTCTTCACTTCCTTACCACACTCTCCATTGCTCTGTATTGTTGACCCCAAGTATTTGAAGTTGTCCACCTTTGCTATCTCTTCTCCCTGGAGCTGCACTCTTTGTATGTGTGTGTGTCTGTATATATATATGTTTTTTCATTCATTTTAATGGGAAAAGATTATTTCAAATGCATGTTTTGAGGTATGAGCATGGTCACAGAGCAAATTAAACTTGTATTGAGGCACCGCTGTGTATGTATACAACAATTATTTAAGTAATTATATAAGTAAATACAAAATGGTGCTAAAAGTACTGAATCTAACATTCAAACCATCCCGCCATTTTTCACACTTGTCATGGGGTCACAGGTGAATTGCTGACTTTGGGCGAGAGGTGAGGTAAGAGAGCATGTATAACATGATTCCAAAAACAACACCCGAGTTACATAGTCAAAGTTTATTACAGTGATAACACATAAAATACTTTTTCACTGTACAGTGGAGCAGTTCTTCCTTTTCCACTCCTGCTGCTTAAGCAATGACTCCACTCTTCAAATCAAATCCTCCCACTCTGTGTGTCATATTTCCATCACAGTGCTCATTTGGGTTCCTCTGTCTCAAACAAAAATATCATCTCTTTGGATTAAGCACACTACAATAGTATCCGCATATTGCATGCATCTTAAGTTCTCCCCATATTTGACCGTCTCACTGCATACGCCTCGAAACCCAAATGACTTGTTTCCAGGATGGAAACTGTGTATGCAGTCGCCAGCTAATACGTGAGCATAAAGCAACTAATGGTTGAGCTTTACTATCAAACTATCACACCACTGGGATTTGTAGATTAGTGCCACTTTTTGAGTTCCTATCCCGGACTGGCTGATGTGCCATCAATTGCCCCACCCCAACGCCGTCATGCAGATGCAGCCTTGCAGTCATGATAATGAGCAACAAAACGGGGCACTGCTGTGAGACAGATCCTGGATGCATGCGCTGCAAAGTGTGAGCACTTCTAACTAGATTTACCTGATTTGTGCCGGTTTATGCCCTGATGTGATATGCAGTAGTCAGCCTCATTATAGGATCTAAAAATGTTTGTGTGAATCGGTGTAAGTTCACCAATTAAGGTTTATCGTGAGTATAGTGAGAAATGTAGTTGTCCCTTGTTAGAGTGGTTAAACAAAACAAGAGAGAATGTGATGAGGGGCCAGCAAGTGTCTCCAGCTTGCTTGAGTGTAATGACCCATCAATGGTGACATCTTGTTGCATCGACTTCTGCTTGCCTTCACTTGTCTGTCTGTTGTCTCCCTTCCTCCTGCCCTTCCTTGTCTCCTTCTTGCCCCATCAAAGCTATTGCATGTATTTTACCCTTATGCACTGTGTACTTTTGTCATTGTCACAACTTTGATAACAATCACACATTCACAAAGCTTTATTTTTGACAGATCCTGGATGGATGGACGGACGGACGGACGGATGCTGTACATGCCACCCCCTGAATCTTAGTTTTATCGCCTGGATGCTAACAGTTGTTCGAAAAATGTTTTGGTGTGGCCAAGTCAAAGTCAGCACTTAATGCCTTTACCTGTCAATTTATGCTCAAAAACCTTCCAATATCATTGAGTTAATGCAATTTTGCAAAGACGAATGAGCCAATATTCCTCCACAGCAAACCCTAAGCTTAGCCCTAACCCTAAACCCTAGGTCTTACCCTAACCATTTATTAGGTTCAGTTTGCTATTACATTTTCACATGAAGCCAGAAAGGATTTCATTTTTTTCCCCCTCTTCATGAATGAAATCACAATTAAGCTAGAGTTGTATTTACTTGGGATGTCTTTAGAGGTATTGAAAATTCCATGATTAGCACGAACATTGAAAAGGAGTTTGCGGTTTTAGCTATCACTTTTTTAGCTAAGTGCAGCTGAGCTCTCATCCAACGACAATAGAGCACAATAAATCAGACAATAAAATAGATGCATTTTAGACAAATTTAATGTTTTGAAATGCAGCAAACATGGTGGATGGATGGATGGGTGGATGAATTGAGAAAGAAATTAAGGATTGAATGCAATAATGTTTTACAAAACACGTACTGTGCACTATTGTCACATGCAGTGGGCTACTAAGCATAAGAACAACCGTATAAATTTATAGGCACATTAAAATGAGTAATAACTAATAAGTGGAAAATTGAACCACTTTTAAATAGAAAATGTATGTGCGCGTGCATCTGCGTGTGTGTGTACGGTATGTATAAAAATGTGCATGTGTGTGTGTATGCCTCATAATAATTGTGGGGTCTTGCAAAGGCTTTTGTTATGGTTAAACTGCGGGACGTCAGAATTATAACTGTCAGTTATTCGTTTTGTTTTTAGTTTTCAGTCTAGTATTACAATTTGTTTTATTTAATCAGATGGTGTGGCAGGAGTTAATAAGTAATGCACTGTTTCAATGATGTGTCTTGACAATAGTGTGTGTGTGTGTGTGTGTGTAGTAGTAGTAGTAGTAGTAGCAAATACATGTATGTGTGTATGTGTGCATGTGTGTGTGTGCTGTGGGGTTGGGGTTGGGGTAGGGGCGGGGGCATCCGCTCACCGAGACACTGCAAGGGCCCCGGCCAGCCGCAGGCTATGCTGCGAGCGCCACCTCTGACAGGCTTCATACTTATTGCTCAATGACATTCCATGTTTTCCTTGAGTGTGCTCTAAGATTGATTCCCCACATATGTCTGAAATATCTCCAAAGTCCCGAGGCGGGGTGACGGCCACAGCAGCGCAGACACAGTGAGGTCCTGTTTATGATTCGGGGTGTATGTGGCCAAAATTTTGAAAAGCCAGTGGGCCATCCAAAATCCTAAAATGACTGATACTGGACCTGAAACTGGAAACACTGGTCATCCAAAGGCATCATTTTTATTGCTTTAGCTTCTCTCCATAGCATTTTCCTCATGTTTTTTTTAATCTCTAGCTGGAAGTAATAATTTGATCCATATGAATCTTCTGTCACACCAAATTACCTTTGAGTTGTTCAATCTAAATTCCTTTAAAAACTCAGAGATTAATACCAAGGAGTAGAAATGGCAGCAAAAGTTAAAGAAGCAAAAAAACTTTAAAAAAATGTATTTGTTTTTGAAAAGTTGAAATGGAATGTTGCGACATTGTTATAAAATTACACCTCAAGATTAATCCATTTTTGCCACCGCATGAATGTACTGGTGATGTCAAAGAGGATAATTGTTGTTATACATGAAAGAAATCAAACTTATTGTATCAAATAAAGTATGAGCAATACAAATTATCAAATAACAATGACATAGATTGATTAATTTTATGAAGCAAATGTTACTGTGAACAGAAGGCACAAAAACTTCATTTTGTTTTCATTTCACAACTGATGTCAACTATGAAGTTCTTAAACAGTACTTGGGTGAAGCAAAAAAAAAATATATATATATATATATTCTCTACATCTGCTTAAGATGTTATGAAAAAAATTTGTCTTGCTAAGTCTTTTTCTAATTGTGACAGTTGGTTGAAGCTCAGCACATAAATTCTGTTAACATAATTGTACAATTGTTTCTGCATAAAAACACAGACGAGGTCACAAGCTTTCCAGATAGGACGGTGTTAAACCTTAGAACATTTATATGGCACAACGTTATCGGACCTTTTAATATAAAAAAAACTGTACCGTAATTTCCGGCCTATAAGCCGCGACTTTTTTGCACACGCGTTCCACCCTGCGGCTTATGTGGTGATGCGGATAATTTGTGCATTTTTTTCTAACGCCCGCAAGGGGCACTCGAGCGGAAAAGGGAAGCGTGACACCGGTGGAATATATGTGCCAAGGAAGTGACTTTTACCAGTATGTTTTGTTTTCTCACCGCTGCGCTAGCCTGTTGCAGCTGTGTTACTGCCATGTCCCAGTGATTTTTACCAGTATGTTTATTAATTGGTCATGCTGTTCTATCGTGTTACTGTGTAGCTGATGCAGCTGTTTTTTTTTTTTTTGTTTTAACCTGTATGATTTTTTTTTTTTAACCAACCTAGTTTGTGCTACCATGTTGTTGCTATGTTAAGCTAAGCTAAGGTATTAAAACTTTGAAAACTTCCTGTGTACTGTCTTTTTTTCGTAAATATCTCGTATTTCAACGTGGGTTTCAATGTGGGCACTTGCGGCTTTTACACAGATGCGGCTATGTATGTACTAAATATTTCCTTTCTAAATGTCCTGGGTGAGGCTTATAATCAGGTGCGCTCTGTAGGCCAGAAATTACGGTAAATCCAAATTATTAAATTTAAAAATTGAAACATTTTCCACTAGACCATCGACCATCAGGACGATAGGAGCAGATAAAAAAAAATATGTTTTCAAGCAATGGTGACATCTTCTTCTTCTTCTTCTTTTCCTTTCGGCTTGTCCCGTTAGGGGTCGCCACAGCGTGTCATCTTTTGCCATCTTAGCCTATCTCCTGCATCTTCCTCTCTAACCCCAACTGCCCTCATGTCTTCCCTCACCACATCCATAAACCTTCTCTTTGGTCTTCCTCTCGCTCTTTTGCCTGGGAGCTCCATCCTCCATCCTTCTACCAATATACTCACTCTCTCGCCTCTGAACATGTCCAAACCATCGAAGTCTGCTCTCTCGAATCTTGTCTCCAAAACATCCAGCTTTGGCTGTCCCTCTAATGAGCTCATTTCTAATCCTATCCAACCTGGTCACTCCGAGCGAGAACCTCAACATCTTCATTTCTGCCACCTCCAGTTCAGATTCCTGTTGTTTCTTCAGTGCCACTGTCTCTAATCCGTACATCATGGCCGGCCTCACCACTGTTTTGTAAACTTTGCCCTTCATCCTAGCAGACACTCTTCTGTCACATAACACACCAGACACCTTTCGCCAGCTGTTCCAACCTGCTTGGACCCGTTTCTTCACTTCCTGACCACACTCTCTCCATTGCTCTGTATTGTTGACCCCAAGTATTTGAAGTCATCCACCCTCGCTATCTCTTCTCCCTGTAGCCTCACTCTTCCCCCTCTACTTTTGTCATTCACGCACATATATTCTGTTTTACTTCGGCTAATCTTCATTCCTCTCCTTTCCAGTGCATGTTTTCATCTTTCCAATTGTTCCTCTGCATGCTCCCTGCTTTCACTGCATATGACAATATCATCTGCGAACATCATGGTCCAAGGGGATTCCAGTCTAACCTCATCTGTCAGCCTATCCATTACCACTGCAAACAGGAAGGGGCTCAGAGCTGATCCCTGATGCAGTCCCACCTCCACCTTAAATTCCTCTGTCACACCTAAGGCACACCTCACCATTGTTCTGCTGCCATCATACATGTCCTGTACTATTTTAACATACTTCTCTGCCACACCAGACTTACGCATGCAGTACCACAGTTCCTCTCTTGGTACTCTGTCATAGGCTTTCTCTAGATCCACAAAGACACAATGTAGCTCCTTCTGACCTTCTCTGTACTTTTCCACGAGCATCCTCAAGGCAAATAATGCATCTGTGGTACTCTTTCTAGGCATGAAACCATACTGTTGCTCGCAGATACTTACTTCTGACCTGAGTCTAGCCTCCACTACTCTTCCCATAACTTCATTGTGTGGCTCATCAACTTATTCCTCTATAGTTCCCACAGCTCTGAACATCCCCTTTGTTCTTAAAAATGGGAACTAGAACACTTTTCCTCCATTCTTCAGGCATCTTTTCGCCCGCTAGTATTCTGTTGAATAAGTTGGTCAAAAACTCCACAGCCATCTCTCCAAATTGCTTCCATACCTCTACCGGTATGTCATCAGGACCAACTGCCTTCCCATTTTTCATCCTTTGTAATGCCTTTCTGACTTCCCCCTTAGTAATCATTTCCACTTCCTGGTCCTTCACTCTTGCCTCTTCAACTCTTCCTTCTCTCTCATTTTCTTCATTCATCAACTTCTCAAAGTATTCTTTCCATCTATTTAGCACACTACCGGCACCAGTCAACACATTTCCATCTCTATCCTTAATCAGCCTAACCTGCTGCACATCCTTCCCATCTCTATCCCTCTGTCTGGCCAACCTGTAGGGATCCTTTTCTCCTTCTTTCGTGTCCAACCTGGTGTACATGTCTTCATATGCCTCTTGTTTAGCCTTTGCCACCTTTACCTTTGCCCTACGTCGCATCTCGATGTACTCCTTTTGCCTCTCCTCAGTCCTCTCAGTATCCCACTTCTTCTTCGCTAATCTCTTTCCTGTATGACTCCTGTATTATGGGGTTCCACCACCAAGTCTCCTTCTCCCCTTTCCTACCAGATGACACACCAAGTACTCTCCTGCCTGTCTCTCTGATCATCTTGGCTGTCGTCGTCCAGTCTTCCAGGAGCTTCGGTTGTCCATCGAGAGCTCTCTCTCACCTCTTTCCGGAAGGCCGCACAACATTCTTCCTTTTTCTCAGCTTCCACCACATGGTTCTCTGCTCTACCTTTGTCTTCTTATCTTCCTACCCACCACCAGAATCATCCTACATACTACCATCCTATGCTGTCGAGCTACACTCTCCCCTACCACTACTTTACAGTCAGTAACCTGCTTCAGATTACATCGTCTGCACAAAATATAATCTACCTGCGTGGTTCTACCGCCGCTCTTGTAGGTCACTATATGTTCCTCCCTCTTTTGGAAATAAGTGTTCACTACAGCCATCTCCATCCTTTTTGCAAAGTCCACCACCATCTGCCCTTCAAAGTTCCTTTCCTGGATGCCGTACTTACCCATCACTTCTTCATCGCCCCTGTTTCCTTTACCAATATGTCCATTACAATCTGCACCAATCACAACTCTCTCGCTGTCTGGGATGCTCAGAACTACTTCATCTAGTTCCTTCCAGAATTTCTCTTTCAACTCTAGGTCACATCCTACCTGTGGTGCATAGCCGCTAACCACATTATACATAACACCCTCAATTTCAAATTTTAGTCTCATCACTCGATCTGATACTCTTTTCACCTCCAAGACATTCTTAGCCAGCTCTTCCTTTAAAATAACCCCTACTCCATTTCTCTTCCCATCTACTCCGTGGTAGAATAATTTAAACCCTGCTCCCAAACTTCTAGCCTTACTACCTTTCCACCTGCTCTCTTGGATGCACAGAATATCAACCTTTCTCTCCTAATCATCATGTCAACCAACTCCTGAGCTTTTCCTGTCATAGTCCCAACATTCAAAGTCCCTACACTCAGTTGTAGGCTCTGTGCATTCCTTTTTTTCTTCTGACGCTGGGTCCGGTTTCCTCCTCTTCTTTGTCTTCGACCCACAGTAGCTGAATTTCCACCGACGCCCTGCAGGTTAGCAGTGCCGGGGGCGGGCGTTGTTAACCCGGGCCACGACCGATCCGGTATGGGATTCTTTAGATGAACGCTCATATTTGTTTGGCACAGTTTTTACGCCGGATGCCCTTCCTGACGCAACCCTCTGCATTTATCCGGGCTTGGGACCGGCCTACAGATTGCACTGGTTTGTGCCCCCATAGGGCTGCATTCAATGGTGACATCTGTTTCATTTAAAAAAAAAATGGAGTTCTGCTAACTTACATATTTATTTCCAGTGCTGTGCATACTTTTTTGTGCTTTTTCTCCCTGTTCCTTTTGAACAGGCACAACATTTTCTACACTAAAGTCCAACGGGTCTGACTGAGTTGGAGGACCGTTGACCTGCTCTCCCCCCCACAGAATGTTACATTTTGCACACACACATTTCAAGATACAAATACAACAATGTAACGGATTAAAAGTAGGATTCCATGTGAGCATAAATACTCAGTGTTTGCATTAAAACTACAAAGTACAATTTATCCCAAAAGTCACTTGTACTGATAAAAAGCCTTTTGTTACTGCCCATATCTGTTCTGTTGTGCCTTTAGGAATCAAGTTCAACTGTCTCCTGAGGGGCACCATGATTGTTGAGAGCATCAGCGTCGATGAAATGTTCCCATGTGAGGAAATGGATCCTCTGTGCATGTTGTGTAAGTGATTGTGTTCACTTCCTGGTTTGTTTCCTTTACAATGAGGTGAGAGCGGGGACCCAGTTCTACTGTTTTAAGCACTTTAATGCAATTTAACAATGCCACGTATTCTTTTCACGTTTCATTGGGGTCCTCTACGTGTGAAATTGCCCCGGCACGGGCGACACGGGGGCGCAGCAGTGGCGGGGTCACGCCGCCGCGCCAGATGCGAGAGGGCAGGCGCAATTAATTGCTACACATTGTTCAGTGGCTGTGTGCGCACCTTCGGTGAATTAAGCAGTGCTCTCTGGGCGTGACTGTTTGAATAACGTGAGCAAGGTGTGAGGCCCTCTCGTTCGCAGCTGAAGCCAAATGCAACCATTGCGTCCAATTAACTTCCATGTCCTCACATCACATGCTTAAGTTGTCGTTTTGTGAGCGTGCGAGCTAGCAAACTATAAAAAAAATAGTTTGTCACTGGAGTTGGTGTCTGTACAATTTTATTTCTCAGGACGTCACACTTTTCAAGAATGGTTTTTGTTATGAAGAAATTAGCTTTTGTTAAATGGGGAAATCCACTGGTTTGCATTAATTTATCCAATAGGTCGTTGTAATATGTACTCTATTTTGACAATGTGACGTTAAATCCTCTCTCATTTAATAGTGTTTAGAGAAAAATTTTTATCGACAATTACGAATTTTCAGGGGCAATGCCATTTTCGCCAGTCACATGACCTACGTGCGCGGATGTGAGGTGTACCGTGCCGCAATAAAGGCTCGATTACATGGGACACCATTTATGCCCAGCACAGATTTCTTGGATTTATCCTCGTCTGATGAAGAAATAGCAGTATTGGTTGATCGGGAAGACAGAGAGAGGATGTAACATCACATTGTAAAAATCGTGTACATATTACATGACCTTAAATTGTTAAAGCAAACCGGTGGATTTCCCCTTTAAGGGCCAGACATGAGTGGCCAGTTCAAAATTGGCAAACCAATTAGGAAGGAGCTCTTATGTCTAGATCAGACTACAACACGAATTTAGTTTTTCCCCGCTGAACTAAGTCAGACTGCTGCCATCAAATCTTGCCGTATCTCTGTCAGACAGTGGCAACGCTACGCGACATTTATTCCGATAGCACCGTATCCCGTCTTTTACAATCGCTGGACTATATCATGTCAAATCAAACACTGTTGGCGAAATGATGGAACCGGAAAATGTGTCACCGATCACTGCGAGCAGATACACCAGTTACCATGGCGATGACAACAGTGGATAACGCCAATGTATTGTGTGTGTGTTTGGAGAGTGTGGTGTGAATTAGGAAAAACGTGTGGTTGCCGTCACAGGTGCTTGGAAAAGTATGTTCATTCAAGGATTGCTTGAGGTACAGCATGGTCACGTACTTTTAATATGACACTGTTAACAACAGTGACCAACTATGTTGATAACAGCAAGCACAGAAGGTGATTCAGAGTCACAATATGGAATTCTATTGGTTGACGTCAAGGTGTGTTGTTGGAGAGTTGTCACACTACACTGAAGATATCCAAACAATAAAACATGCCAGACTTCATTTTGGTTTCCAAGGGCTGTTGTAGGACCAAAATCGTTGGTTATGGATGTCACACTCAAAGTATTTGATTCACTACCAGCAAAATATGTCAGCCCCAGTCAGGGAAATTGCCTGCAATAGCCAACCAGGCCAATATCGGTGCTAAAATCCTGTCGTCTAGTCTAGCCATTAACAGGATGGGTCATATCTGCATGCTGCTATTTGACTGACGAGAATAAGAATGAGAATGACAAGAACATCAAGTCTTCTTCTTCAGCACATTCACAAGTCAGCGTAAATTACAACAGCTGCTTTGTAAATTAAAAACATTTTTGGGTGACAGAGAACACGTTGCTCTTTTTTGACCCCACTTAGTGAGGTTCTTCATTTTGAAATTGTAATCTAAATCTAATGGGTGCAGGAGATAGAAACAGTTAATATGAGTATTAAATTATCGTGTTTCTGATTAAAGAAAGATTGTGGACTCTTTACAACCAATAAACTCGATGTTTATAAATCTTTCATTGTGTAGGCTCTCAGAGCTTGAATCAATTCTAGTTTTACTGGACACTTCATGAGGCATCCCTGCACTGTCTGAGATGAGGCAATTTCCCTCTAGTGCATCCATTTTGTGAGCCGCTTATGCTCATGAGGGTTGCGGGAGTGCTAGAACCAATTCCAGCTGTCATCGGGCAGGAGGCAGGGTCCACCCTGAACTGGTGGCCTTTTAAAGAAATGAACAATGTTCAGTTTTGATGAGTTGTTTTACTTAAAAAAAAAAATGGTCATTTTAAATATTTATATTTGTTTAGATATGTTTGTGGTTGTAGTTTGCAGTTCTAGAGAACAAACCATGTTGGTTTGTTTTTGGTTGACTTTGTGGCAGGAGAAGTTGTAAATGTTAGAAACGGCTCCATATTGTCTTGGATCTCATCAGCTCGTGTACGTCAAGGGAGATTTTCCAAGCTTTGCTGATGTTCTGGTAAGGCAGCACAGTTGCCTTGTGATTAGCACGCCACCAGTCTAAGCTCAGTCCCTCCCATTTCAACTTGTCTGTTTTGCTGGCACTATGGCTTCCTCCCACGTCCAAAACATCCACAATAGGGTCACTGAAGACTCAAAATTGTCTTGTGAATGTGAACGGTTGTTTGTCTGTAAGCAACCTTTGATTGTCCGGTGACCAGTGCAGGGTCTACATCATCGTGCCCCCTCGGGTCTGCAGCAGCCCGGAGTGACTCCCACACTCTCCTGCCATCAACGATGTTGCAATGTGCACCCTAGACTTGACCCTGGTGTCATAACTAAGAGACTCCTGCAGCTCCAGCACACCTCTCCCTCCACCTGCCCCCTCTTGTCTGGGTGGAAGACGTCGAGGGTAGAGGGTGGGTGGTTTGACGGGGGAGGCAGCAGCGGTGGAGGTCCAGGGTGTTCTGCTCCCCCTGGGGCTGCCTGCTGGAGCGGGGTGACCCAGCTTGTCGTTCGCTGACCTGTGAGAAGGACATTATGAAGTGTGAGTGGCTGTCACCCTAACTGCTAGTGACAGCACGGCTCCTGGTGCAGCTGTGCCAGGCCGCTCCAGCCAGAAAGCCGGCGCTGGGGGACGGGAGGCCGTGACGGCTGTCGGCGCAGGCTGAGGTTGGGTGCGGCGGGAGGAGAGAGGGGTGAGGGTGTGTTCAGGGCCTTTATGCTCTCGTGGTGAAGTGCTCTCCATTGATTCCTGAGCCTCGTGGTGTAGCTTTGCGGCCCTGCAACATCAACGCCATCTCTGTGGGGCGTGGACAACATTGAGGAGGGATGGAGAAACTGAGGGACCGGGTGTTCTTCTCAAAACCAAGTGTGCCACCACATATACAGTACATAACATTATCAGGCTGCTTTGCTTATTTGTTGTGACAGAATTTTGACGAGTTTATTTTCCTGCCACTGAGCAGATGTTTTTCCATACCATTTGATATGGGAGGGATAAGCAATCATTTCTGATGAGAATTTAATAGGGAATCATCCCGAAAGACCTGTGCGAACTTGATCTGCATGCGCACACAAAAACTAGATACAACACATATTACTGCATTTGACAGTTGGCTAATTCGATCTTTGATAAATTTGCAAAAAATCATAAATTATGATTCAATTAAACTTTGGGGAGGGGTGTCACAGGGGCCAAGCAAGAATCGGGTACATTTTAGTCAAGACTTGGGAATTCATTGCAGTCTGCTTGTTTTCAATCCAAGTGGGCCCACCGGATCCAGCAGATGGAGGTGCAGTGAAAACTCAGCTGGCCATGTTTCACGGTGTAAAGCATATTGTGTAGTCCACGTGGAGGACTGGAGTGGAACTGTACCACTTGGCGCGTCATGATTTTTCCATGTCATGAGTGGCTGTGGGCCATTCTAGTTACTGTTTGCCTCTGTTATTTCTAGATAGGAAAAGAGCAATATTTGTAATATGACAATATTTCCATCATTTGATAAAAAAAAAAATAAGCGCAAACTCTAACATTTGTTTCACAATCAAAAACCTAGCTTTCTTAATATTTCTTTCACATCCTTAGATAAAAATAGGCCACCATGGTCACATATGTAAAAGTTTTGTTGCAAGACAAAATATTGTATTTCATTTTTTAACCAGTCATGCCATTAGCTACATACATAAACATGCAAACATAGATGAAAAACAGTACCCCAAGGATAAATAATAACACTACAGTAGAGTCAGCCTGTTTGGAGCGGACAGTTGTTGCTCACCCTGTTCAACCACCACTGCGGGGCCAATCCAGAGACATGTTATCGGGTGTTTGGTAGGAACTGTACTAAGTCAGCTGGGATAAGTCTTTTGCGACATCTTGGAACCCTGTTCTATATTTCTATAGTGAGGTGCAAACATAGTGGGCCGGTGCCACAGCAGACCCGCATCCTCTCTCTGCAGGGCCTCTCCTGGTTGTACCCAGCTGGCGCCCCGCGAGAGGGCTGGGCAGAGGCAGGAGGCTGTGCCAGATCTACTGGTGCAGAAAGGGGCACACCAGACAGACAGGCCCAGCGTCAGCAGCAGAATGCTATCCCCCTGGCTGCAGCACAAACATATGTCACGCTGCTCCATGTACAATGTGCGCGTATACAGTATGTTTACCGCTGCGGATCAAATCCACGCACCACCAGCATCAGTGGACCAATGCCAAATATGTTTGGTCTGGCTGGGATGGAGCCAACGACGACGAAATGGCTGCTTACACATCACGAGAGCTAACCAGCAAAAGCATGCTCCAAACCAATCGATCGTCAAACTCCGTGATTGGGAAAAACAAAGTCAAAATGTTACTATACTTAAGTAGATTTTTCAGGTACAGTATGTGTACTTTAATTGAAAATGCATATTTCTGAAGACTCATCTTTACGTATCTTTACAGGCCGCCTTTGGCTGGATGAAGGACTGGTGTGGGGGCTCCCTTTCATCGCCCGCAGCTGCTCCCCTTTATCGGTCTCTTGCTGTGCACCCCTATGCGCCCACCTTTCCAACAAATCGGGGATGTTCTCCCATTTTAAGGCTGGGCAGGGACTGGGGGCTTCAGGGGAGCATCCGGCTCTCCTGGTGTTGGGGGGTGGTACTGGGGCCTTGCGGCCCCCACCGGATAGCCAGGTGGTGGGACACCCCAGGGGTACCGGCGGAACACCATGGGTCCCTCGGTGTGGGACGCGTCCCGTCCACTGGGTGGCTCTCGGTGTGCTCCTGGGCCCTATCCCAACTTTGATCAGGTGGGGTTCTCAACCTCCATGGGGCAGGCACCACTATCACGGGACCTTATTACTGTCAGTCTAGGTGAATGAAAAATGGTGTCAATTAACTTGCATGCATCCGCAAGGGCACAACCCTGGGACTCTTTCACTGGCTTTGGGGCCACTCACTTGTTACCACAAATAACTTCTGAGGAGATGAATTCTTCGTGTATCCCCCCCCACACATATACTTTTGTTCTCAAGTGTACTCGTGTAAGCTATAATTTACTGAATTTAGTGAATCCTTGTCCAGCATGCTTGTTTTCCTGTCCCTTTCCTGTCGTATTGGCTACTGTCCTTTGTTCACAGGGTGTAGTGCTACAGCGTTAGGCAATATCTACTTTTAATGTTGCTTTTTCACATAAATGGCTCTCTGAGGGAAACCGTAACTACAATATGGCCTGCGACAAAAATAAGTTTGACACCCCTGCTTTAAGGCAAACAAATGCAAATAAGTGTGGGGCAAGCCCTTCATGTTTCCATCCAGGGGTTCTTGGACCCCTGCTGCCAACCACTCCAATATGACCTTCTTCCCGCCGCAACTTTGTCAGTCCAACTCACGCTCCCTGCGTTGACAACAGCGGGGACACCAGAGCTCTTTACGCCCACATTGCCTGTGCGCAACTTTCAAACTTGTGACCTGTCCGAATTGAAATGTCAAGCAACAACCATGCAAATATTGCAATCAATGGGAGCATCTTTCCATGCTTCTGTAAAGAAAGTTCATTTGCATAGCCTTTGATTATATCATGGGGTTCATGCGTGTTCATCCAAACTTCCTTATTGCGTCTTTCGTTGGTGTGTGTGTGTTGACCTCTTTCACACAGAGAGACCCCCAATTGTGCTCCAATAGCCAACTGGGCTCAGTCAACCAAAGCCTGTATGCTCAGTGGCATTTCACACGCCCAAACGTGTGCACGTAAACACACATGAGTACCATTTATCTGGCTGGGTCACATGTGACACATTCTGAGGGTGGGCTCAGATATGGAAATATTACATTAGTCTCCCCGCGTAAAAGCTCGGCACTCGACTCCAAATCCAAACTTAAGCCCACCTTTCTGCCACCCATCAGAGAGCTTCCAAGCGGACTTCCGTTTTCAAAGTTGCGCACCTTTTATAATCAAGTCAGAACCTTTTGCAGGTCACCCACACGGAAGATGCTGTCACCTATTTTTACGCACACACTTTTTGAGAAGATGTGGGGGGGCTATACTGTCTCAGCTCATCCAACTGTGAGATGTTCCTTTCCCCTTTCCCGATACTGCCATCATCTCACTAATGGTGTTTGTATCTGTTCTCCATAGGAGGCAAATGAAGCTTTTAAGCAGGGCAGAGGAAGGGTGAGGGGGCTTACCACTGAAAAGATTAATTGACTTTCTGCACAGCGTCACTTATCCCCCGCCAACGCCTCTGACTGGTGAGTGCATGCGTGTGTTTGGACTATGAGATAATATTGTCATCATTGTAACAATTTATGAAGAAATATTAAACATCAGACAACCCATCTGTCCATTTTCTGTACCGCTTATTTTAATTAAGCGTACTGGAGCCGATCCCAGCTGACTTTGATGCAGACACCGGGTACATGATCGTTTTTCTCTTGGCTCCAGAGTACATGATCTCCACAATTTCCCGAAAACATTGTGAAATGTGGACTCATCAGACCACAGCGTGAATTTCTCTTTGCATCAGTTCATCGCAGATCTGCTCGGGCCCAGAGAAGCCAGCATGTCTTGTAATTTGGCTCCTGGTTCCGGTACTGTAAAATTCTGGTATTTAAAAAAAAATGAAAAAATCTTCTCTAGGCTGATCTTAGTGAGCTGAACATTGCCAGACTGCAACAAGTCCTGCACCCTCAATGCAGCGTTGTGCAATTTGATACCACGAACAGCTACAGATGTAATAATATACATATTGTTATATTAATACCTCTCTGAATGTGTCAGTCAAAACACAGCATCATTATATTTTTAAAGGTAGACATTCTAATACAGTTCTTGCACTGGATCCTATTAGATTGTACATACTGAGCATGGATGTTGTGGCACGTACCTCGGATTTTTTTTTGACAATTTTGAGCATGGACCTGATTAAGAAGAATCAAACATAACGATGTACGAGAAATAAGGTTCCCTGCCCCCACTCATCTGGCGTCCACACCAACACCACCCACAGCTGCACACACTTGTCCCGTCGCGGTGATAATCTCTTTGTCACCGGCCGTCTGTTGCAGATTTGTACGTCTGATTCAGTGAATGTCCGAGTGGCAGGCCTGAATTTAGTGCCACAGGATGTCTGTGCTACGGTTTTTGTGTGTGTGTGGGTGTGTGTAGGTGTGGGTGTGTTAGTGCGTGTGCAGCCAGTGCCATAGGTGGTGGGATCTCCATCCTTGTCAAAATGTTTAAGTGTCCAGACTTAAAGTAGAATGATAAGCAAAGGACATATAAAGATCGGCTCCACCACAAAAAAAAAAAAGAAAAAAACAAGCCCAACTAGAACTAAACAGGGCGGTGTGGTGGCGCGACTGATTAGAGTGTTGGCCTAACAGTTCTGAGGAATGGGGTTCAAATCCCGGCCCCACCTGTGTGGAGTTTGTTCTCCCTGTGCCTGCGTGGGTTTTTCTCCAGGCACTCCAGTTTCCTCCCACATCTCAAAAACATGTATTAATTAGAGACCCTAAAATGCTCATTATTTTGAATGTGGGTGCGGCTGTTGTTTGTCTCTATGTGCCCTGTGATTGGCTGGCAACCAGTTCAGGGTGTACCCCGCCTTCTGCCCAATGATAGCTGGGATGGCCTCCAGCACCTCCGCGACCCTTGTGAGGACAAACGACTTAGAAAATGGATGGATGTATAGAAATCAGCAACATGTCTTCAAATTCAGACAGATTTTCATTTTTTTAGTTAAAAAAATAAGACAAAAGAAAAAGCAATGTTTGCTTGGCTCGAATTCCCAGCCTATAATTCTGGTTTTTATAAGACCAGAACAGATCCTAAACTAGAAAAATTCCCCAAAGTTTCCTTATTACAAGTAAGACATTCTCCCATACGAGCAGTGTTTGCTTAAAATATGATATATTTTCTTGATTTAGCTGACTTGACAATTTCTTCTTTACTTCAGAATTGTATTAAGTAAAGAAAGAAATGCTGAAGTCTTAGTTCCATTTACTCTAAAAACAATTAGTAAAAACAGTTAAGAATAAGTAAATCATACGATGAACAATTTAGACTTCAGTCAGTCCTTGAATCATTCTTGCTATTATTTTCTCACATTACAAAGCATGACTCCAAAAATCGACATAATGTATAAGAAACGTCAACACTTTACCAAACCAAAACTTTATAAATTCCATATTTTACATCACCATTATAAAAGCCATAAAATACCTACTTTACGGCAACATTTAGACTTAACCAAAAAGACCATATAAAGATACAATCTCACTTTGTGTAATGCATTTTGCCTTCCTTATGCACAAAGCAAGACCATGAAGGTATGCTCGGATGAGTTTGGTGTGGAAGAAGGTGATCGAGCGCCGAAGCGCGAAAGAGAGAGATTACCCGAAGTGGTTATGCTGGTGTACGATGCGTGAAGAGTGATTTTTTTACTCCTCCCCTGTTTGCTCAGAAAATGGTTGCACCCTGTCACAAATGTAAAACATTCTAACACATGAGTGATTCACCCCAATAAAAATGATATGGAGAGCAGTTTCCAACAGTTAGCTAACAGCTAACAGTGAGACTTGCTACTTCTAGTTCTTCTTTTCCTTCTTTGTATTTTATGGTAGTCCGGTTCCCCTGTGGCACTATGCTGCCTCTCACAGGTCAGATTTGGTATTACAATAGACCTCAGTATGTGTGTAGGACTCTATGTTGTCCAACATTTTGAGGTTATCGCACACAACAAGCGCAGTAAGAGCACACCTGAAGAGTTTTTATTTTATTTTTCTGTCATCACATATATCATGCTAATATTTATACAACAACCAGGAACTGGAAAATGATCGCAGCACATATAAAGCACCTCCATTTTTAGCATTAGACTGGCAAGTGTACCGAATGTCGTGGCTTGTGCGTGCGTTTCTGAAGCGATTTAAGGCCTGAACCTCAATTAAAAAAAAAAGCAAATTAAGCGGCGACTCCCTTTAACCAGATTGGATGAGATAAATATGGCATTAACGGAGAAAATATGAAAGGCCTTGCATTTGGACTAATTGGCGGTAGAAAGTTTTTGTTTTTCCTCAAAGCTCCTTTTGCCTTCTTTTGCCTTTGATTCGCTCGCCTGACGACAGCTCCTGTTGTTTGCTCTCCCCTTGTCACTCCACTGCAATCATCCTCGCAGGGGGGCTTGTCATCTCTATCTACTCATATCCTCCACTCCCGTTTGCTTGGAGCACTACTGCACTTAAATGTCAGGCCTGATGAGCCAGCCACACCCACCTGCCACATCAGCTCAGAGCCTGCTAAAAGCTTTTATGGAACCAAGTGTGAGCCTGGTGGTTGATACAAATTAAAGACTTTTTTTTATTCTTCTTTTTTTGTGTTTTTAAAGGATCTTGACACTGAAGAGAGAAGTTCTGCAAGGGAGTGAAATGAGAGCACAAGAGGATGATTGGCTGCCATCTAGCGGCTTTATATGTTAAAAGGTCTCAAAGGTGACAATACAAACGAGCAATTTCCTCATATTGTGAGCCAATGGCGTTTTATATGTGGTATTTATTAAGCTCGGGATTTTATTTGTATACATGTGTTGAGGTACCCTTCTGTTAAAAATAAAAGGTGAAAAATGAATTAACTAGACAAAAGTATGAAGATGAATATGGACAATCACCGTAATCAAAGCAGTTCAATAACCTGTGGTTCACTTTTCATGAGTATACTGCTCAAATTTGAAGGAAGTTTCTTTGGACCCCAACAAAACCGAGTTAGACTCGTGTTTTGCAGAAGGTACAGTATTATTATCTTTCTTTCTTCAAAAAGATCTTCTTCTTTTCCTTTCAGCTCGTCCCGATGGACCTTTCCGACTGGCGGTCTTCAGCTCTGCTCCCCTAGCTACAGTTGCCATGCCCCACAATTTTCCAAAATGGCGACTGAACATAATAGGTTTGAACTGGATCCTGCATCGCGTATTCCAGATAATATTGGGATAAGTTTTTTGCCAAATGTGTCGGACTTTTCCAAGAGAGTTCTACAGAGAGGTCTCAACTATTTCATATGTACACGGAATTAAGATTTTGGACAGAGCAGGACACAATGTCAGAGTTACACCAAAACGTTTGCGATTGATGCAAAAAAGTTTGACGCCTCAAACTTCATATTGAAATAAACGGGATTAAATGGTGGAATTGTCCTGAGCATGTAAAGCAGGGTGAGTACTTTTTATTTGGAAAGATCATGAGTGATATCATTTTAGTCTTTAGAAGTGAGTGGGTGTATTCATTTGACTTGGCTCGTAATGTAACCAAGTGCTATGTCTAATACGCAAATAGACATTTCTCTTGCATGACATCGCGCATTTACGTCTCCCTAACCAGACTTCTTCAGCACAAAATGTGACACACTTCCTTCAGCAGGTCAATGATACACGAACAAAGTGAAAGTTGTTCTCCTGCAATGTATAAAGCACTGATAATAATGAAATCAAACTCAGAAAAGATACTTCTCCCTCACTTACCTTCGAACATACAGCCTTTGTTGTTGTCCACACATTTAGTTGTACGTGCGCTCTTCTGCAGGCCTTAATCCAATGTAGACACTTCCTCAACTGTGTTTTAGGCTTTTGAAAATGAATGAACTGGGCCCCTTGTTACCTAGATGGATATCTTTCATCAGAATTGTACGTTCCCCAAGCGCATCTGAGGACCACTTTGTTCGTAACATTAACATTTCCAACTGCACGCGACCAATAACCAGCATTGCTTGTGGGACATGGCGACAAGAGGGGCGGGGTCGAGTGAAGACAATGCAGCTATCTGATTGGCTATTATTGTACGAGTGATGGACAGGTCAGAAAGGTTCATTAGGGCAGTGATTTACAGTGTGCCAGGTTACATTAGTGTGTCATGAGCGCTCTTCAGGTGTGCCGTGGGAAGTTATCCAATTTTATGTAATTGCTAAAAAAAACATTTATTCCAAGGAATAATGTATCTTTATTCATCTATTTATGCCAGTGAGGCACAATGACAGACAGAACAAAAAAATCCTCTTCTATTAGATGGCAGGAAGTACATACAGTAAATAATCCATCCATTTTTGGTGACTTTTGTTGGTGTGCTGTGGAATTTTTTAATTGTAAAATATGTGCCTTGGCTTATAAATGTTGGAAATCACTGCATTAGGGGTTGCCACAGCGTGTCATCTTTTTCCATCTAAGCCTATCTCGTGGATCTTCCTCTTTCTTAAAAAATTAATTTTCCCAAAAGCTTTGTGGCTTGTCAATATGCATTTTGGCAAATTAGATTCTCATCAGTTTTAAGTTATTTTGGTGACCCTTTATATGAGCGTTGACGTTTTACAGTGGTCATGCTGAAGTGTGACACAGAAAAAAAAAAAATAAAAATTGAGGTGTATTTAATTATTAAAAAACACAGTGGGGTTTTTTTCAACTACTATATCAACTTGAATTTGATATATGCTCTCAGACTTGCACGTGTCCCATACTAACAATAATGTGTAGAAATTTACAGTGTAGGTATAATAATGTCAAAGCAGAAATATTCAGAACTGATGCAGTTGATGCGCATACAGTCATGTAACCAGTGAAATAACAGTCCCATGCACACAAATTTGACAATACTAATGAATACAATGACATATTTGTTAAGGACAGTTACAGGACAAACACACTCAATAATAAATCAGTCCTACCTTAGGAATTCCATCCCACGGACCTTGACTTGACCACCATGACTTTGTCATTGAAGCTTTCATTCTGACTTGATTTTCTCAGGGAAAATCTGTTCAATAGACGTCATGGCAATGGCAGACAATCTCCGCTGTCCCATGGCATTGCGCTGATCCGTTTTAGTCCAGAGGATGTTCTTTCCACCGAGGCAGTGGTCGATGGCGGAGTGGGGAACAGTTTGTGTAGTTGCGGCATAGCATCGCACAAGAAAGGGGTACATTCAAAGACGTTTTACCACACAAAGTATCATGTGTGGAGATCCACGCTCGTGCTTGCTCATAACAGTGTGAAGGTTGTTTAAATTATCATAACGTGTCGTAGTCCGGACTGTGTGTTTCGTGGTTGGAAGGAGACGGGGCCAACAGAACAGTTTGCTAACTCGTGGCTAACAGCCGGCTAGCCATTTATGTTTTCCGTATTTGGTCGCTTGAAAGGGAAGAACGAAATTCTTCCCCGTTTTCGCGACGACTCCTTCAGGGGTGGGCCGACCACGTCAAATTATATTATTCTTTTCTTCAAACTTCTCTGGGAAAACACAATTGAACGTAAAGAGCGAAGTGAATTAATTTCACTCATTGTGACTCGGCGAGGAACTCAACCACTTTCTGTTTCCCGCTGAACAATTTTAAAGAGCCAATTGCGCATGCGCGTTGGCAGATAAACGACTTCATTGATATTTTTTTTAATGGCCAAGTATGTAACAACACACAAGTAATTTGACTCCGGCAGTCGTTGCCGCTCTGGTACGACATTCACGTTACGACTGAGAAGAAGACCAAACAAACTAACAAGAACGGAGGACAATAGACATTAAATTAACAAGACGTACAGTAAACAGCCTCTCGGAACTCACCATCCTATGTGCTTAGTATCTTATTGCGCATGCGCGAAACAAGCTGACGGCGTTCCAGTTTTTCGCAAGGAAAACGGGACAAATTGGACAGGAATTTAAGAACTAATGTATTTTATAATACAGGACTCTAACAGATAAATATTTTCAATGAGTTTATTGAAGGGCTTGGGCATGCTAAACCTTTATATCTTATTATGACCGGTCGCAACTGATTGAGACATGTTGACAGAAGGCTATGACAGCAAAATATGTATTTATACACACACACACACAAGGTTACAAGCTTACTTAATTTATTATACTGTCCATGTGTGTACTATATCATATCCAATGAAAATAACCTGTACTTTGAGTTATGTATTTTAGAAAGAAGAAGATTTTACAAAATAATTTGGTTTGAATATATCATTTGATTATGTGGTAGATTTTGGTATTCAACATTGCACCAGTTGAGAACTCAAATGAATTAAGGAAGGTAGCACTGTGGAACAACTGGTTCGAGTCTTGGCCTACAGTTCTGAGGTGCCGGGTTCGATCCCGGCCCTCCATGTGTGGAGTTTGCATGTTCTCCTCGTGCCTGCTTGGGTTTTCTCTGCACACTCCGGTTTCCTCCCACATCCCAAAATATGCATCATTAATTGAACACTCTAAATTGCCCCTAGGTGTGATTGTGAGTGCGGCTGTTTTGTCTCCATGTACCCTGCGGTTGGCTGGCAACCAGTTCAGGGTGTACCCTGCCTCCTGGCTGATGAGAGCTCCAGCACTCCCGCGACCCTCGTGAGGATAAGCGTTTAAGAAAATGGATGCATGGATGGATGGATGGAAGAAGGAAGGACATAAGAAATTGGGGTGCATGTTGAGATGCACATGAACATATTCATGCGCATGTCCAGAATTGATTCCAAGATAAACTGCAAAATGTTAAATGTTGTTCTGATTTAATTTGAACAATTTATTGTCCATTTACAATGGAAAGAAGGTTCTGTATTACATGTAATACATTTGAGAGGTTACAAATATGTGGCTCACCATTGCAAACATATGAAGGCAGATAAGACAATCATACTGTTTTTCATCTGATTTATTTGTAAAACTTTGGCATATTAACCAACCATTGAAATGATTAGCCATGTATGGACATTATCTACACCCATAAATGGACAAATGATACAATGTAATATGTACAGTCTCCACGCGCAATATTTACAGTCCCAATACTTTCTCCTCGCTGTACATCATACACAATTCAGGTGTTTTTGGCCCAATAAAATGTGCAGCCGAAATGAATGCACAATATTTACAGGATTATCTCAAGCTATGTCAAATATATCAACATACATAACATAACTGGCTTCATGCTACTTGACTCAACTATGTAGTGCAAATTGTATTTGTCCATCTGAATCGCTCAGTGGGTGCATATTATACATTTCACGTTATATTTGTATTACGGTTGCACAGCAATGTATTGCTCAAATAATACCTCTATAACAGTGTCAATTGATATTTAGCAGAACTGTTTTTGTAAAATGCATTTTCTTTTTAGATTTTTCAAATTATACAGGTGTACTTAATTCAATGTCTGGTTGTTGTACAATGAAAATAATGAAAATATCGTATATTTACAGCATTCGTCTAGCAACTACTAATTGGTTACATACAGTGCATATGAAAATATTGTTCTTGTGCCCATCTTGAACTACATTTCTCCTGAAACATTTGACAGTTAAAGGCCGCTACTCATATCTGCAAAAACAGATTTACAGTCTTACCTCATTTTTTTTTTGTGTGTGTTTTGTTTTTGATTGCATTAACGTATTATTTACACTGAATCTCGCAGCAATTAGCAGTTAAAATAGAAACCTTGGGCGCAATTGTTTGGGCTTTCAAGAGCCGTCAACAAAACAAACAGCAGCCAAAATGGCTGCTTTAGTTGATTCCAAATGGAATAATTGTTGGTGGATTTGATTTTAAAAACAAGTTTGCTATTAGTTTGGAATTCACTGTACTGTAGGGCTATGCTGACTATGACTACTTGTAAGCAAAAAAAAAAAAAACCAAACAATGTCATAAGGGAACACGACACATTTGGTTTCATGTAATACCGTCACAGCTAACTGGTCCATAAGACAAGGGTGGCTTCATTGCACAAATTTTTATTTTGCAAATGTCCCAAACTGCAGCTAAGGACGACGACCACAAACACACACCATCAAATGATTTGAGCTTGTTATTACTGCATTGGTGCGATTAACGCAATTCACTTTGGCATAATATTTACATATAACGATGCAGAGTTTATGGATTTAAATGCGTAACATAGAATAAAGTTGAGCACTTTTAATCTGAATATGGTTGAAGAATAAACTGCATCTCACTACAGGTTTAATACGGAAGCAAATGAGACAAAACAGTCAAATGTTCACAATGACGGAATATCCCAGAAATGTGTATTTTAACACTGCTTCTGTCGCTGTTATTAAATGGTCACTTGGATTATTTGTCGGTTGGTGTTGCACTGGAAACTGTTATTACTTTCACAAAAGGTTCCAATGATGTGACTGGCTCCAATGAAATCTGACTCCATTTCCTGGACTTTTTTTTTTTTACTGTAAGATGTAAGCGTAAATTATGCCAAAAATTATACAGCGCAGTGGATCTCATCAATTTTTACTAAACAAGGAGCCCAGCATGTTTTTTTTTTTTTTTAATGGCAATTGACAGTAAATTGGTGCATTTGACAAAGGCCAGTGCAACTTGGTATTACGAATTCCAGATTCAAGCATGAAAAAAGTGTGATGTATTGTATTTTATGATACAGGTGATCATATTTTGATGCTGTCGTTTTTTACTCCTTTTCTTTAAGCTCTGAATTAACGACCGTACCGCCAACTTTCTTCATTTCTCTCCTCTGGGCCAAGTTCGAGGACTGAACAGGTTCGAGGACCGGTGCTGGACTACAGCGCCTCAAGGCCGAATAGGTGGCAGACAGCGCCCCCTGGTGGATGGAAATAAGACTAGTTTTACTCAACAACAACAACAGAGAAAACGGCAAACACTATCACCTTACGGGCATAATGAGAATGACAGCTGTTGTCTACCTTGACAGTGAGCATATCTCGTCTGGCGAGGACTCGATCAGAGAGCTGATCTCGCCCGACAATCCACGGATGGCGAAGGACCTAAAAGGAACCAAACACACATCGCATAGTCACACCTGATATACAAATACACCTGCAATTATTCCATGATGGAAGAACATTCTTGTGTACGTACTGGAGAAAAGCAAACAGTGATCATTCTCAAAGCGTTTGCTACTTATCTGACACAATGTACAAATCTGAAAAATTTGCTAAAGTTGCACAACAATGAGGGAAAATCTGCCTTCATATAGATAACACTTAATTTGATGTCCCTCTAATGAGCTCATTTCTAATCCTATCCAACATGCTCACTTCGAGCGAGAACCTCAGCATCTTCATTTCTGCTACCTCAAGTTCTGCTTCCTGTTGTTTCTTCAGTGCCACCGTCTGTAATCCGTACATCATGGCCGGCCTCACTACCATCCTAGCGGTGACTCTTCTGTCACATAGAACACCAGAACACCTTCCTCCAACTGTTCCACCCCGCTTGAACCCGTTTCTTCACTTCCTTACCACACTCTCCATCGCTCTGTATTGTTGACGCCAAGTATTTGAAGTCGTCCACCCTCCCTATCTCTTCTCCCTGGAGCTGCACTCTTCCCCCTCCGCCCCTCTCATTCACGCACATAAATTCTGTTTTACTTCGCCTAATCTTCATTCATCTCCTTTCCAGTCCGTGCCTCCATCTTTCAAATTGTTCCTCCGCCTGCTCCCTGCTTTCACTGCAGATCACAATATCATCTGCGAACATCATGGTCCAAGGGGATTCCAGTCTAACCTCATCTGTCAGCCTATCCATTACTACTGCAAAAAGGAAGAGGCTCAGCGCAGATCCCTGATGCAGTCCTACCCCTACCTTAAATTCTTCTGACACACCAATGGCGCACCTCACCACTGTTCTGCTGTCCTCATACATGTCCTGTACTATTGTAACTATTTCTCCGCCACACCGGACTTGCGCATGCAGTACCACAGTTTCTCTCTTGGTACTCTGTCATAGGCTTTCTCTACGTCTACAAAGACACAATGTAGCTCCTTCTGACCTTCTCTGTACTTTTCTACGTGCATCCTCAAGGCAAATAATGCATCTGTACTTTGTAAAATCTGACAAAATAGATTTTTGATACGGCTTTTAATTTTGTGGTCTTCATATGCTCTTATTCAGATCGTATACAAATGTTCTGAAGTTACTTGGGGATGGTGGAGGTGAAAAATGATTATGATTACAAGTACCTGTGGGGCAGTCAGGCGCTGATGGGGGTCTACATGAAGCATCTTAGTCACGATGTCCTGTTGAACAAACGCAGGCACTGTAATGCCGAACTGCACCACTAAATAGAATAAATCAAGTCTTTTTGTTTGCAGAGCAGCACACGCCCATGTCGAACCTTGACAGCGTCTGACACCAGGTCCCAGTTACCTCCACTGATGACGAATTTGCCGCAGCCAATTTGAGCCAGAATTTCCTCTGCCGAGTCTTCGGAACTGTTTGCAAATGGACTGAAACTTAAAAGTAGATAGATTTAAAATTCAATCATGGAGACATACTACCTGACTTACATACATGACTGTACACCTTTGCACACATACCCAGCAATCATGGTGTACAGCAGGATTCCCAAGCTCCAAATGTCACATGCGGCATCATAACCCTGCTTCTTCAGAACCTGTGCAAACAAAAATTAAAAGACACAGCCAAAGATGTGTTTCACTTACATTTTCATACGGCGCTCATTGCAATGCCAGTAACGCAGACTTTACTTGATTGACTTTTTCTAAATTCATGAATACTTGTGATTGCAGATTGGCTGGGAGAAATCACAATGACGGACTGATGATGAAATAACTGCTCACCTGCCTTGACTCACACGTGAACATCTAGAAGGCCCATATTTCACTAACAAATTATGGATTGGCTGGCAAACCAGTCCGGGTGTACCCCGCCTTCTACCCGAAGATAGCTAGTATAGGCTCCAGCACGCCTGTGACCCTTGTGAAGATAAGCGGCTAAGAAAATGGATGGATAGATGGAAGTTTCTTTATGTATTTTTTTGCTTAAGTAAATGAAACTGTTGGTCATTTTCGAACATACCAATCGGTTTTGGGATAATTGGTAAACAAGCATTAGCCCAGCGAACGACTCTTTTTCATCACGAAAATTGATGCGCAAGTGTGGAAAAAGTAATGTACTATACTAAGAAGTGGCAGTATGTATTCATATTTTATGCAGCTTCACTGTCAGGCAGAATACTCCCCACCTCCAAAATGACAAATCTTCAATTAAAAGGAAATTGGTTTGCATTTCCTCACATTGCAATCCTCAAATTGGTATAAACCGTAACTTATATTACTATCATAAACTGTTGCACAGCATCAACACAACAGTGTTCCCACAATATCAATCAATCAAACAAACTTTATTTGCAAGATGTTTACATTCAGCATAATATAAAGTAAACAATTCCACCTGCAGAATACGTTTGATCGTTAATTTTATAAGTTGAAAAATGCTAATTATTTTCACCATGCACCTACTGTCAAAACAGCAAAAACATTGCACATATTCATTGTCTTGCCACTGTTTATCTTATTTCATTTGTATATGCGTATATTGTTTTCCCTATAATCAACTTGCATATTCATATAAACACATTTTGCACTTCCTGCTCTCTTTGCATTTCCACGTAGTTGCAAAACATTTAGTTGTAGCATTACTTTTGCAAAGACAACTCAATTGAATCTAATACGAATATACCTGTTGTGTTTCCATTTGACCGCTAGATAGCAGTATTTAATATTTCAATGATGTCTCAGTGTACTGCTCTCGAGTTCAACACACACAAGCGACAGCACGATGTGGCAATGAGTGAGTCAATGGCAGGGCCTAAAATAAGTGGGCGTGACTGACTGGCAGGGGTGGGCGTGGCTGACCGTCTGTGGCAGGTTGTGACATCGCATTCCATTCATAATCCATATGTCGGTCCACCCTTTGGAGCTGTACTATAACAGCCATTTTCTTTGCCGCTTATCCTCACGAGGGTCGCGGGGAGTGCTGGAGCCTATCCCAGCTGGAGCCCATCCTGAACTGGTTGCCAGCCAATCGCAGGCCACATGGAGACAGACAACAGTCGCACTCACAATCACACTTAGGGCAGTTTAGAGTGTCCAATGAATGTTGCATGTTTTTGGGACGTGGGAGGAAACTGGAGTGCCCGGAGAAAACCCACGCAGGCGTACTTTTCATAAAGGTGCCAACTTTAAAACGTACCTCTGGCGCCATGAAGGTCGCCGTGTAACACGGGGTCATCAGTAAGCCGTTTTCGGCCCTCAGCTGTTTGGCGAAACCAAAATCACATATCCTGAGGCATTCTGGGAGTCCTCGGTCGTCAGAGTAGCGAATGTTGCTGGGTTTCAGGTCCCGGTGCACGACCTGAAAAAGAAACAGTTTAACAACCAAACAATGCATATAATGTTATTGGCTGCGTCAATCTCACCCCCTGGGAATGTAAATACTCCACAGTCTTGGTCAGCGTGCAGATGATATCAGAGGCATCTTTTTCTATGAAATTTGGCGTGGTCAAGACCTTGTCGAGCAGCTCGCCTCCTCTCAACAAATTCTGAACCAGGTATACACAATGGCCATCGTCAAATACCTGAAGACAGAAGCACACACACATGTACATACGTCATCTATGTATCTTTAAAAAAAAAAAAAAAAAAAAGGGTAACAGCATAAATTTTGTCAATACAGATTCCTAGCACATTTTTCACTTACGTCTTTTAACGTGTTGATATTGGGATGCTGTCCATATCGTAATAGAATCTCCATCTCTTCAGATGGATCTTTTCGTCCTTTGTCAATAATCTACAAAACATTATGTCCTTATTAACAGTTCATTAAAAATCTGAAGACTCACATCTGTAACTACAATGCAGTTAAAAAAAACCATTTGAAATAATGTGTATTGTGGTTGTAACAACAATGTAGAAGGCTGTATTGCAATACACACCATGTTTTAATGCATTTCTCAGAAAATCCAAATTCAATATTCTGCATCTTTTAAATTTTAAGCACGTTTCCATTAAATCTTTTAGAACCTTGTTTTCCAAAAAGCGTTTTTATTTTGTTATTGACTTTCAAACCAATCATAATATTGTAGTGGTTGACAATAATATTAAATATACTTTTCAGGAAGTGAGTTTTAGATGAACACTTGCACCTCAATGCAACTGAATGAAAATGCTGGTTGATATTATAGTACTGTTTGTACTTGGATAGAAGTATTTTGAACATTTAGAGAGGGGCCTTGACATCCTGGCGCAAGCACACTTACCCGATTATGAATTGAATATACCTGTACAAAGGGACCCATTTATTGTTTAAATACAGCACAACCTAACAGGCCTGTTTGCAGCATGACAACAATTTGTTCGGTTTGGACCTTCTGATCTCTAACAGGGAGAGAAGTTAAAATAATGCACATGTAGATAAAGAAAGTTCAAGTTTGGAATACTTGATTCAGCTTCAAGTGGCTCCGTTTGCATACAGACGCATTCAAATGTAGTTACAAACGAATTTACCCTAACCTTAAATCTCTTCTTCATTTTTTTATATTCTGAATACAACAATGTTGAACAAGTACTGTGCAGTCTTCATTTTCATCCGGCCACGCTGAAATTGTTTTTGCACCAGTCTCAAGCATGGAAGGATGTAGCCCGAATAGCTTATCGTAAATTGATGGGACAAAAACTAAAATACGGTGCAGCCTCAGTCCTCGGCCACAATCCGTTCCAGAAAACGGTTCGAGAAGTGATTTGTTCAAAAACCGAATTGATGTCTCCCATTACAATGAATGAAAAAAGAAATAATGCGTTCCAAGCCTAAAAAAAATGGGCTTTTTGAAGTATTTTTTCGCTTTTCCTGGAAATAAACTACATAGTAGAAATACATGTATAGTTTAAATATTTTATATATCAAAATAATTTCAGAAATATATATTTTTTATCTTAAAATGTATGCTTTAGTAGTCGAGTAGGCTAGGCCGGGAGTGACTTGGCCCCCAGCCTTGTACACTTTTTTTTTAAATTAAGAAAGTACAGAATAACTTTAAACAAGCAATAATGGGGGGGGGACTTTTTTTTTTTTTTTTTTTACAGAAAGTAACACAAAAACATTAATTTGTAACTCGAGTTAACGAAATCTTCAAAAACAAAACAGAAATGCAGAAATGCTTCAACTACTGTTCCAAATCTCCTCGGTGGGGTGACTCGCCCCTTTTTCATGAATAACGAATCTAGTGTCATTTGTTGCTGCCGTCTTTTAAGCACTTTTCTGAAGTGGCTCATCACAGCATCGTTAAAATTTTGCAGTGCTCTGCTACATTCGGCTTTACTGGGGTGACGAAGTTCTCCGAAATAATGGACTTTGTTCCGTTATTGCACAGATAGCTTTGATGTCAGCACTTGGAACATCCTTCTTCTTCTTTATCCTTTTCACTCCAAAAACTAGTTCAACCAAATCACAGTACAGTAGCCTGTTATGTGTTTCACATTTTGAAAAACTTGACAGCACAGTGTAAATTACTGCCGGCACACAAGTTGCATTTGTTACAAACTGTCCATCTGTGCCTCATTATGAAACGTGCTTCTAAAATCTTTGCTAGATGCCAACTTGATCCTCCCCCAAACTATGTCTGCTCATTATGTGTCCACATACTAGATAACATGGTGTGTACAGTATTGCTAAACTGTAACGTGCAATACAAAGAACATATGTGGAATCGTACATAGTGGGACACACTATATACAATTTCATTTTTCTCTCACACAGCAGCATAATATCAAATCTAAGTGTGATGTTTATAATAGGTTATTCCTTCTAAATGCCTTTTGTTGCAAATCCCAAATCTGAACGTGCTGAAACAATTGTTTTCCAAAACATTTTGCCATAATTTCGTAGTCTAATAACGCAGGTAATTTTTGATCAAATAATGCAAAATTGTAATGAGAAGCCATGACCTCTGAACTGTAAGGTGGATCCACTTTTCCGCCTGTTTAAAATCCATCCATCCATGCATTTTCTTAGCCGCTTATCCTCACCAGGGAGTGCTGGAGCCTATCCCAGCTATCAACGTGCAGGAGGCGGGTACACCCTGAACTGGTTGCCAGCCAATCGCAGGGCACATTGAGACAAACAGCCGCACTCCCAATCACACCCAAGCGCAATTTAGAGTGTCCAATTGATGTTGCATGTTTTTGGGATGTGGGAGGAAACCGGAGTACCCGGAGAAAACCCACGCAGGCACAGGGAGAACATGCAAACTCCACACAGGCGGGTCCGGGATTGGACCCGAGACCTAAGAACTGTGAGGCCAACGCTTTCCCAGCTGATCCACCGTGCTGCCCTGTTTAAAATAATTTTTGCAAAATAAAAAGTTTGTAGGGCTTTTAAGACATATTTAATGTATCTTTTTCCCCCTTGAGAATGTCGTTCACATTCTGATTTGTACGCCGTTACTGACATTTGACCTTCGAAGTTCTACCGTACATGCTAAAAATGTATCATCTTACTACCTTCACTGAATATTCCACAGCTGTGACTCTGTGAAGACACCGCCTGTAGACTGAATTGGCTGCCTGGCCAACTTCCTCCTTCAGCTCATAAATGTCACCGAAGGGCACGTCACCACGGAGATGCTACGTGGACACAGACGTCATTATTCGCATTTGTCCGGCGGATTAGGAGCGCGAAGAGCGCTGTACCTGCGCGATGGGATTAATGGCGCTTCCCTCCTGGTGGGACGGCAGAATGTTGGCCACGCTCGGCTCCTGACTTTGATTAGTGGCGACAAAACTGAAGCCACGGAACAGCTGGTGTGTGTTTGCGCTGGGTGGGATGCCAGGAGAGTCTAGATCGGCAAAGACAAACACAACCATGTGTAATATGTACGAGCTTGAAATTTGTTTATTTTTCATCTCATTTGGTTTATCTTTAATGTATCTGTGTATTTATGCATATATGTGTGCTCGGTGTGTACCAGTGGGTGTTCTGGAGGTGAACTCCGGGTCGAAGTGAAAAGTGTCCTCAGGTCTTCCAACCGTTGGTTTAAACGGCGGCCGAATTTCCTTCCTGTACAGCTTCTAAAGAAGAAGAACAACAACAACCACAATTCAATTCTCAACAGCAATATAGAATATAAAGTGTATTTCTTTGTTGCTTCACTTTCAACCTTTAAATACATTTAATTTTATTGATTTCCCATTCTAATTCATTTAAATGTAATATGTTTCCTTTGGGGAACCCAAGAGTAACATGAGTAAAAATGCTAAAATCCCTCACTGAACAAATGCCGTCCATTGTATAAAAATGTGAATTGGCCTTTTTCATTGTTGATAGACTTCAACTAAAAACTTGATTTATTTTGGAATATCCAGATGATAATTGTGATAGATTGTCCACCGAGGCATAAGCATTCGGTGAGTCGTAAGGGTACAACCTCGCTCGCAGATGATGAGCCCTTCGACTAGGAACGCTATTAAAGCCAAGAGGATTAGTATGTTACAATATGAGTTGGAAAACTGGCAGAAATGGGAAGTAGAGGATTTTGTCAGATGTTTAATAATTCAGTCCTCAGGTCACATCGGCTGCAGACTGCAGTGAATTGTTAGAGTACAGAAAAGGAACAGTCACCATAAAGTATGGCATGTGATTTTTTTTTCCCATTTACACCGTTGCACATCTTCACGTGAGATATTTAAAAAGTGTGCCTCGTGAAAAATGTCCGCCCACTCACATTCCAGTGGATCGATGCAAAGAAACAATGACTTTTAATTTCATCCACTCCATCCGGCCCAGCCCCTGTGGAACACACATTTGTACAAGGTGAACTAGGATCGCATTCAGTCTGTTTTCTTCTCTACTTCTACTTTTCATCCTGTTCTGGGTTGTCGACTCCACCCCAGGGTTAATCTCATCTGAATCATCTTCAGACCTGAAGAAGTGTAATGCACATGATACCTAGACGGTTGGCAGGGTTCCTCTTGAAGAGAGCTCTTAATAAACTTTGCACCTCAGGACTAAGGAACTGCGGCATCCCCAATTTGGCCCTTTCAAGATATAAACACAAGCATGTATTCATCCATTTATGTTTTCATGAGGACATAACAGCAGTTTTTTTTTCCTGGTGCTCAAAAGGTGCAAAAGCCAACACGGAAACACAACAGCACTCGCAGTCAAGCACAAAAAGAGTATCAACATTATAATCACAATTCTTCTACGGTACTGTAAATCCATATCCGATGTAATCCATCCATCCATCCATCCATCCATTTCCTTCGCCGCTTATCGTCACAAAGGTCGCGGGGAGTGCTGGAGCCTATCCCAGCTGTCATTGAGCAGGAGGCGGGGTACACCCTGAACTGGTTGCCAGCCAATCGCAGGGCACATAGAGACAAATAGTCGCACTCACAATCACACCTAGAGGCAATTTAGAGTGTACAATTAATGTTGTATGTTTTTGGAATGTGGGAGGAAACCGGAGTGCCTGGATGAAACCCACGCAGGCACGGGGAGAACATGCAAACGCTTTACCAGCTGAACCACCGTGCCGCCCAAGTTCCTAACATATAATCAACAATTTATTCCTGTCACTCATGGAAATAATGCTAAGTGTATTAGTGTTTAAAAAAAGAGGGGGGGGGCATCTGTCAATGACAAAAGGATTTCATCTTACTTGAGAATAAGAGCCATTGTTTCTTTGCGATCTTTTCCTTGGAATGGTAAAGACCCCGTCAGCATCTCAAACTGCAAGACAGACAAGTATCGTGTTTAGAACACATTGCACATGATAAGTGCTCATTGATATTATTAAAACTACAAATTCTTCTTAATCGACATTTTATTCTGAAATGAGTACTTAATTTCAGAAATTCTCCTTTGCTTTTACCCCCTTTCGTCTTACAACTTGATGGCTTTCCATTGCTCGAATTGTTCGTTGCTTTACTTAACACAGTGACGGCCCCCTTGCCCAGTCGGTGCCCCGATGCGGCTGCCATCTGCCAGGGAATGTTAACCTCCTTTCCAAAATTAGTCAAGTAAGCCGTTGACTGACAAACGAGCAGATGCATAATGACGGGACGCGACAGGACATGATCTCAATTAAGCATATTTTCTGACATAAAGAGGCAAATTAAGAGATTAAAAGTGAACCCCAATCTTACCATCAGTACCCCAAAGGACCACCAGTCTGCACTCTGTGTATGCCCCCTCCTGTTGACCACCTCCGGAGCCATATACTCGATGGTTCCACAGAAGGAATAAGCTCGTTTGTCGTGATCGATGGCTTCCTTACTCAAGCCGAAATCTGGCGACAGAGAAATGTTTTGCGTTTACGGGGAGGAGATGAACACAGAGTTAATGTTAGTAGACTTGGATGTACTTGCCAGTTATCTTTATATGCCCTTCTTCATCCAGTAGAATGCTGTTGGCGATGACAGAAATTGTTATGTTCATTAAATAAATGACTAACGGCTCCGATGATATAGACCTATTCCAAAGATAGTATAGAAAAAATGGTGGGCATAACGATTGATTCATTAACTAAATTAAGAATTGTTTTGAATTGATGGGCTATTACCACTTTTTATTTTCATACATCGTATCTTCAAAAAATTGGAACAAAATGTAGTTGACAGTAAGCAGCAACAACTGATGGCACTTCAATGAGAAAGATGCAAAGGCAATTCCTCTAGCAGCGTTTTTATTCCCAATTTTAAACAACAGTCCATAGATTAGTCCCAACCTATGAAAAATACAATTTTATATATAGGATGACAGTGTTCCGATTGATTGATGAGGATCAAGAAATGTAGTTAAATGCTCATCCCTACTCTGTTGTCTCCATTAAAGAGAAATTCCAGTGGTTTGGATTAACAATGTATCCAATAGGTCATGTCATCTGTAATGTATCTTGAAAATGTGATGTTAATCCTCTCTCATTTAATGGTGTTTTGAAAAGATTTTTATCGGCAATTACGAACCTTCTTGGGCGCCACCGTTTTGCCGAGTCACATGATGTGGGTGCGTGGATGTGACATAATAGGCACGCAAACAAAGGCTCGATTACGATGGGACACAATTATGGCCAGCGCTGATTTCTCGGATTTATCTTCATCTGATGAAGAAACAAGTATTGGTTGATCAGGAAGAATACTTCCATACAGATTTGAACCTGTGACTGTAAATAATGTTGACTATTTGGATGGTTCTTCGGAGGGGAATGACACGGAGTCTGACAAGCGAGCATCGGTGGCGGGCTGCGAGCGAGCTCCGGCGGCAGGCGACCGGCTGCGAGCAAGCTCCGGTGCCGGGCCATGAGCTACCTTTGGTGGCGGGCCGCGAGTGAGCTAGCTCTGGCGGCCTTTGTTTACACACTTACGTCCTGCGTGTCGGACTTTGCGTCATTCCCGTCCGAAGAACCGTCCGAAAATTCTACATTATTTCCAGCCACAGGTTCAAATCAGTATAGACCAGGGGTCACCAACGCGGTGCCCAAGAGCGAATGGTAGCCCGTGAGGACCATTTAAGGCACCCGCGAGGTATGTTCTAAAAATACCGTAGGCCACAAACTGTTATTATTATCTGTGCTTGAAATTCTGAATTTGACTTGCTTACGTGAATTAAAATTTTAAAATACCTGTAATATCATTTACTACAATACAATAAAACAAAAATATTTGATGTACGCGTAATGAATTGAGTCTGAAATTTGCGGCAAACAGGTCACGTAGCCCTTCATACGATCGGTGCTCACGAAGCAGCCCTCCGCCTCAAAAAAGGTTGCTGAGCCCTGGTATCAACCGATACTGCTTTTTCTTCATCAGAGGAGGATAAATCCGAGAAATCAGCGCTGGCCATAATTGTGTCCCACCGTAATCGAGCCTTTGTTTGCGCGCCTATTACGTCATATCCGGCGTCCATGAAAATTCGTAATTGCCGATAAAAATCTTCTCAAAACACCATTCAATGAGAGAAGATTAAGGTCACATTTTCAAGATACAGTACATATTGGATACATTGTTAATCCAAACCACTGGAATTCCCCTATAAAATCTTGGCGGTAGTTTTTGGTCTTCCCTGCTGGCAAACCGAGTTTGAAACGCTTCACAGTAGCGCTCACATCTTTAATAGATGCATCCTCCGTCCGATATTACACCCGGCTCGTAAAAATGTGGATTGCGCAGTCTTGTTGACAAACTAAGCTGCTCACAACCCCCCTCCACCACCACCACTCCAACCCCCTCCCCCTTTTGACTGAGGCTGAAAAGAATAACCAAGCATGCTAATACTTCTCAGGTTTGAGGTCCCTGTAGATGATTCCCAAACTGTGCAAGTGGTCCAATGCCAAAGCAAGCTCAGCCAGGTAAAACTTAACATCCTCTTCGGTGAACATCACCTGGAAGAAACGAATATCGACTTACCAAAACGTTTCCGTGGCAATAATGCACTTGATGAGAAGCTACATTGTCATCTTGGGGACTTTCTCAAGTCTGTGTTTTATGCAAAAGTTGAACCGTTAAGACTTGACATTGTGTAAAGCTGACAAATGCCAAACTAACCTCTTTCGACAGACGAGTGAAAAGGTCCCCCCCTCGGAGAAAGTCGAGGATTAGATAGAGCTTCCCTTCTGTCTGGAAGGCTACACACATGCACACATGCACACACACACACAACAGATATGACACATTGGGGCTTAACAACGGTGTTAGGGCTTTAGTATAATCACTGTTATTTCCGAGCACATATTTAGAGCTGAAAAGGTGAAAAAGTGAGCACGTCCCAGAGTGGCGTTAAATACAGTCATCCCTTGCTTATATTTTTCACTGCATTGCAATTTTTCTTTCATTACAGCTACATTATTAGCTAATTCAATATAGGCACTGGTGCTCTTTCAAGCACTTTATTTAACAAACAGTCAAAAAATGCAGTTATCAAATGCATGGTTTTATTACACCTGCAATAGTTTTAACTGACACCAACTCTATAAACCATATAGCCCAGTGCCTATCATATAGGAAGTGAACATAAAAACACAAGTGTACAAAAATAATATCTGCACCCTTCATGCATTTATTGTATTGGTCAATGGTGCTAATTTGTATACATAAATCATTTAAACAAATATTAATACTTGGTCAATATTTGACAGATTTCATCCATTGCGGCGATATTCTGGAAAGTGAACTTTGCGATAAACGAGGGAATATTGTCACAAAACACACATCTTTTTGATACACAGGGTCCTAGCATTGAAGCCAGACTCACCATAGTGTAGTTTCACTATAAACGGATGGTTGACCTCTGCCAAAATGTCTCTTTCCATCTTGGATCGCACACGGTCCCGGACTGGCAAGGTGATAAGGAGAGATCTCATATTAATATTCTGCTTGTGAATCTGTAATATGTTTCCATAGCGGGATGACATTACATTTACTTGATTAAAAAAAAAAAAAAAACAATCAGGATCGGAGCCCCCCCCACCTCGCCGGTAAATGCAACCGGAATGTTCCGTCTTCAAACGAGACCACTTCAATTGAAGGGGTGCAGGTTAAGAGGATTAAGCAATACAGTAGTGCAAAGACAAGGAGTCAACACGTGGCAACTCGGGCGCATTCATTCACAATAACACTCCATCCTCATTGTCAATAATCCCATTCAATACTAGTTTATCCGAATAAAAAGTACAAACTAACCTCTTTTGCTCAAATCCCTTTGAATATAGGCCACGCTGAGTTCAGATAACCATACAGTAGATACCCAATCACTCAATGAATATTTGCCATTCATTCTTTGAGGCAACCAAGTTTCCGAACTCATCACAGTACAGAATCTGTTCTTATCAAAGTGGTAAATGATATTAGGTTGAATACTGACTCAGGAAAAGTGTCAATTTTGGTCTTGTTGGATCTCAGCGCGGCTTTTGATATGGCAGATCACAATATACCTCTCCTGTTCAGCCTGTATATATGCTACCCTTGGGTCAAATTCTTCAAAACTTTCATTTTGACAACCGTAGCTATGCAGATGACACACAGTTATATTTAGCAGTATCTCCATATGACTACACTTCAATTGAGGTATTCTGCCACTGTCTAACTCAGATAAATAACTGGATGAGCCAAAATTTTCTTCAACAAAATTGAGACAATTGTTTTTGGTAATAAAGAAAAGAGAATTGCTGTTAGTGAACACCTGGACTCTCTAGCTTTAAAAACCAAAGACCAAGTCCAAAATCTTGGCATTCTGATTGATTCCGACCGGACTTTCACCAATCATATCAAATCAATCACAAAAACTGCCTTCTACCTTCTGAAGAACATATCTAGAGTGATATCTTGTATGTGTCAAGCAAACCAGGAAAAGCTTATCCATGCTTTTATCTCAAGTATACTTGACTACTGTAATGTTCTTCTGACTGGACTCCGCCCCCAAAAAAAGAGCATTAAGAATGCTGCAGCTCGCGTTCTGGCCAAACAAAGCGGTCAAAGCATATCACGCCAATCCTAAACTCCTTCCACTGGCTTCCAGTCAGCTTGAGAATAGATTTCAAAGTTCTGCTGCAGGTCTATAAATCACTAAATGATTTAGGTCCTGAATACATGAAAGAAATGCTAACGGAATACAAAGCCAGTAGAGCTCTAAGATCGACTGACTCAGGTCAAATAGTGGAGCGCAGAGTCCAAAGCAACCATGGTGAAGCAGCATTTAGCTATTATGCTGCACACAAATGGAATAAATCGCCAACAGAGGTGAGGTCAGCCCCCTTTTTAAATCCAGGTTAAAAACTCTTCTTTTTTTCTCATGTTTTTTAGACTATATCCACTTTTTGATCATATTACTTGCACTGTATGTGGGTTTTAATTGTCTTTTTTAAATATTTTGTCATTTTTACTGTTTTTATGCCATACGGCATAAATGTTTTATCTCTTTGTTTTCAAATGGCTTTAATCATGTAGAGTACATTGAGTTACCTTGTGTATGAAATGCGCGATACAAATAAATTTGCTTTGCTTTGCTTTGCATTGGATAGTAAGACTTGAGACTTTTAGTGATTGTAGGTGACATTTGCGCTTTTCGTGTCAATGTTAACCTTGTTGTCAACAGACGAAAAGTCATTCGGCGGCTCACCTTTCAGCGTGGCTTTCTTCAGGACTTTCATGGCGTACAGTTGTCCTCGGTCCACGCCTCGGATCTTTCTCACCAGAAACACCTGAAAATGATTGATGTCGTCATGACGACACGGTGGCATGTGCCGTTACGGCGGTTCTCAGCACAGGTTCATTTCCCGTGACTGTTGACCTTTCGAAAAGAACGTCATCATACTGGCTGTATGCAGCCTTTTGCTACTTGCGTGCGTGATGTTGCAACCTTCTGGCTCAGCCGTGCAAATGGAAAAGCCTGCCGAGGGAGTTGACATCTGGCCAACTGTCATGGATTATTATTTGAATGATAGCAGCAGGCTTTCAACATGTACCTTTCCATAGGAGCCCTGCCCGAGCACCTTCAGCAGCTGGAACTGAGAGGGGTCAGCTTTCTCGAAGCCTTCTTTCACGTGGTGGCTGATGTCAATCTCCTTGAGTATGCTGTCATCCTAAAAGGAAAAAAAAAAAAAAAACAATATAATTGATACAACATACAGGGAAAATTTAACAGACACTGATTTCTGAGTGAAACTGGAAGAAAGCTTTTGGGCTATTCAAGCAGAAGAACACCTGAGAGGGGAGGAGTTTCATGGCTATTTTATTTTATCCTGAAGTAGTTTGAAGGTGAAGGCTCTCATGTTTTTCCTCACTCGTTCAACCGTGAATTTTATGGACCTTGCTTTGTGCCCTTGGAACTCTTCCCAATTGTCAAAATGTCTTGATAAACAAGCGGCCAAAGCAACCGCTGACACCCCAGCCATTCATTAAGAAATGTGTCCAATTATGTTATTTATTTGAAGGGCAACATAAATTGAAAGTAATAACTACAGTATAAGTCCCAGTGAAAGGATGACAGTACTTTTACATTGATCAAATTGAGCCAGTGAAAAGCACCACGTGTGTTAATTAGCATTTTTTCCCCAAATCCTAACAAAATATCCATCCATCCATCCATCCATTTTCTTAGCCGCTTATCAACACAAGGGTCGCGGGATCCTATCTCAGCTGTCAACGGGCAGGAGGTAGGGTACACCCTAAACTGGTTGCCAGCCAATCGCAGGGCACATGGAGACAAACAACCATTCACACTCACAATCACACCTAGGGGCAATTTAGAGTGTCCAATTAATGTTGCATGGTTTTGGGATGTGGGAGGAAACCGGAGTGCCCTGAGAAAACCCAAGCAGGCACGGGGAGAACATGCAAACTCCACACAGACGGGTCCGGGATTAAACCCGGTTCCTTAGAACTGTGAGGCCAAGGCTTTACCAGCTGTTCCACCGTGCCGCCCCGAACAGAATACTGACCAGAAATGTATGCACACCTCAAATTGACGTTGGCGATGAAGCATAATGAGAAGGGTCTTTTTTCGTTTTGTTTCAGTCTGCTTGGTGAAGCATATGATCAACCGTCAACCCGCAATAGAGCACATTTGTCGAAACTGTATTGGGAGAAGTCATTGTGATGCTTAAAGCTATTAGCATGAATAAAAATGGAATTGAAAGCAAGCATTAGCATTGTACAAAAACCATATCTAAGACTGAGGAAACAATGTAAATCTCATTTGTGCCAATTTAATCAACGCAAAAGGACTCCAACAGATGGTTGACGCTATCATTTTGGCTACAACTTTCATATTAACACTGGAAAATACAAAAGTTGCTCAGCATCCAGATCTTCTCAGCCTGAGACAGCAATCTGGCACTTGCTCGCTACCTCTGTTAAATGTTTCTGCAATGTTAGTAAGAATCTTTTCTTTACAACACTAGCTTGATGAGTGTCGTTCCAAAAAGGTTACCCTGACATTCTCCTTGTTGCGATTTGGAGTGATTCAGATAATATACCGTTGAACTCCATGTGCGTCTGTTTTGGGTTTGCGGAGTCATTCGAATTTATTCCCTAATCGGTCAGTAAAAGTGAGTCAGCTCGACTGCACGGCTCCAGCGTTGGCTTCGCGGATGGAAACGTGTAACTCTTGGCCTTTTCTCGCTGGGACGTGATCCATCCAAGTATCATGTCACAGATACAGAGAGGCAGTCTGGCAGGTATAACCCAACAAGTAATCGGACATATTACGTGCAAGTCGTGGCTACAAACAACTCAGCAAAGCGAGCTGCGTTTGTATTTCACAACGGGATGAGTCCTTTTCTTCTATTTTTACACCAAAATACAAAGTGAGGTGCCGAACGGCATGCTGCCACCCAGTCCCGCTCTGATCTGTTTGGGCTATAAATAGACGTCCCCTTGCTGTGGCATCCACTGAATCAATCTGTCTGGATCCATTTATCTATCAAGCCGCCCGCCCGCTGGTTCGCTCATGTGTCTGATTACATTCCCGAGAGGCTCGTGTGTCTCTCTCGGCGGCCCTGGGCCGAGGTGTCCTGGACCCCCCGCACGGACACTGCAGCAGCAGTGACCTCACGCCTCAGTCCAAGCTGCAACAAACAAGAGTGACACGCATCCCAAATACTGCAGCGCCGGCGTATGCTGCAAACAATTCGAGAGCCAGCCAGTGTGCGCAATGGACATTTTGTAAACATCTTTTCATTCAACTTCTGCAACATAACTACACGTTTCTACAGATATAATGATGGTGTAGCAAAAAAAAAAAAAAAAAAAGTTTGGTTTGATGAAGTTTTTCAATAACTCCTTTAACTATTTAAGTATACAAACTAATGCATAGTAAATGTACATTTTGTTGACACCATCATCCATTTAGGTTTCCTAATTCTCAATAAAAACACCTAAAATGTCACATTTACTCATCAAATTACATCACAAAGTCCTGAAAGGGGCGGAGAAAAAGCAGAGAACATTGTGTTTTTGGATCATTAAAACAAATGTTCCTCATTAGTCGACGCATCAGCCAAAGAAACAAAAACCAATGGTGTGTCGGCTTCCAATTTAAATAGTGTAGCTGCCGTGTTTTTCCTGCCAAAATATTTCATGTTGCATTGTTAGCTGCACACGTACGTGCACATCAGACATTATGGGATGAGTGTAAATGAAGCCTCGCCCTCCCTGGATGGGTCCAAACGTCACCCACCTCCAGCTGACAGAATCCCGCGGCGTTCTTGCTCCGGGTGGCCTTGTTCTTCAGGTAGATGGAGAACCACCTCTTGACGGTGAATTTTCGCGTGCTGGTATCCATGGCGACGATCAGCCCTGCGCATCTATCCCCTCTGTGAAGGACATCTCCCCCTCCGCGTGGAGGTAAACGCGCACGAAACGAGACGGATTTGGTCGCCTTCCTAAAAGCGAAGCGCTCCCTCCGCTCGTCCCGACTTGACGGGCTCGACGCGGCTTTTCAGTTTCGCCATCGTTGGCCTCAGGTTGCGTCCACCTGCAGGGTCGCGTTTCCGCAGCGGGGCTTCCGTACGTCGTCTCCGCGTGCGCGGGGAGGAGAGGTGAACGATTTCAACGGGGTTGCGCTGGATTCGGGGAAGGCGCGAGCCGCCGCTTCGCATCAGTTTTTTCCTCCCGTGCATGCGGGGCGTGTGTGCGCGTCTCCCTCCTCTTCCTGCCTCCCTCTTCTTCCTCCCAGCGAGCATGCAGCAGCAACAGCTGGCCGGATCACGTGGTGTCACCTTGTTTGTCTCCCCTTGCATCCTTTCTGGTTTGACCTCACACCCGTGGACGGATGCACGCAGTGCAATGAAAGCAGGGGTGAAAACAAGTCGAACCAGCACGGGGGTACAGTACAGACAGTGCATGGGGAAAGTGTGCGACACGCTGGGGACATGACGTCGTCGATTTTTTTGAAATCCATATTATTGATTGACCCGTGCGGAGATCTAGTGCGCGTGTGCATGTGCGCGGATCTGTCACATCAGCAGCTTTGCATAGCTGCAGTGTTACATAACCAGGGGTGGGAGGTTAGGTAGTGAAAGCATCTTCCACTTTTACCTGCAGTCAAATGACCACAGCAAAATCCATCACTAGTCGTTATTAATTAGCACAAAATTGGGTGGCGGTAGCTTGTCTGTAAAGATTTGGTCATTGCATGTATATAAAATGGCAAGTATGTTGTTGGAGAGCCGCTAGTCTGCTTCCTAAAATACTGTCAATCGACTACTGAGGAAGCCATCAAAAGGTGCGGCACTATCTGCACGCCCCTTTCATTTTTATCTTCTTGCGTGTCCTCTAATAAAACATCTTTACCTGCCTCACCCGAAGACAGCAAATGATTCTATAAAATAAAGTCATTGAAAAGAATTTGAGCCCTGTACAAAATATTGCACTGCGTTACTGGAAAATCATTAACACAGTCATCAAATGCAGTCTGCTGTCGTATGTAAGACATGCGGGATTATGGACGTGGTGTCTTTGTGTAGATAGGATTAAAGCTCTGTAAGGAGATCACAATATTAATATCCATACAGATGGAGGTGCGTGCAGAAAGATAGCCTGAAAACCGGCATCAGCACGATACTCCAGTCACTTGCCATGACAATTTAATGAGATTCAATAGCAGAAGGACCAGACAAGAATGATCAGGCTTGAAAGTAGACCTTCGTGTTGCAATTAGCAAACAAACATCCATCCATCAATCTATTTTCTTTGCCGCTTATCCTCACAAGGGTCGCAGGGAGTGCTGGAGCCTATCCCAGCTGTCAACGGGCAGGCAGCGGCGTACACCCTAAACTGGTTGCCAGCCAATCGCAGGGCACATGGAGACAAACAACCATTCACACTCACAATCACACCTAGGGGCAATTTAGAGTGTCCAATTAATGTTGCATGGTTTTGGGATGTGGGAGGAAACCGGAGTGGTCAGAGGAAACCCACGCAGGCACGGGGAGAACATGCAAACTCCACAAAGGCGGGTCCGGGATTGAACCCAGGACCTCAGAACTGTGAGGTCAACACTCTACCAGCTGAGCCACTTTATGCCGCCAGCAAACAAACATAACAAGGAAATCAATCTATCCATTTTCTATAACCACATATCCAGTGACATGAACAAGCATAAACATTTGGTTAAATCAATATCTCTTGGACATTTGGCAAAGAAAACGTGCTGTTACCTCAAAATCTTACAGCTTTGCATACTTTTCACAGTTTCTTTAAAAACAAACTGGAAACTATCATTTTTTTTTTAAATCAATGACAAAAAACAAGCAATGAATCTATAAAATTTTATTGACAGTAACTGCCTTTGTTAATGTAAAAAAAATTCCTACGATTACCTCACCTTATGCATTTACCATATGAAAAAACAAAACAAAACCAAAATTGCACTCTAATCATATAATATTGATCAACTTTGCATTCAGAAAAAACAAAACAAAAACAAACTTTAACACTATCTGATGAACACTGGAAAGTTTCTCTGGATTCTGCTCCATACATGATGGAACAGAATCCCAAAACAGCGGCACATTCATTTTTAATAATCTTCAACTTTCCCCAAATTTAATTTTGCCTCTATGAAGTAAATGGATCATTATTGATATCTCAAAATTAGCCCTGACACAGTCTAAAAGACTACAACAAGACAATAATAATACACGTTAATATTGATAGTGTAAACAACCTGTATAGGCACACGCTTCGACATCCATTTTTTCAAAACAACTCAAATAGATGAAACCTGTGGTAGAATTAAGTTGAAAAAAAAAAAAAAATTATGACGCAAACATATCTATTACGGTAATTTCCGGCCTATAAGCCATACTGGGTGAGGATTAAAACCAGTTGCGCTCTGTAGGCCGGAAATTACAGTACACTAATTAAAAACAAAACAAAACAGCAGAACATTGAAGAATATTGTTCATTAGATGGGTTGAAAATGTAATGCGCAGCACGCTGACAAAAAATGGAAACTAGTTGGGTGGGGATGGGTATAATATTACACTGAAGGAAGCCTGTTTGTCTCAGCCTGTGCATGTGTCGCTACTTGCTGAACTTACAGTACAGTTAAGAGGTAAACGAAGAGTGTGGACAATACTTGTATATTGCTAAACGCCGTAGTGTGTTATTGTGCTTGTGTTTTCAAAGTGGGGGATAGTAAACTGGCATGTCGGGGTTACAGACTCTGAACCCGGAGGCACCCGTGAAAGAGATCTCCTTCTCACAGTCCAAGAGGGAGAAGTCGGGGCTGAAGCAAATCTCGACCTGACCCAAAGCCTGAACATCAGTATTCTTAAAAAAAAAAAAAAAAAAAAAAAGGAAATATTTTGTCAAACTCAAGAGCACACTGCGAGTAAAATTCAGGGTGATTCCAGCATAATTGCTTTGAGATGCTCGTACCTTCGATGGTTGGACACACTGTATCTTAGGTTTGACGCCGTAGAAATTTTCCACGACTGCTTCTATTTGTGAAAACTACAAAATGGCACACAAGGGGAACGTTCCATCATTTTGACCATCCATACAAAGTGCTGTGAACACAAACTACTGTACTTACTTTATAATAATCCTGCGATGGGACGATATTAAATTTTCTAAGGGTGCTACAATAACAGAAACATCGAAATATAATTTACTGTGAAAGTTGTCAAGCGTGTAATGGTGGACTATAACCTTATTTTTGTGGTCTTACCTATCAAAGTCCACTTTATGGTACAGTTCCAGTGCTTTGCTGAAATATTTATGTTGACTGTTGAGTGCTGGCGCTTGGGCAGCACATGTGCCGTGTTTGGACCATTCATACTTCCTGTTGCAAACACACAGACACATCGGAAGTGATGCACTGGCTTCTCATACAGAAATTAAAATCATATGGTTTACCATTTAAATAATTGAAAGTTCTGATGGGGGGAAAAAATGTGCTGATGTCCTCACCAAAATCCATCTGATGCAGGTTTCAGTAAATCAGGCCAACTCCTCTCCATGTCTGGGAGCAAGTCCTGAAAATAGACAAAAATATATAAATATATACACACACACACATTATTTTTTACTCTTCAAAAAAAGCATAATACCTCTATTTCAGATGAGTTGAAATGCCATGATGCGTTACAAACAGCCCCATTATCGGGCCTGAAAAAGGAAAGCTAAGATTAACAGAGTAACGTACTGTATATTAAGTCCCCTTATTTAATTCTTAGTCATGTGAATGTAATATCTTCAAATACAGTGAACGAATGTACAAAAGCAACCTGATTAGGTATGCCAGTGGCGCCCAGACTTTTTTTACCCCAAGATCTACTTTTCAAGCAGGCAGAGCTACTGACGGGAGGTGTGGGGGTTGATGATGATACCAATCTCGTCCAGTTTAACTACTTTTTCTTCGATTATTCACATACTCCGACAGTCATTGCATCTTAAAACAACAGCATTTATTTTTCAACTTTCACCATTAATAAACAAAGTAAACATAAGTAGCATGTCTAGCTCGTCTTTGCTCTACGTTGCCCAGACTGTGTTGCTAACTAAAGCATGGGTGGTGGACGGTGGACGTTATAAAACACATTGATGGGCTGGGTAAGTACTGTAACATTTGTTATTATGAGTGTATGTCTTTGTACGAACGGGGCTGGAGGGTGGGGTCAAGGTAAATTAGGAAAAAGAAACTGGGGCAGCGCAGTGGTCGTGTTTAGAGGAAGTTCTATGTGCTGCCTAAAAGAAACCAGTGGCTTCTTTTCATTTTTTACAGTACGCATGTGAATTGTGCCATTGGATGTAACAACCAGTCATCCCTCACTCATTGAATCATATTGCAAAATGCCACAAACTGAATAGCTGGATGTTACACTTTCAATTTGCATTGGATTTCTTTTTTTGCGCGCAATGTAGAATATCTGCGAAGAGACTGCATCAGCGGTGCACAATTGCGCACATGTGCAGTTAAGAGGGAATATTGGCTGATTTTTTGTTTTTTTGGCATCCCGTCCCGGAATTGACCAAGACTACCTCTCGATCGCAATCGGCGCATTGAGCACCCCGAGCTATGCAAAGGAGATGTTTCGAACTGTTCCAGGCAAATAAGGAGTGGTCACGTTTGGCTAATTGATGTGTTTCTGAGCCTGCTAATGCAGTAAAACTGCACATTTTCGACTGGCCATGTATTGCAGGCACAACAAAGAATTGACATCAAAATATCTTGAGTGACCGAAAATGCAGTACGATATGTTTGGCTTTGAACAAGGGACGGCAACATATCGTATTTTCGTGACTAAAAGTCAATTTTTTTTTTTTTTTTTCATAGTTTGGCCGGGGGTGGGACTTATTCTCCAGAGCGACTTATATGTGAAATTATTAACACATTATTACATCCATCCATCCATCCATCCATTTTTTGATTCGCTTTATCTGTTATTTTCACACTGACAACTATAAGAGGGCGCTCCAGGCCTGTGTATCTGATGACGGATGGAGAGCACAGCTTCCGGGTGAATCAGCCCGGAACTCTCCAGGAAGTCATTGGATGGCTCGACAAAGTATGGGCTTCCATGACAACCAAAACCATCCCGTCGGGATTCAGAAAGGCTGGAATAGGCTAGTTGGAACTGCCACTGACGATGAGTCTGACGTAAGCAACGTAGGAGAGGAAGCGTCACGTCGTCTCCCTCTGGAGTTGGCGGACTTGTTTAGAAGTGACACCGAGGATGAAGATTTCATTGGATTTTAGTTACCGGACATTTGGAGCCACACGGATGGTTTTGGTAAACTTGTTTGTATGTTATTTATGCTAAAGGTATCGGAATAATTCTTAATGTTATGTGAACATACCAGGCACATTCTCAGTTGTGTCATGTAACGTAAGCATAACGTTCAGCCTGTTTTTGCCACTATTCTATATTATATTTAAAATTGTTTCTCATTTAAATTTTAAATGTCTGTTCTTGGTGTTGGATTATATCAAATCAATTTCCCCCAAAATTCGACTTATATATGTTTTTATCTTCCTTTTTACGGATTTTATGGGTGTTGCGACTTGTACTCCGGAGCGACGTGTCTTCCGGAAATTACGGTGTGTTTATTGTTTTGTGAAGGCTGCCGACTTGTGTTAGTTATCATAGATCTTTATGCCACACAAGTGAGGTAATCACAATTTATGAGAAATGGGCCTTTTGTCCACATACATTGGGTTTTTTTCATAATCTGCACAACGTGCGCCAGAGCACAAATGTCATCTGCAACGTGTCTCTCGCTGATCTTCCCCTTCCTAAATGGCCGAGCAGTGCAGTTATGAACAAGCGTGGCCTACATAAACAGAAAGGACCATTGCAGTCACTGCAATTTGATGGGCACATTCACGGCCGCGCGCCATCGCACTCACAAATTTGCACAGTAGAGCACGAAAAATCACACGTGTAAAATTTGTTACGAGTAGAAATACATAGATATTGAAAGGCGTCGCTTATTTTGTGTAGTCTTGACCGATGTTCCATCTAAGCTGAGCCCTTTAAGTGAAACACAGCCTGACATCTCTTTTTTATTTTCTTTTTTTTTTTTTTTAACAGTAACACACGTCTTTAACAAAAGCTGCTGCTCAGTCTACTTCTACTTCCTAGTTTACCTGACACCGCCCGCCTCTGCTCTTAAAGGGGTACACTCGTAATTACAAGCAGAACACACAACCGCAACTTTATATCTGCGGGAATGACTGGTGGACCACACCCGTCACTTTATATCTGCGGCCATGACTGACCACACCTGTACATTTTTCAAATGTGAGTGACTGCCATTGTGAATGGTACCTGCTTTAAATCTGGTAGGGAGCAAAAGCCTTTTTCTTGGACCCTTTTTTTCTTTATATCAGTATTTTTGGTTTAGCAGATACGTTGAGATCTTGTCTTTAATTTACATTTTGGTGGTGGTGAGACAGTGTTCTTTTAGATCTGTTTCTTTTTTCTTTTTGTGGTGCATGTTTCTCCTTCTGCATCTTAAATACACAATTAACACCGGTCAAGTTACATTTTGCGATTCTCCAAACCTATATTGACCAAATCAGTTTGCTTTGAAAAGTTTGGATGTACTCGGTCCGCCATGTCGAGTAAGTCGGTGTGTGACGAGTGTGCCACACTTAAAGGGAATGAAATAAGACACACTAATTGTATATGACTGGATTCTACTGTGTTCACACCCACACGTCACAAACCTTTGTCTTTTGACTACACAGCTTTGGTCCACGTTTATAAAATTACAAACACCAGGTCTAACCTCAACCCTCGCAAAGTTATGCTACACGTGGCACTGAATATGTGCTATTCATGAAAACAGAGGCCTTTGAGTTCAGCTTATGAAAAATGGGAGCAAAAACAAAAGTCTTGCACTCAATTCCGGCAAGATGGCGGCACACGCGGATGGAGTGATTTATGGCTCTCATCAGTGCTTTTACTTGTATTTTGTCTTTCTTTTTCTAACCACTTCGCTTATGCAAAGACCTCTGGAGATGTCGCAAAGTCTCACAAACTTCAAAGGTTGTCATGTGACACCAGGAAACACAAGCGAGTCATTGGCAGAGGAGTTCAACAGCTTCTCTGTTCGCTTTGAATCATCCCAGCAAGACTCAGCTCCTCCAGCGCTCCCCTGACCACCCGCAGATTGAGCACTGGCTCAAAACAGGGCTGCATAGTGAGCCCCCTCCTGCACTGCCTCCACATGTTTGACTGCATCCCAGTCCACAAAAATAACTGTCAAATTCACTGAAAACACAACAGTGGTCGGGCTGAGCTCAAAGGGAGACGAGGCAGCCGGTACAGAAGCTCATAACCTGGTGTTCAGAAAAAAAATCTGGCACTGAACACGACAAAAACAAGTTCATTGTAGAGTTCAGGAGGAACAGTACTGCACAACCTCCCCTTTTCATGAACGGCGAGTGTGTGGAGAGAGTTCACACGTTCAGGTTCCTGGGTGTCCTGATACCCGAGGACAGACAACATCTTGGAGACGCGGTGGCTGGCTACAAACCAGTAGTCATCCTTTGGGGCTACCCTACCCTTGAGGTGGACAAAACCAAAATCGATCTTCCGCGGGTCACAAGATCCAAACTATCGCAACTCTGTTCCGAACGAAGCCGCATGCTCAATGACTATATGGCTCGTGTCGACAATACTATCGTCAACCACTGCCCGAAATGCGGACAGGGCCCTCACGACACGCAGCATCTCCCAATACGCTGACTGTAATGGACCTGGGGAAACGCCCGAAGGAAGTGGCTGCCTTCCCGGAACTAGAAGACGACTGAACAATGTGACTGCCTGACTACAACAACAACAGCAGCAGACAACATCTCAGCGGCCATCAAGAACCCTCCACAGCGCCTCCAGGTTCTGAGAGGCCTGAGAAAAAAAAACAACCTGGACACAAAGTCGTGGCTGCCCTTCTACCGTTCATCCATTGAGAGCCTGCTGACCTGCTGTGTATCCATCTGGTACCGGAGCTGCACTGAGGTAGACTGAGCAAGGCTTCACAGGACAACCCAAGCAGCACAGAAGATTAATGGGTACGTTCTCTCCTCCATAGCAGATATTCACACCTCTCACTGCCTCACCAGAGCTTGGAACATTATTCAGGACACTACACACCCTGGTTCTCAGCTGTTTTAGTGTTTGCCATCTGGAACAGGCGCAGAAAGCAAGGACCAACAGATGGAGAAACACTTTTTTTTCTGAGCTATCACCACCCTGAACTCTCATTTTTTTCCTCAAGCTGTGCTATTAATCAATATGTGAAGGCACGCTGATTTCAACATCTTGTGCAATACATTTCATGCACTCCATTTTACTTTTGTTGTTCTTCTTTTCCTTTCGGCTTGTCCTGTTAGGGGTCACCACAGCGTGCCATCTTTTTCCATCTAAGCCTATCTCGTGCATCTTCCTCTCTATCACCCACAGTCCACATGTCCTCCCTCACCACATCCATCAATCTTCTCTTTGGTCCTCATCTCGCTCTTTTGCCTGCTAGCTCCATCCTCAGCACCCTTCTCCCAATATACTCACTCTCTCGCCTCTGGACATGTCCATACCATCGAAGTGTGCTCTCTATAACCTTGTCTCCAAAACATCCAACTTTGGTTGTCCCTCTAATGAGATAATTTCTAATCCTATCCAACATGCTTCCTCCGAGCGAGAACCTCAACATCTTCATTTCTGCTACCTCCAGTTCTGCTTGCTGTTGTTTCTTCAGATCCACCGTCTCTAATCCGTACATCATGGCCGGTCTCACCACTGTTTTCTAAACTTTACCCTTCATCCTAGCCCCCGCTTGGACCCGTTTCTTCACTTCCTTACCACACTCACCATTGCTCTGTATTGTTGACCCCAAGTATTTGAAATTTTCCACCTTCGCTATCTCTTCTCCCTGGAGCTTCACTAATCACCCTCCGCCCCTCTCATTCACGCGCATATGTTCTGTTTTACTTGAGCTAATCTTCATTCGTCTCCTTTCCAGTGTGTACCTCCATCTTTTAACTGTTCCTCCGCCTGTATAATGACAATGAATGACATTATATTCTCCATCCATCCATTTTCTTAGCCGCTTATCCTTACGAGGGTCACGGGAGTGCTAGAGCCAATTCCAGCTCTCATCCGGCAGGAGGCGGGGTACACCCTGAACTAGTTGCCAGCCAATCGCAGGCATTCTATTCGATTCATTCGATAAATTTTTTTCAGTGTACAATGTTTTATGCTTATATGCACAACATTTGGTGGTTTGAGAAGTACATACTGTAGATCAATGTGCGTCAACACACGCACACTTACCAGAGTCCATGTAGCGTCCAGTAGCTAACATTAAGATGATGACAGGACTCCATCTGAAATTTACCACAGAGTCTCATGACAGGCATTGATACTCACAGTTGTCCACCAAATGCACTAACAGGAATTACACATTAAGCCTAAAGTGAAACGGTCAAATGCGGGGAACAAAAGAACAACACAGAAGATAGTTAAGTCATCCCCTGCGAGGGATATCAAAAACAGCATGCATCAGCACTATTAGCATTGCACACATCGTTAAAAGAAGCAAACATGGACAAAATTAAGGCTTGCAAAACACTGTGCCACTCGGGACTGCACGTTGCCACAATCAAAAGCAAACAATCTTGTGACTTTGACGTCACAAGACATCACGAGTTTCAAAGCTGAGTCAGTGGCAAAGCTTCCCCGAACCAAGATAACATTTTATTTTTGCACATCATAGATAAAAGAGGTTAATGATTCGCAGCTTTTCCTCCAATTACTCAACGAGATATTCTAAACATGTTTTTTGACTAAAATGTTTTGAAGGATACTCACACTACAGAAAGTCATGGGCCAGTGGTGGGTGAGGATGAGTTTCGTCCACATGTGTCTTAAAAAAAAAAATGCAGAGCAGAGGAACAATTCTTAATACACTTAAAAATGATGCAGTAATAATGAGCGGGGTTCCCTGCACTTACGGAGGCGACATAGCAAAGGCAGATACCGCTGCCAGGAAGAGCAGAAGAGGAGAGCTGAGACTCATACTGGAGCTTTGGAAAAAGGGAGACCTCAAATTAATACTTTCTTATCAAGGCACTAATCCTACATAGACTACAGAAGAAAAAGAAATACAATTTTTGTCAGGAATGGACTGGATTTAGCACTAGCCACACACAAGCACTCGATTGGGGCCCAGAGATTTACAAGGACCCACAAAGGTTTCATAAAAACTGATGATGTCTTCTTCTTAGTCAACATACATCAAAATGCTTTAACATATAAAGCAGGGGTGCCCAGACTTATTTACCCCAAGATCTACTTCAAGCCTCTCGCGATCGACGGGGGTGTGGGGTGACTTTTTTCTTTTTTTTAAATGACCAAGTCACAAAGATCCACCCACTACAAAAATGCAAAACATCCATCCATTTTCTTTGCCGCTTATCCTCACAAGGATCGCAGGGAGTGCTGGAGCCTATCCCAGCTGTCAACGGGCAGGAGACGGGGTACAACCTAATAGTGAGGATTCTTTATGTGTAAATGTATGTTTGTGTGCCTTGCATAACCGCATGAGCCAATATTACACAACATAATTAACTTTATACATTTTTTTGTAAATATCTGAGTTCACATTGATGATCGCTAAACGCCATACGAATGAAAATGCACACAAATGCTGTGCCACTCGCATCAGTGGATTCGTCCAACTGCAGTGAGAAACACTCACAATCTCCGATGTCCTTCCGCACATCAGCCAGGGCTTCACGGCACCTTTCCAGCTGCAGAGATTTTATTGAAGATAATATTCCCGCCTTATTTTTAAAAGATCGGAACAACGAGTCAGCTATGCCTCTTTTATGTCTGATGTGACGATGGTGGCGGCTTTCGCTGTTATAACTATATTATGTGAAAAGTGACTGCTGTGTGGCCAATTGGGATTTTAGTTCGTTCAGTTTTCTCATTCTCACCTTGCTTTTCGGCGGAATGGCGGTGTCGTATTTTCCATAAACAGTTCGAAAACACCGCTACACATTTCACTTCACTAGCAGATGAGGCAAACGCACTCAAAAATGACATTGTTAAAAAAATTATCCGCCTCCCATTCCGTATGTAAGATACGTTTTTGTCTTCTTCACTCCAGCATTCATACTCATGTTTAAGATTTCGTAATTAACCGAGACCTTAAAATAGGGGGGAACTCACTGACAGCGTGTTTTCCTGTACTGTCGTTGTTTGCATGTGCGCAGTGAGCTAAAAAAAAAATAAATAAATAAATAAAAAAAAATACGGATGTCTTTTTTTTTTTCTCCCTCAGCACGCCGTCGCGTTCAACCGAAACTACCTCACGATCGACGCATTGAGCACCCCTGATATAAAGACCATCATGCTTATCATTATTATATCATTAGCTATTTTTTATCACGCTGATTATTTTCGACTGTTTCCCCTGTCTTGTCATGCAATGAACTATGTTTTTCTGTATTCCAGACTTCTTTTTGTGCACGAGCAGATGTGATTCAGGAAACAAACTTCTCGGCGCCTTGTCAAGAAAAGGAAAATGAAGCAGAATTATCCCTGTGGTTCAAGATTTTATAATTCTTTTATTAATCCAAACTACCACATGTTTTCCAACCTTTTTTACAGTGACACCAATGCGCTAAACCAACAATAACAAGACCCACCCGCTCTCGCCAGCCGCAGTAGCACTGCTGTCAGTGTCGGCTGAGGAGGCTGCAGTAGAAATGAACGGGAGGGTGACACAAATGATGCTTTGGGTTTTCTACGGGTACTCCGGTTTCCTCCAAAATCCCAAAAACATGCACAGTAAGTTAATTGAAGACTGTAAATTCCCCATAGGTGTGAATGGTAATTCAGGGTGTGCACTACCGCTCACCCACTGGGATAGGGTCCTGCACGCCCGCCATCCAAGTGAGGATAAGCACTACAGGAAATGGTTGGATGAACAATAGTATTTTGAGAGCACTTTTTCAAGGACTTAATCTATCTCAGGAAAAATGTTCTCAAATTCATTTTTTTTGTTGTTGATCATAAATATTAAGATGCAAAATACGTTTTGCTGCGATTGGCTGGCAACCACTTCATGGTGTACCCCACCTCCTGCCCGTTGACAGCTGGAATAGCCTCCAGCACTACCTGCGACCCTTGTGAGGATAAACGGCTAAGAAAATGGATAGATGGAAAATAATTTTTGGTACATAGATCCGTAGGGCCCCATGACTGCGTTTGCCTTCGGTCCAAATGACTATATTCAATTCGTCTTCCTCTTCTTTTAGTTATTTTAAAAGAAAAAAGTTGGTGATGGAACATAGAGGTTAGTGGGGAGGTCCCACATGTGCCAATCAGGAAAACCTGAATTGCGTTAGGCTATTTGCGAAATCGTCCTTGAACGTCCAAACAACTCAAACCACAAAAATCCATCACAACACCAATAAATAAATTGTTAAAATAATACAACTGGCAGTGCTTTTACAAAGACAATAACACTTTGATTTGACGGAATTGTCTTTGTCTACTTAGTCATCGGCCGTAATTCATAAGTGTGGCGAAAGCTCAAAGTGCAACGCTCCGAGAACTACGCAAGAAATGACATTCAAATGAGTTACGAGTGACCACAAAAGCAGTACAATACGTTCAGCTCTGAACAAGAGTCGGTAATATATATTTTAACGGCAACTTACTTCGTCCTATGCGGCAACATTGTTTCGCGAAGGCTTTCCACTCATGTTAGTTCATATTATTAGTGGAAGCGAGCGACGATTTCCATTCCGTTGGCGTCCGAGGTTGTTTACGTCCGTCATGTACTTCCGCTTCTCGCCTGCCGCTTTAGCCAATCACGTCATCAAATATTCTGGGTCACGTGGTAAACCGTGTCAACTCCGATCAGCGCTCGGAAGCGCACAAATAATACGAACAAATAAGCCCGAAATCCCCAAAACTGCATTTACAGGAGTGATATTGTGACATTTTGGACGTTCAGAGTTCGCGCCTCGGCAAGGCTGCAACTGTTCACTTGCAGGCGAAAAGATAAATATGTAGAAACGTTCTTATTTAAATATAATGGTAAATATGATGCAACACCACTGCAAAGTAGAATTACAAATATTTTGCTGTTAAATACAGCATACACTATAATAATATCCATTTAATCAGCGGAACTTATTCGCCTTTTTAATGTATTTTTTCTTTTTTCATTGACTTTCACAAATCCATGTTCATTAGACAAACTCGATTAAGTGTATGAATTGCCACGGGGCTTTTATTAAATGAATGAGTCATTCTGATCTAATGCGCAAAATTAAGCTTGTCAGGGGAGCAGAAAGAATCATTCACTGGGCTGTGTCACTCGGGACTAGAAGAAAATGACCACCACTTAGCTACCGCAGAGCATTGACTTTCCAACTTGTCCCTGTCAGCCAGCAACATAATGTGCTAAAAATATCACCGCGCTTTGTTGTCGCCGTGCTCAACTCTGGCCAACAGAGGGCTCTTTTTTGCCTCACTTTAGATGAGAAATACTTTTAGCAAATGCTCACTTGTGGAGAGAACATTTCATTACAAGTCCAGAAAAGTTGAAAGAAAGAAAGAATGAAAAAGAGGTAATGAGTGATTTTAGTCTCTTTTCACCAATTATGAATCATGTTAGGAATAGGGCTGAATGGAATTGTATCCATCCATCCATGTTCTTAGCCGCTTATCCTCACGTGGGCCGTGGGAGTGCCAATCCCAGCTGTCATCGGGAAGGAGGCAGGTTACACTCTCAAGCGGTTGCCAGCCAATCGCAGGGCACACAGAGATGGACAACAGTCGCACTCACAATCACACCTATGGGCAATTTGAGATGTTAAGATGTTAATGTTGCATGTTTTGGGGATGTGGGAGGAAACTGGAGTGCCCGGAGGAAACCCACGCAGGCACGGGGACAACTTGCGCACTCCACACAAGCGGGGCTGAGATTTGAACCCCGGTCCTTAGAACTGTGAGCCAATGCTTTACAGCCACTCCACTGTCCCTCCTGTAACTGTATCTTGTCTTATAAATAAGCCCTGGCTAAAGTTCAGCATGCAACATGGTGTCTGAAGACATATCCAATTTAAGAAAAAACAATTTGAGGAGGGACGGCGCTACTTGTTAAAAAGCGATTAGACAGACACGACAGTGGCTTACATTAGCCTAATATCATAATTCCCTTTGTTACAAACATTCTAACAATATCAATAAAAGAGACTCTTTTGGTTACAATTTTCAAAATTATTATAATTATATTTTTATGTCTGTGTAGTTTCAGAGTCATCCAGGTCGAGATAATATCCACAAAGGTTGGATTCAAATAAGCGGACCCTTCCAGTTTGTTGAATTTGTAGTGTTATTCTTTTTTTGGGAAAAAAAAAAAACCTGAAAAACGACTTTGGCAATGATGCTGCTAGGCTACTGATTATAGACCTCACATTGCCATATTAAAATTTAATGCTTCAATATTCAAGGAAGAAGGGCCAAATTATACAGGAATAAAAACTAAGAATGATATCAAAATAGCAACAGAGAAACTAGTCAGAATATTAAGAAAAAAGCCATTTTTAAAAGGAAAAAAAGTCATCTTTGCAGCATAAATATCTTTTTGCATTCAGATTTGGATTTTTATAAAGTTGAGGTAATGAAATAAAATGTAATCAATGAACCTAGAATGAAATGATTATTTAGCTTAGGTGAACCTCAAAATGGTCATAAATATGTGATTTTTCCAAATGTTTTTTTCTTACAGGAACTGAAATCGCATCTTTTAATTGCTTGGTTAAAAAAATTCATAGTTTAACCTTTCCTACTTTAATGGCATTGCCTGACATTGCCTAATAGTAAAAAATATTTTCTTATAAACAATTTTTTTCTTGTAATTTCAATCTTTATCCTCTGAACATTAGGCCCTTGTTTAATTGAAAAAAAATGCAATTACAATACAATACAGCATTTTTGCTTTCTTTAAATTGCGGCTTTATTACCGTGTTGTAATCCAGTAACCTTTAAAATGTTGAAATATAGCTTGGCAAGTTTTTTTTTCCCTACTGCCTCTTCAAAAAACCAAAAAAATGTAATGAGTAATTCATGAAATATTTCTCACATTCTTGCCAGTGTCCAGACCAGCTTTTATAGATGCAAGACTTCACCAGTCCTTTATCCCGGGGTGTTATTAAACTTGCATGCCGCAAATACTAACAAAGTGATAATCTAGTAGATGCCTGGTTATAGTAACCCCGAGTCTTGAAGGATTCCAGTTATTTATAGTCACCTCTCTTTCCTTTTAAGGCCTCAGGGAGAAGCAGGTGGGGGTCCATCGGGGACGCTGAAGGTTTAGCTGGCCCGGTACTGGGTTTAGGCTCCCCCCGTGGATTTAGGCTGACAACCGAAGTCTCTGCAAAGGGAAATCTCGAGGGGTGAGCAAAGCTTTGTCAAAATATTATAATTCTTTCGTGTCCTTCGCGGGTTTGGAATTCTAATCGACTTGTCTTCTTAATTGGAGAGTGCAGGTGGGAACAGGGAGATGCTTCAGGGGGGCACAAAAAAAAAGAAGCTGTTTAATAGTTTTACGCTGAGATTTGACAAAATAAAGGTGGTATGTAAATCATAGTACAAACAGAGGTGTCAACGAGATGTTTTCAAATGTATTCGCCGTCCAGTAAAATGAAATCTATCAATGATGCGGACTCTTGTTTGCATGTGGGCCGCAGCAACATCCCAGATTTTTTCTGGCCTTTTGCCATCGTGTCCAAATGACCATTTCAGGTCTTCCAGATAATGTAAAGGTCATGTGACTTTGTTAAGGCCTCTTAGACATTGCATGCGTGTTGTTTTATGCAGTGTAAGAATGTTACATGTTTGTACGGTTTTAGCTGAGCATTTAGAGGTGTACTGTTACAGAGCGAGAGGTTCGGGTGCCGTGGGGCACTTGTACGCGGCCAGAAGTGACCCACTGACATGACCGTCTTGCAATTTGGATGCCCCCAGAGTCGTAATTGTTTTATTGTTTGCTGGATGTGTAAGTGGATCAATGTGGCATATAAAACAAACTAATATTTTTCATTTCCAGCCTATAAGCCACGACTTTTTTCACACGCTTTCAACCCTGCGGCTTATGAGGTGATGCGGCTAATTTGTGCATTTTTTTTCCTAATGGCCGCAAGGGGGCACTCGAGCGGAAAAAGTAAGAGTGAGACCTGTGGACTATACGTGCTGAGGAAGTGACTTTTACCGGCCCTGTTAGCGTTGCCGTGTCTGTGATTTTTACCAGAATGTTTTTTTTTTTTTTTAAACCGGCCCTGTTACTGCGGTGCAAGAGTTAGCGTGGCGCTAGCGTTAGCGTGGCAATAGCGTTAGCACTAACGTGAGCATTAGCACGGCGGTGCTAGCGTTAAATTCTATGTATTTCTTTGTAAATATCTCATGTTTCACTGTAGGTTTCAATGTGGGTTTTTTTGGAGGACGCTTTTTTCGCTCTGCGTGTTCCTTTAATTTCAGGTAGTGAGAATGTTGGTTATCCAAATAAGGGGTGGAGATGATGAACAGTTTCTTCGAAGAATTTACTTATAGAATATTCAGGGCACTTATGAGTTACAGAAAATGGCTGTAGAGAGCAGATCACAAGTGCGAAGGTAAAGAGAACGCACACATCTTTTATCTTGTCAGAAGTACGGACCATAGGTGGTATCAAACTTGTGGCATGACATTGGGGCTTTCCACTTGGACAAAGGGTTTCTATCTCAACCGGTTCTAGCTGGCCATGGATTATTACAAAGTGTCCAGTATGCAGTTCATCAAGGTTAGCATACGTGCAGAGATGCGCCCAAGGACACATCTGGCTACAGAGCAGAGCCCCACTAAGGACATGAGGAAATTATGGAGTCATGACTAAATATGGGCATAAGACATACTTCAGTTTCAATGTGGGCTCTTGCGGCTTTTACACAGCAGCGGCGTATGTATGTACCAAATGGTATTTCTTTTACAAATGTACTTGGTGAGGCTTATAACCAGGTGCGCTCCGTTGGCCGGGAATTACGGTATACTGTCAGTTCCACGGGACTGGATTGACTTTCTGGATTATCATTGCTCAGAAGACTGTAGGGCTCGGATTGTTGGGTCAGGTGTTATGATATAATTTTTGCTTTTTCCCTGCGTACTGAATTGGCAAGCTTGGGTGGCACGAGATTTTCCCTTAAACACGGGTGAGGGTCTCCAAAATGAAGTGGATGTTTCAGAAATGCGCGAATAGGGGAGTTCTATGTCCTGAGTCCTTTTGAAGAAGTTTGAGAGGAAGATCAGTTCAAGTGTCAGCATGATATGTATTTTATAGAAATCTGTTTCTGTGTACTGCATTGTCATCATATTCATTATGCCGTAAGATTAAGGCACTTTAATCCATAGCCCTCAGTGATGATTTTAATTAAAACAGTGCTATAGCTGCCTGGATTTAGTGATGGAAAATATTATGCTGTGTCCACCACTGATTCCTATTCCCAAAACGACTCTCTTGTCTTTGTTTATTCGTGTGAGCACGTGCCTTCTTTATGTCTATGTGTCACCTTGTCGCTGTAAGGCTGCCAATGAGAACGCAATATTTCCATCTGTAGGAATGTGTGTGGCCATGTGTTCAAATTCCATTTTGGACAGGGTGCTAATGCAATACTGGACACCTCTTTAGGTACTGCGTCATACCGAGAAGGATCTCTGATATTTTCTTCACCATGTAAAAGGGCGAAAATATTTGCGTTAGTTCTCAGGATGATCTTCTACAGTTCTAAACTAGTGGGTGGGAGTTTATATTGCAACCCCCCGCCCCCAAAATTGTCAGCTGTCGTTAGTCAACTTTTGTTACCATTAGATTGCCAAAGGTCATGTTCAAGGTACAGTGAAGAAAATAAGTATTTGAACAACCTGCTATACTGCAAGTTCTCCCACTTAGAAATCATGGAGGAGTCTGAAATTTTCATTGTAGGTGCATGTCCACTGTGAGAGAGATCATCTAAAAAGAAAAATCCAGAAATCACAATCTATGATTTTTTTAACGATTTATTTGTGTGATACAGCTGCAAATAAGACATGAGAAAACCAATGTTAATATTTGGTACAGTAGCCTTTGTTTGCAATTACAGAGGTCAAACGTTTCCTGTAGTTGGAGGGATTTTGGCCCACTCCTCCACACAGATTTTTTTCTAGATCAGACAGGTTTCTGGGCTGTCACTGAGAATCACGGAGTTTCAGCACCCTCCAAAGATTTTTTTATTGGGTTTAAGTCTGGAGACTGGCTAGGCCATGCCAGAACCTTGATATGCTTCTTACGGAGCCACTCCTTGTTTTTCCTGGCTGTGTGCTTCGGGTCATTGTCATGTTGAAAGACCCGGCCACGACCCATCTTCAATGCTCTGACTGAGGGAAAGAGGTTGTTCCCCAAAATCTCACAATACATGGCCGCAGTCATCCTCTCCTTAATACAGTGCAGTCGTCCTGTCCCATGTGCAGAAAAACACCCCCAAAGCATGATGCTACCACCCCCACTCTTCACAGTAGGGATGGTGTTCTTGAGATGGAACTCATAATTCGTCTTCCTCCAAACATGGTTAGTGGAATTATGAGCAGAAAGTTCCATTTTGGTCTCATCTGACCAACAAAACTTCTCTCATGACTCCTCTATATCATCCAAATGGTCATTGGCAACCTTAAGACAGGCCTTGACATGTGCTGGTTTAAGCAGGGGAACCTTCCGTGCCACGCATGATTTCAAACCATGACGTCTTAGTGTATTACCAACAGTCAGCTTGGAAACGGTGGTCCCAGCTCTTTTCAGGTCACTGACCAAGTCCTGTCGTGATTCCTCACCTTTCTAAGGAACATTGAGACCCCACGAGATGATATCTTGCATGGGGCTCCACTCCGATTTAGATTGACCGTCATGTTTTTAGCTTCTTCCATTTTCTAATGATTGCTCCAACAGTGGACATTTTTCCACCAAGCTGCTTGGCAATTTCTCTGTAGCCCTTTCCAGCCGTGTGGAGTTGTACAATTTTGTCTCTGGTGTCTTTGGACAGCTCTTTGGTCTTGGCCATGTTACAAGTTTGAGTCTTACTGATTGTATGGGGTGGAGAGGTGTCTTTATGCAGCTAACGACCCCACACAGGTGCATCTGATTCAGGAGTGGAGGTGGACTTTTAAAGGGGGACTAACAGGTCTTTGAGGGTCAGAATTCTAGCTGATATACAGGTGTTCAAATACTTATTTGCAGCTGTATCACACAAAAAATCATTTTATCTTTATCTTTATTTTAAAATCAATTTTTTACATTTATGTGTGTAGTTATCACCGTGCCGTGTTTTATTTCAGGAAGTGTTCCGTCACGTGTTCTTGTACGGATAAGTGTGTGTGTGTGTGTGTGTGTGTGTGTGTGGGGGGGGGGGGGGTGTCGTTGGTCCAACAGGTCCTTATCGTCATGTCTGGCTTGATCAAGCGAAGAAGTTACAACGAAGATTACCACCATAAACAGAGCCAGTATGTGGTTAAAGAGTACAGCAGGTACAAGAAATGCGCAGGTTGAAATGTCGACTCCATTTGAAGCAGAGTGTGATAATCACTCTTATCATGTTGATAGTCTTCGTACTAATCGTATTGCATTAACACATAGGTGTCAAACTCAAGGCCTGGGGCCCAGATCTGGCTCACCACATGATTTCGTGTGTCCCGTGAACTTTCATGATTCTTGTGAAAATCTGTACTGAAATTTCAAATTGTCATATATCAGAAATGATAAGATATTATAAGCATCTTAAATGTTACCAAACATTAACTATGGTTGAAAAACACACGACCATTGATTTCTGATTCCAAAACTAGCTCATAAATTTCACGTGTAAATATGATGAGGCAGATAAAGATTTTTATGGTTTCGCAGTCATAACGGCCCTGTGAGGGAAGCAGTATCTAAAATGTGGCCCGTGACAAAAAATGAGTTTGACACCCCTGCTTTAACAGCTGTAACCACTGCCTGCACACGCAGCCAGAAGTGCAACACTTGCAATTCATAATATCATAAAATAAGAACACGAATGTACGGCAGACTTTAAGACAAGATGAATTCACTTTAACTTCGGTGGAATGAAAATGGCCGCGATGGCGCGTGACAAGTAACACGAGTTCTCTGCGGATCGTGCCTCGTGTTTGGACGGCAGTCTAAACACTCTGGAGAGAATAGTTGTGTCCATTCTGACAGGCTGCATTAAGAAGAAAAGGAGATCAAGCACTGCTCTCAGCTGTTTGACACGCTAACTCTCGTCTGCCCAAACTCACTTCTGTCTTTTCACGCAAAGAATACAAGTGACATTTTCTGCCACATTACGTCGTAGTGCCTGGAATCTCTGTTTAGTGTCTTGTGTTTGTTTGCTGTGATTCACTTGACTTCCCTCTTTAAAAAAAACATTTCTTCCCCTGCTCTTCACTTTTCTGCCTCTATGTTTTTTTTAACTCTAATGCATCATGTCAGTGCTCAGAGCTAAAAAAAAACCTACTTAAAATGTCTGCTGTGGCAGCATCTCACGTAGAGCGAGTTTTTACAGATTCCCTCGTGTGTTCCAGCTAACTCAAGACAATGTGATATTCATATCTAATACATTTAATCCTCGTTCTTTTCGTTGAAGTGTTACGCAAAATTGAAAGACTCCGATTTTCTAAGCACAAGACCACTTTCATTGCCAAGCAACAACATCTTTCAAACTGAAAATGGGCATTACTGATTGAACGTGTTGGGTAAATACCCACCCCAAAAAAAAATAATTAAAGGAAAAAAAAGCTTCTTACAAAGTTAACAAACGTTGAAAAAAAATATTGGCTGTGGGCCTTTATGCCTTGATGGGAATTAGCGCCAAAATTGAACAGGTGCTTCTTCTTCCTTGGACCTCACTTCACCACTCCTTTTACTATTATCCATCCATTTTCTTAGCTGCTTATCCTCACAAGGGTCACGGGAGTGCCGGAGCCTATCTCAGCTGTCAACGGGCAGGAGGCGGGGGACACCCAGAAGTGGTTGCCAGCCAATCGCAGGGCACAAAGAGACCAACAGCGGCACTCACAATCACACCTTGGGGCAATTTAGAGTGTCCAATTAAAGTTGGATGTTTTTTGGTATGTGCGAGGAAACCGGAGTGGCCGGAGAAAACCCACGCAGGCACGGGGAGAACATGCAAAGTCCACACAGGCGGGTCCGGGATCGAACCAGGGACCTCAGAACTTTGAGGCCAACGCTTTCTAGCTGGTCCACGGTTTCAATCCCGGCCCTGCCTGTGTGGAATTTGCATGTTCCCCCCGTGCCTGCGTGGGTTTTCTCCGGGCACTCTGGTTTTCTCCCACATCCCCAAAACATGCAACATTAATTGGACACTCTAAATTGCCACAAGGTGTGATTGTGAGTGCGGTTGTTTGTCTCTGTGTGCCCTGCGATTGGCTGGCAACCACTTCAGGGTGTCTCCCGCCTCCTGCTCGTTGACAGCTTGGATAGGCTCCAGCACTCCTGTGACCCTTGTGTGGATAAGCGGCTAAGACGAGGGATGGATGGTTGGAATATGAATGGATTAAACTTTTTTGTGAATTCCAAGTTCTCCATATGCATCATAAAACGTGGATCAACGCTTTAGCGTAAGACAATTCACTCGTCTTTCAGTAAAATTCTGAATGGGCCAGTCTCGAACTTTGTCACGCATGTCAACGCGCACAGATTCCATAAATGGCATTTCTGACTTTTGTTGCTCCCGTTCATCGGCATTCCAGAGACATCTTGAGCGTTTTTTTTTTTTTTTTTTTTTTTTTTTTGGAAATACTTTAGATTAAACTCCAATCACAACTTTGGCAAAAAAAAGTTTTTCTTTTCTTGCCTTGTCGAGGGGTCAGAGGTGAGTTACTTTGGATGTATTCATCAGCAAGATGAGGTTGATCCTGGGTGGGACGCCATTTTTAAAAATTTATTATTCTGGAGATGCTTCACATTTCTGATGTCCTATTTTGTGTCTTGGTATAGTTTTCAGGATGTGGTCACGCTGCTTTCAAGGTTTGAAAAACAAACCCTACTGCAAAATCAGAGAATAAATTTATAATAATAAATTTGATTAATACGCTTAATTAATATACACACTGACTTCTTAATATCTATATCTGGGTCACAAGAAGCCTTTGTAACAAAAAGCAACCTACTAAACATATTTCATATACTACTATATTACACCAATCCAGCTGAGTGTGAATTGACAACTAAAAGCACTCATTAATCATTGCAAATGGTAAATGGTTAAATCTGTTCTGAAGCGATTTCACTTTGTTTATTTAGCTCCGAGGAGACTGTTGACAGATATGAATATAAAACACGAGCCCACATCCAGGAAGTGGTAAGAGTGCTCTCACTTCTTGTTTCTAAACAGATTACAAACCACAACAAGATCAAAAGAAACGATGTTTTGTTGAGTATTGATGGGCATTCTTGATTTTCCATGTAGTTAAATATGAAGATGCCCCACAAGTACGTGCGAGAAGAGCCAATGATCAGGGGGCCATCTTTCCTGGTCCGACTCCGGTCTCACACTGTATTTGAAAACACTCCAATCAAAATATTTTGCACTGTGGAAGGCTACCCTCTGCCTATTGTGAAATGGTGAGTAAAAAACACAAAAAAAAACATCTTTAAAACTGATGTCCTTATCCAATATATTGATAAGGTTAACTTTTCTCAGTTCTGATATACAGTACTATTCTTTTGACTCAGGTATAAAGATGGTATGCTCCTGAACATGTCTTCTGGAAAGTATGTTGTTGGAGCAAAAGGAGGAGTTCACTCTCTGGAAATTCCTAGGTACATTGAACATTGTACAATGAACATTGTACAGTGTGATCACACGCTTTTGAGGAACTGGTAGCAGTTTTCTGGGTTTAGTACAACTCGTCTGGGACAGACCTCTTGCCATTGTTTTTCATGTACAATATGCTCCCCAAAATGAACGCCAAAAATCAGGAATTCCCTTCTACCCATGTATAATACGTAGCGTTGATTTTTTTCGTTTCCATCACCTTAGATTAAATTGACGTAATTTCACTCCAGATATAAAGGCTGATCAATGGGCTTCACACATACATTTTTGGTGTGCCAAAGTTGCAATTGACTTCATTACAATGTGTCCTTTTACTTGATATTTTTCAACTTTGGAGCTCTGTGAAGTGGCAATACAACAAATAAATCCAGTGGCGTAAAACAGGCTCCAGCAGCAGATATGATATGAGTTGGAAATAAGATGTTGTGATTCTTGGGTGAGTAGTGAACATTTATCACGTAATATATAAATTTGAAACATTGGGAATTATATACAATATTGGAATGAAAGTACACTTTTTTTTCACAGCCACTTGGTACTAGTATACTGTACTTCTATGCAATGTGACATTCCTTGTAATATGGTCCATCGACTTTTGATATTTTTTATACATTTATTTTTTCTTAAGGAAAATGTGAGTATTATACATGAGAAATCACACTAATTATTGGATTTAGTTGATCATTAAGTCCAATTCCAGAAGAATCAAGCTGGTGTTCATGGATTCTGTATTTAAAGACACCAGCAAAAGCTTCGGTGGTCCTACGGACCTCAACGGTGATTTCATCAGTGGTCTGCTCACCAAGTTAATGACAGCACAATAATGTCGTGTGCTGTGAGTATCACGGGCACATATTTTCTCCCTCCGCTCTTGGGAGGCTCAGCTGTTCAAGTGCTGACCTCAGTGTTACGTGATACGCCAAGATTCTTTCAGACGTCTCGCTCTCTCTCTCTCTCTCCTTGGATCCAATCACCTTTAGAGTCTTCTCTCTATTACAAACGCAAGGTCTGAGCAGATCAATGACGCCTTGTTGAAAAACCCTTGCAGGGGAATATTTTGAGCAGTAAAAGCAGGAATGGGTTGATTTTATCAGGTTATTTGACCATTTTAAAACCTCAAAATATTGAGGAATGGACAATCCTCTGTATTTATTCAAGAGTTGCAATAACTGGGACTTTCATGATCTGCACCTTCCAGGTATAAATTAAAGGAGAGAAGGAACATGCGGAGCCCCAACACTATATGGCTACTATAAATCGTTAAATGTCACAGTGGACTTGGAACACATGCTTCAACATGGACACACTTACAGTATCCACCGTATCATACTTCTGTACATTTTTTTTTTTTTTTAGCTCCATGCTGCAGCTCAATCAGCCTAAGCCAATGATGTCAGTAAGCTTGTCGAGAATGCACAGGCCTAAACTTCCCGGCTGGGTTGGAATTGTACTTGATGACAGCGTGTAATACGAGGGAGCCGAAATCACAGTTAGCTGCGAATGTCAGCGTGTACTTAACCTGTTTACGTCAAGTTAAAGTTCCAATTTCATTTAAATGCTAAACGCTGCGGATGTTTTCACCAAAGTCTCTAGTGACGATTGTCACATGGTTTAACTTTTGCAGATGTTCTATTGATGATACAGCTCTGTACACAGCTGCGGCCGGCAACATCCACGGAGAAGCAACTAGTCAGGCTTCCATTATTGTGAAGAGTAAGTCCGTCTACATGATAAGCATAAAATGTCTCTTATTAGTTTCATTTGTTCATCATTTCTGGATATATTTCATAAATGGCGTTGGTATACATTGTGATTAGTTGTTCACTCATTTTTTTTCAAACTCTTGTAGGGTACAAGAAGGAGGAGTTTTGTCCATATGGATGGTTCCCTTACAATGGTATGTGTCACCATTAACTCATCGGACATTATGGCAGTGAGTGATCCATTTTTTTTTTTTTTTTATGTCTGGATCACATGGACGAGCAAAATTTGTAATTTAGGTAATGAGCTGAAAACATTTTCGTCACCCCGATTTGTAAGAGTCAAATATTTATGCCGTTTCAAAGAGATTTCCTGCCTTCTTGGCAGTTGATTTTTTTTAATTCGTTTTTTTTCTACATCTTTTTCTCAGTTTCCACGCTTCCGAAGATCCATTTCACAAAAATCCACATTACCTTTCTGGAAAAGTTTGGCCCAGTGTTTGCTTCCGAAGGCGATTCGGCCACTCTGACTGCCACCGTGAACCTTGAACCCAACCTGGCCAACCTGCAACCTGAGGCACAGTGGTACAGAGATGGTAATTGGTGATTTGTTATTTTCTTTTTGTTTGTCTTTCTGTGCATTTGTTGCTGTATACAATTACATTATTTTTTTGCCATGTGTCTCGTTTCCAGAGACTCGTTTGTTTGATTCTAAATGGGCAAAGATTGAAACGGGCAGAGGAGTCAGCACCTTGACCCTTCCTAACCTCTACAAAGAAGACGAAGGGTTATACACACTGCGCCTGGTCACAAAAGGAGGGACGGCAGCACATAGCGCATTTGTCTCTGTGGCGGGTGAGGAATGCTCGACTTCTTTATCAATTTTATTTAACAAACATTTAGAATAGGATGCAAAGACACACTTGGATGGTTTTGTTGGGAAAAATTTCAGAGCTATGACCTTTAACCCCACCAAACAGTTAAGGGATGAAGAAGAACTACCGTAATTCCCGGCATACAGAGCGCACCTGGTTCCAAGCCTCACTGAGTACATTTGTAAATGAAATACGATTGGGTACATACATACGCCGCAGCTGTGTAAAAGCTGCAAGTGCTCACATTGAATCCCACATTGAAACTTGAGATATTTACAAAGAAAGATGGTACACAAAGAGTTTAACGCTCGCGCGGTGCTAAAACTAGTGCTAATGCTAGCACCACTCTAGCACTAATGCTAATAGGGCCGGTTAAAACAAAACTAACCGGTAAATATCACTGAGACATGCCAGTCACACAGCAGCAACACGCTAGAACAGCGCTTACACTAGCGCAGCGCTAACAGGGCCGGTAAAAGTCACTTCCTTGGCACATATATTCCACCAGTCTCATTCTTCCCCTTTTCCGCTCGAGTGCCCCTTTGCGGCCATTAGAAAAAATACACAAATTAGCCGCATCACCGCATTAACCGCAGGGTTGAAAGCGTGTGAAAAAAGTCGCAGTTTATAAGCCGGAAATGACAGTAAATCCTCTTCAAAAAGTTGAATGTTTGACAGCTGGTTTGTTGAGTTGTTATCAGTACCCTTGCATGCACGTGCAAATAATCACTAAATCCAAGATGCCTTGTGACTTGCGGTGAAGATGGTCTCCCCCCAGTCGCCGGTGCACCCGGTGCTCCAATGGACATCAAGATCCATGATGCCAACAGAGACTACGTCATTGTGTCATGGAAGCCCCCCAATACAACGACAGAGGGTCCAATCCTGGGATACTTTGTGGATAAGTAGGAGTTACCGTTAAATACCACACGCAAAGCTAACAAGCTAATATTTTAGCTAATAATACTGAACAATGTGTTGTATGTTCTAAAAAGGTGGTGTATACATATCTGTAAAAAGAAAATGATACTGCTTTAATCAAATTGCTTACATGTCACCTGTCAACCATTCAGCAATACAGCCTCTCTGAATTCCTCTCTGGTTCTGCTTCACTGTTTTCCTATTTTTCTTTTCAGGAGTGAGGTCGGAACAGAAAACTGGAACCAGTGCAATGATCAGCCCATTAAGATCTGTAAATACCCAGTGGCAGGCTTGTTTGAGGGACACTCCTACTGCTTCAGAGTCCGAGCTGTCAATGCCAAAGGAATCAGCAAACCTTCCCGCATGTCTGAGCCCATCGTTGCTCTGGACCCGACCGAGTTTGAGAGGCTGCACAGTGGGTTACACACGAATATTTGTTTTTTGTTTTGCTTTTTTTTTTTTTTCCAGTTCTCTTGTCCATTAAAGCTGATTCTGATTCTATTCATGTAGCTAAAAAACTTGGAGGAAGGCTGGATGTCGTCTCTTACCATGATGAAGTTGAAGGTGTGTTTATTGTTTTCTTTATAGTGCTGGTAGGTCTATTGGTATTGATTATTTTTTTATATACTGTATGTGTTCGTGTACAGCTGAAGGAAAACCTCCAGGTTCTCCATCTGGGATTTATGCATCAGAAACTGACAGAACTTACATTGTTCTAAGCTGGAAAGCTCCAGCAAAATCCAGCAAGGCTGCCATGTGGTATTACATAGAAAAGGTAAGATATCAAATTGTCTCGATTGACTCGACTGAGCATTGACCACACCTGCTTTGGCCGTCTATTGTCAGATTCTTTTCAAAAGCAATATGATTATGGCATTGACGTAAAAGAAAAAAATCTGTAACAGTACCTAGAGCACTATGTCTCTTTCCGTGCAGAGCATGGCAAACGGCGATGCGTGGCAGCGTGTTAACACTCAGGTCCCAATTCGCTCCCCTCGCTATGCTGTCTTTGACCTGTCAGAGGGCAAACAGTACAAATTCAGAGTCCTTTCTGCAAACATGTACGGAACCAGTGAGCCATCAGAACCAAGTTGCCCTATTGAAACCCAAGAACTTAAAGGTCTGTAAATGTAGTCATCTTTTCTTTCAGTCAGTATCTCGTGTAATTGTTGTGATGACGTCCTTGATGATCTTGCTTCATTCTTCGGCATCAGGTGTTCCTTCAGCTCCCGGCCAGGTGATCGCAACTCGGGAAACTGACACGTCTGTCCTCATTCAGTGGTCTCCCCCGAAAGAACCCAACAATCTGATTGGCTACTACATCGACCAGTGCGTGAAGGGGTCCAAGGACTGGACCTCAGCCAACCACAAACCGCACAAGAGCACCAAGTATGTTTTCCAGAAAATAGCTCAGGCAGATATACAGTTTTGTCATTTCGATTCCAGTCAGTGGGACTACTTGTAAACAAAAAGCGAGAAACCTTGGCGATGCTCTCGTTACAGGTTTGTGGTTAGCGGTCTTACAACAGGAGAAACCTACGTGTTCCGTGTCCAGGCTATCAATGAGATTGGCCTCAGTGAGGAATCTCAGGAGTCTGCACCGCTAACTGTCAAGGCTGCCCTCAGTTAGTATTTCCTCGTTTGGGCAAGTGCAGCACAGTTAATCCTTTTTTTTTTTTTTTTTTAAGTTCTGGTGCATGTTGTTTATTGAAAGTGTCATTGCTTGAAATTTTAGGATTCATTATTAAATCTTCTGTCCAGCCACACCTTCTGCTCCTTATAAGATCGCTTTGGTGGACTGCGACGGACAGTCGATGGTCCTGAACTGGAAGAAGCCCCTTCACTCTGGAGGAACCCCAATTAAAGAATATTACGTTGATAAGAGACGAAGTGGAACGACCATGTGGAGGGAGATCAATATCCCACCAATCGCTGAAAGACTTTTCAAGGTCATGTCTGAACTTTCTGATGTAACTGTTCATTTGCATGTGCGATTGAAGTAGTTTGGAGTTTTTATACTATAACCTGTAACTATCGTGACAATGGCACTGCATTCACTGACAGGTGGAGGGTCTGACAGAAGGAGCAGTTTATCAGTTCCAGGTTTACGCGGCCAATCTTATTGGCTTGGGACCGGCGTCCAGGCACTCGGCCGACTACGCTTGTGAGGCCTGGACGATGCCTGAGCCAGGTTAGTTAACACAACTCTCTTTCCACAGTTGAAGTGAAGAGAGGAAAAAATATATAACGTGTCTTGGATTTTTCTGTTTGCTTGTTTCCGTTTCAATTCTGTGTGATGTGCTCCAGGGCCTGCTTATGATCTGACTTTCTGTGAAGTGAGAGATGATTCTGTGGTGCTCGAGTGGCAAATGCCGATCTATGTCGGTTCAGGACTCGTCACCGGTTATTATGTGGAGTACGCCAAGCAAGGCACTAATGAATGGACTACAGCCAACAAGACTCCCACCAATCAATGCTTCCTTAAGGTGAGGATACCTTGAAATGTGCTTTATAGTTTTCCTTTTTGGAGCTAATTGAAGAATTATGAATATTTCTCAACCAAAACTTGAACTTGATGTTAATGTTTGGAATGAAATGTCCCGGTTGCTTATCTTCCAGTCCTGGTAGATCCATACGTGTATTATTATCTATTTATGTACAATGAAGAACATTTACCTGTGTGACACTGGCATCTAGTGGGCAAAAATGGAAATTACATGTTGAGTTTGAGATTTTTATTTATTTAAATATGCATCAGACTGAATAGTTGCCAGAGCTTCAGAATCTATCAACTCCAGAACTGTATTTTAAAGGCACACAAAGACCTAATTATCTACCCATTATGATAGCGTGGCAGCAAATGTGTTTAAATCTACAATTAAAAAATGTGTAACCTTTCAGCAACACGTTTTTTTTTTTTTTGGGGGGGGGGGTCTCCTAGGTGACAGACCTGGAAGTGGGCTGCACCTATGACCTCAGGGTGCGTGCTGTCAATGATTCAGGTGTGGGCGTTGCCTCCATGAACTCCGACCCTGTCACCGCCAAGGCTGTGCCAGGTAAAGTCGAAACAGCCTACAGTCCTCTTTGTTTCGAGTTTCTTGCATTTCAGGAATGAGAGTAGAATACATTCAAAACAAAACCCCACGAAAACGTAAACACGGCCAGATCCAGTCCGATAAGGAAAGCCCAGTCAAACAATTCCCAGTCATAGCAGTTTTCTATGCGCGTAATCTAGGCTCTCAGGAGGTGTCCTGCTGTGTGGATAAGAAGACAGGTGACATTGTTTTCACATTCGAGTCGTGCCAAATGGATGCCGGCTCTCAATTTGTCTGGAAGAAAGATTATGAAGACATCACCGATTTCTCCAAAGGAGTTGAGATTAAGACCGAAGGCAACAAGTACGATGCCACGCATCCTTTGAAGATCTTTAATGGGACTCATCTGTTAGTCTTTATCTGTCTGTTTCTCTCTAATGCGTTGCTTCTCAGAAGCCAGCTGATCTTAAAGAATGCAGATAAAGAAGACTTTGGGACCTTCTCTGTCTCTGTCACCAACACAGACGGCGTTTCTTCCAGCTTTTCCATCAACCCTGACGGTACGCTTTATCTCTCTTGTTGTCGTCAGTTGTCAAACCTCATACACTACAATATAGTTCTAATTACCTAAACTCCCCAGTCTCTTAATCTCCAAAGTAAATAAATATAATAGTCGTCACTAATTACATTACATTGGACTTTTACACCAGTTCCTTCATATTCTGCCATACTTACTATTTTGTTCGAATTCGGTTTCTCCGGGGCCGGCACGACACAACAGAATTTACGGAATTCACTTCAAACGTTGACCAGGTCAAGATTCCCACTCCTCATACATTACGTATGTACATTAAAAAAAAAAAAAAAAAAAACACCAATTCAACACCACACGAGCAAGCAGTTGATAACGGAGGCATGGAAAAATTTTGCCTCAAAGGAAGAAACTCGGGAACACAACTCAGAGTATGTGGGGTGACCGTCTGCCTTGGCTGGCTGATTGAAAAACAGATTTACGGAGATCCAGAGAGAAACAAGAAACAGGACTCGTGCGTGACACTTTCTGTATTGATGACCACCGAAGCATTTAGTTGTAGAATTCCACTGATTGATAGATTGTTTATTTTAAAAGCTTTGAACCGCTGCAAGATATACAAGTAAAGTATTTGTGTTTCAGAAATGAAAAAGCTGGTGGCACTCAGCTATGACGTCAGGCACCCAAGTAGGTAGCTTTAATGTCTTTAATCCTTTCCGTGTCCTCTACCCTTTCTCTACTTTGGTGTCTTAGTTCTGAAACAATTCTCTCGTTGGCTCCCCTTACCTGCTTTTGCATCACCTGCCTTGCCACCATTCACTCCTGCGCCTCATCTACTCTCCTATGAATGCTGAGAGACACTGTCCTCGGGCCAAAATGCCAAAGAAAGAATGAAGTGATGCTTTTTTTAACCTCTTTTGAATGTTGTCCTTTCCCCCCCCCCCCCCCCTTCTCCTTCCTAGTCATCCCACTGAAGTCAGAGTTGGCCTATAAAATTTTGGAGAGAGGCAGAATGAGGTTCTGGCTGCAGGCGGAAGAGATTTCCCCTAACGTCACCTACAAATTCTTTGTTAATGACAAGGAAATGTCTGCAGCTGATGTAAGATGCAGTTTAGATTATGAAAAATATTGGAAAAAAAAAGATGCAGCAAAAGTATGAAAGAAATAAGCTCTGCAGTATGATGATGATTCAAGTAAGCTGCATTTTGTATGGAAGCCAAATAAAGATCTCTTTGAGAGCTGCAGTCACAAAATAATTTCACAAGAGTATTACATTATTTGACTAAATGGATCATAAAGCAGTTTTCTTCTTTCAATCCAATCAAAAAAAAAAAAATGTCTCTTTGCAGTCCGTCAAGATGGGCCACGACGTGTCGACGGGCGTCATCGAGTTGATCATGGACCACTTAACTGAAGAAAATGAAGGGACGTACACCTGTCAGATCACAGATGGAGGTGGCAAAGCGCAGAGTTCGCTGGTTCTCATCGGAGACGGTAAGAGGAGCCCGCAGATTATTCAGATTATTATTATGTTGGTTGCTGTAGAGCATTAAAGTAAAATACAAAATTTGTATCTAAAATGAATATTTTAAGATAAACGTTTCTCAAAGATTTCATTCCAATGTAATGAACTCAAAAGTTAAATACGACAGAAGTATACTTGGGGAGTGACTCTTTCGCATATCACTAGAAGATGCCCTTGTACCTCCAGGGGTACTTGTACCACACTTTAAAGGTCTACTGACACATAAAGCATGGTTTTTAGTAGGTCTTTAATGAAAAAAAGGCAATTGTAATGGACCCATCTGTTTTTTCACCACACGTCATGATGTCGTCGTATATGGATTTTTGTATCTCCCGCCATGAAAATCCTCTTGAGGGCTTCGTTTTGGAGAAGAAGCATGAAGTGAAGTTTTTTCCTGACGCTCACACTGGCGGCTTCGTGTGTTTATACCAGAAAGTAGCTATTTTTCCTGCGTGTTAGCCAAAATGCCGTCTCGTTGTATTTCTGGACATTGCTTGAACACTCGAGACGATGGATTCACTCTTCATACTTTTCCAAAAGAGCTGGCTCATTGTGAAAAATGGATTGCACAGGTGGAAAGGACAAGAGCTTCGTGGGTTCCAAATGGCACGTTGTTGTTGTTGTAACCAAGTACGATGGTCGTTATTCCGTATCAAGGTCCAGAAATAATGCTATATGTATTTTTCATTACAATATCTATTTTACAATGTATATCGGCATGTCAGTAGACCTTTAAAAATCACTGCACTATCGAGTTCACAAAATTGAGATGAGTTGGTATGTTTTTTTTTCGTAAAAACATTCATTTGAGACTTGGTAGTTTTCTTATGTAACATACTGTATGTAGCTTAGCCTAATCTAGGATGCGAAACATCTGTACATGAAAGGAATTCCTAGAAATTCCAGACAGCTAATTTAAATAATTCTTTGTGTGTGTGTGCATGTAGCTTTCAAGGCTGCGTTAGCTGAAGCCGAATACCAGAGGAGAGAGTACATTAGAGTCAAGGAGGGTAAGAAACACACAACATTACACGCCTTCTACGAGCGCCGTACTTCCCTTATGCCAGAATTCTATGTGCCAGGTGCAGGAGGGTGACTGATTAAGTCCACATAAAAGAAATAAAACAGCGTAACCAGCGACATACAGTAATTAGTTCTATGTAAAGCTATTCATACACAGTACTGTGTTAGTATTAGGCACACGTATTCTGCTAATGAGACCCAACACAAAAGGTGTTCCTATTATTCTGGCACCGTTTTAAATCCTCATTAGGGCAGTTCCGCCGTCGTCGTAAAGCTCTTATAGCGGCTTTCGTTCCAATGGGCAGGTGTACCCAATGCTGTGACCGGCGTTTCTGTTTGCCCGGCTCTTTCAATATCGCAGAAAAGTTTGCTCGCGAGCATGTAAAATGACTGCTAAATTATTCACGAGGCTGTTCCAACAGTTGAGGCAATAAAGGCCCGCGAGTAGTTCAACATAATTATGTTTCATCTGTGTTTTCGTGTCCCATTGCTCTCCGACAGGCCCCCACTTCAGCGAGTTCTTGTCCCTCCACGTGGGAGACGACTGCTCAGTCACACTCGTGTGCAAGGTAAACGCGGCCAAGCCCAATTATTGGACATTTGCACTCGAAACAAACAGAAGGCTCGCTAATTAACCGTTGGGCTCGGAGCCGTTGCGGGAAATAATGGTCTTTAATGATAAGGGCCGGGCCAGGCACGGACGCGCCAAAACGAGGCTGCAGAGAGTTTGTTTGCCTTTGCGAATCATGTAAAGAAAATACTGTAGGCATAATCAAATTAAAAGAACGTGTGCATGTGACGAGCTACTACAGAGATGCGGGTACTGCATAAGCTGCTTGTCAAAAAAACTGTAGTTATTTTCTGAGGTATACAGAAACATACATTATTTAAGGTCACTTACTGCACTCTTTATAGCCAAAAAGAGCCTCAAGTGTCTCTTAATGAACATATGCTGAATTTACATACTTCCTGGAATTGAAATTACCAGTGAGTTTTACAGTCTGAGTTTGCCTATATTAAAAACATTAGGAACAGATTTATGTAGGAGTGTAATGAAATCGTTCCAAAGGAAGATACGGTGCATTGCATCAAAACTGACTTTCAATGGTGGCAAAATGGAAGTATTACAGTACACAAGTCCGATGATGAAACATTTAGTAGCTGTTAAAAAAAGAAAAGAAAAGAGACCAAACCTGCTCCTTTGTTAGCGTTAAATTCTCGTTTGGTGCTTATTACTAAGTTAACAATCAATTGTTCATTCTGACATTCTTTCCCTTGCTATCTGTCACTCGCTCTTGCGTGCACTCGCAGAGGGTTGCAACTCGTATGGCTGTCATTTGTGTTCTGCAAATAATTGAAATGACATTCTTTGTGCTGTACAGCCGAGCGTGAGTCAAATTTAAATATTGTACTGTATTAGCTAGCGAGGCTGTAGCAATGAGCTAAACACGTTTACATTTAAAGCAGCTCCACCAAAATAATTGCTACATGTACTGCCGATGTAGATTGTGGAGAATTACCATGATTCCCGGCCTACAGAGCCCACCTGGTTACAAGCCTCACCGAGTACATTTGTAAAGCAAATGCAGTTGTGTAAAAGCCGCAAGTGCCCACATTGAAAGCCACACACATAACCCTAACCCTATTTACAAAGAAAGACGGTACACAGAAAGAGTTTAATGCTAGCACTGTGCTAATGGTAGCACTGCGCTAACGCTAACAGGGCTGGTTAAAATAAAACTTATCGATAAATATCACTGAGACACGGCAGTAACACACCAGCAACACGCTACCACAGCACTAGGGCGAGGCTGGTAAAAGTCACTTCCTCGACACACATATTCCACTGGTCTCATTCTTACCATTTCCGCTCGAGTACCCCCTTGCAGCCGTTAGAAAAAAATGGCCCGTCACCGCATAAACCGCTGGGTTGAAAACGTGTGAAAAAAGCCGCGGCTTGTAGGCCGGAAATTACGATATTTATTAGGGTGTTAATATTGAAATGCATTCCATTGTTTGCTCTGACAGGCCCCCGCTCCCAAAATTGCTTCAACACATACATTTCAATGCAGTAACTTCCCCAATGTTTTGTAATCATTTACAGTTCTGTACTACGTTATTGACAACAAACTTCGCCATTTCCAGACATCCAACTCTGCTTTTCTTCCGGCCGTTTTTGATTGAGTAAGCCAACTACTGCAGTTTTGCCTGAATAAGTTAAGCGCTTCACTGGCTCGGCTCCTCGATGACGCTCGTTCATCTGTCGTCCTCCGAGCGATCAAATCCCGCATTTCACAAACCCAAAATTGACATGGTGCTTTCTTTCTGAAGCCCGTGCATATGCTGAACACCGTACATTGCGGTGTGTTGTGTTTTTTTTCCATGTAGGTCGCTAATTTGAAAAAAGAATCCGAGTTCCACTGGTTCCGAGAAGACACGGAACTCATCCCTGATGTGAAGCCCGATTTGGCGTCGGGAGTCTGCAAAATGGCAATCAAACAGGTGACTTTTCTTCCCGTCCATATTCCAAATTTCTTAACCCGGTACAATCCTACTGCTGCTGGCGTAAAAGAAAGCAGCAACTGTAGCCAGTATAGCGAGATACAGTACATAATATCGATGTACTGCATGAATTCATTCAATAAAGGTCCAACCCGAACCCTCTCATTATTTAATTCCAACTTCTCTTCTCCAGTTTTCTCTGAAAACATCAGGGATTTACAAGGCCACCATCAGCGACGATCGAGGGAAGGATATGAGCCAAATTGACGTCTCAGGAAAAGGTAAACAAACTAAATGACTTCCTAAATTCATAGATGGGAGCGAAAACCAAGATGAATCCGCAAACGATGTGAAATCCAGTCCTCTCATTAAAACGTGGGTGAAGGACGACGTGTTTATGTGCGCAACGCAACTGCTTCTGCGATCCACTTCAAATTCCATCAAATTTCAAATCCTGTAACCTTTAACTGCGGTATAAAAATAATTAGATGCGACAGCTTGCTTGCCCACAGGCCCGCGTTTATTTCTGAGAATTTCTCTTTTTATTACCATATATTACGATTGCTATTACTACACTGTGCTTGGAAGGGTCTGTGTGACATAATTTACTCAACAATGTCATGAGGTTCAAGCGGGGAGTCGTTTAACACTACAGCGGTGCCTTGAGATAGGAGTGACCCTGACTTAAGAGTTTTTCGGGTTACCGATTTTTGCTTTCACTTGGGAGCAGAAATTTGAGATACGATCATACGCGCTTTACAAGCTCGTCAACAATTCAAACTTGAAGCTGGTTAATGAACGCCGCTCCCAGTTTACTTTACTGTCAAACTAAATTCCATTGATGTATTTAAAATGACCACATACATTTCAAAGTCTGTTATCGTAACTCATAACACGAAATTAACGCCGCAAAATGATTGACATCATTGTTACAGTGTTATAACAATTTAAGCAATGGACACTGAACACAGTGGAGCAACACGTATGGACAGATTATGTGGAGCTATTTAATTTCTTTACATTCTACGTCCATCCACTTTCTGAGCCGCTTATCCTCACAAGGGTCACGGGAGTGCTGGAGCCTATCTGAGCTGTCAACGGGCAGGAAGCAGGATACACCCTGAACTGGTTCCCAGCCAATCACAGGGCACATAAAAACAAATAACCAGGCACACTCATAATTACACCCAGGGGCAATTTAGAGTGTCCGATTAATGACTGTTTCTGGGATGCGGGAGGAAAGCGGACTATCCAGAAAAAACCCACGCAAGCATGGGGAGAACATGCGACTCCACAGGGCAGGGGTGGGATTTGAACCTTGGTCCTCATGACTGTATGGCCAACATCCTGACTAGGCACTCCACCGTGCCGCCTTTACATTCTAAAGTACTTAATTTGTGAATACAATATCACAGAATGCTATTTTTTAAAATGAACAATACATGTCAATTTGACTTTTGTAACCACACGGCAGCAGATCTCCCCAGGAACTTTGTCTTACAATTGCAATCCCCTTTTTGTTCGATCCCTTCAATGTATTTAATCAGCGTCCCGCTGAATTTTCAGTTTTTTCATTTCTGTGTTTTGTAGTTTTCGAAGAGGCCATCAACCAGATCACGAGACTGGCTGGTAGGTGTCCTTCCAATTCACACGCATGTACAAATGAATCTAATATATTATAAAAAATAGGTTCAAATACACAAAGCACAGCTTGCCACACACGCTTAAACGGGCGCTATTTTCAATGTTTATTTGTATATTGGCTACAATTTAACATAAGACGCTCAGGCTAATGCTTCATCATTGGAGAATCAATGATAAACAAAAAGACCAATCAGATTCTCCTCTTGTCATGCAGCTCTTTATGCATGTAGAGCGAAATTGAATTACACTCCCACCCCACCTCAACGTTGGGGAAAGGTGACTCACCGGTCCAAAAGCGGCCGTGTGATTTTTTTTTTTTTCGAAAGTGACCCGTGACCTCTCCCACCTCCGTCATCCCCCTCAGGAGCGAGCGCTGGCGAGCTGGTGATCCACTGCACAGCCACCGGCATCCAGCTGCAGTGTCCCATGAAGTATTACACTTCAGAGATGAACATCGTCTGGTACCACGGGTAAGATGTCAGTCCGGCAGCGTTACACCCCTGAACCCGCTGAGCCCGTGCGGTCACGGGCAATTACTGACAAAAACAGTCAAAACGGAGCATGCTAAGTGCGAGGTGGGGTGGGGGAGAGGTGATTATTTTAAGCCCGCCTGCAAAGTGCGACGTTGTTTGGCTTCTCCTCTCAAGGCGAGGCAGAAACAATCCGCGCTGGGATGCCTGTTTGCAAGTGCTTTCATTATCCTTGTTATTGCAGCAAAATTGGCTTGTTTTGTGACAAAAATCGCACCCCATTATTTTCCACGGAGAAGCGCAGACATTTCTGCACTTAAAAGCACTCCAGCGGGCCCTCGAGATCCAAATGCGCAAACAGGTGCGAAGAGAACATGCAGGCGGGAAGGTAAAGAATTGAAGGAGGATGTCGGCAGAGGGGGGTGACAGGTTAGCGGAGGCTTTTGAGGTTATTTAATTATTTGCAGAACACAAATGACAGCCATACGAGTTGGAACCCTCTGCGAGTGCACGCAAGAGCGAGTGACAGATAGCAAGGGAAAGAGAAATTGCCAACCTTAGGCGCAACATGGGGCTGCCGTGTAAACATGATTTTTTTCCCATTACCTCAAAAGTAGGCGGTATGCTCTCTCACATAAAGAATAATTGCATACATGTGCCCGCCGTAATAATCGTTCCCTTTCCCGCATCTCCGAACAGTGAGAAAAAACTCTGCCCCAGTGACAAGATCGTGATAGGAGGAAGCCCTGCTATGGCAACGATGGAGGTACTTTGCATTTTGGCGCATCCCTCGCACGTTTGGGAGGCCATTTGCATGCGAATGCCGAGGTGACGGAAGGGCGACCTTTACTTGAATGAAACAGATCCCGTTTAGAACGGACTAGTAATTAAAATTAATTAAAAAGAAAAAACCTCAAAGTAGTCATTAAAGTTAATTAATTGAACGGTATCTTCGTTTTTCACCCCGCGCCAGAAAGTGTCACATAGTAATTACTTTTCAGATCAAATCGGCATGATTTATAGGGTGGCGTGTAAAATGAAATGGACGGACACTGCCGAAATGTTGACAAGCGGCTTTGTGGACTTATTGACGTTCAGGTGATTGAGCCAACCGAGAAGGACACTGGGAAGTACTCGATCGTCATCACTGACCCGGAAGACTCCCACAAGCGCACTTTGGACCTTAGCGGTGAAGGTCAGTCCTCATTTGTGTCTCGCATTTATTCAGTCACTCAAATTTGAAAGACGTACGGGTGTGGTCAGTCATGCTCGCAGAAAAAGTTGCGGGTGAGATTAGGGATGGAATCAGAAGGGCTTAAAATAATTTACTGGATTAATATTAACATAACTGTAAATTAAAAATAAAATAAATATATAACTAAAATACAAAACTAAAATTTCAAACTCAGAAATTATAATTTTTTAATTGTATTTAAAATTTTTCATCAATATAAAAATTTGATCCGACAAACTATCTGAATAAAACTTAAATGCACTGGCCTGTCAAGGAATTAACACAAACGGTGTATACCCGCAATGTTTTGAAAATGCTGAGAGTTTGGTTCAACATAATCGGCGTTAGTGGCAACAAGCTAGCGATACATTGGAACAAACATTCCTGTCAGCAATCTTGATGTGTTGTTGTGGGGGGGAGAACGCAGCGCAGGACTGCCGTAAACAGGAGGCCGGCTTGCTAGAAGGCGCCTTTATGTGCAAGCGATCGATGTATTGGCCACACCTGAATCAAGCGACGAGGTGGATGATAGCGGGGGCACGCCGTCACACTCCCTTGCGATTGGCGCAATGAGCACCCCTAGTGTAACTGAATTTCCTTTGACATGGCTCATGATGTTGATGACTTTCAACCTAAATGCGCTCGCAGTACGTGAAGCAGCTCGGAACATGCGCTTTCGGCTGAACTTCCGTGCATGCTCAGTACGGTTCACTTGCATTTCCTGTTTCTGGGTGGCAGGTTCCAGCAGGCTTGTTTAGTTAACAACGTTTATTAATTAAACACGTAAATTAATGTCAAGACTATACAAAATAAGCAACGTCTTTCAATATCTTTTTTTTTTCTACTCGTAACAAATTTTACGCGCGTGATTTTTCGAGGTCGACTGTGCAGATTTGCACAGATTGCAATGGCGAGCGGATGTGTGCGTCAAATGTGAGTGACTGATTTATTCAGAGCTTCACAAAACAATCTTGGGATGAGTTTGTAAATATCGCAAAAGGTCAGCGACAAGACATTTGTTTAACCGGCCTTTACTAAATTGTGGTTGTTGCACATAAGCAGTGAGTATTATGATGATAACAGTAAAAAATAATTTTTCTGGTCTTTTCCAGTTTATGAAAAGGCATATGCCGAGTTCCAGAAACTCAAGTAAGTTTTATCTCTCAAATTGATACCGTTGCACGGACACCCGTTAGGATAGTTTGTTCAAATTTGATTTTACAATTTGCCAGACAGGGAGTTCAGAAACCAAAGAAAAAGGAGAGCTAGCGACTGAATCGCAGTCATCATCCCAAAATAAACAGTGATGGAAAAGTGGAAATAATGATGAGAAACTGAATAGAATATGTGAGTTTCTGCGATCTAGTGACAGGGAAGTGGTCCTGGCTGCTCAGTAAATTAGAGGCAAATAAGAATAATATCAGGGCAGGATTTACGCAAGAAAAATGAAAATATTTTGAGGAGAAATGTCGTAAAAAGACTGGAGGCTATTTTAGAACATGCTCCACGTTGCTGTTTGGACAGCCACGTGCGCTCGGCTTGCCCCGAGGAAGCAAGGAGGTGACTGCTGACCACGGAATATTAATATGTATACTGTACCAGAGCAAATTTGAGCAGTTCAAAATTCCAACAGCTTGACTGTGACACACAATCTGCACTCTCAACTTTTCACATCAATGAGGAAATATCAAAAACAACAACAATGAAAAGCACAGTGGAACCCACCTAGATCCCTTTTCTAATTAACAATCAATGGGAGGCGTTGAAGCGCAACATTTCACGTCTGTTACGTGCTGGAACGAATGCAACCCTTGCTTACCGAGTGTCAAGATTCAACAGGGGGAGCAGAATTTCCCTGAGCAGTCAGGTCCTGAGGCTGACCTCTCACCTAGCCCGCTGCACTGATTATCCTCTCCCGATTATGATGTAAAATACAAAAAAATAAATACATTTTTAATTCTTTATTCAAATCATAGTGACAAGCATATTCTACAAATCCCAGTCCCAATCTTTAATGACCTACAACGACAGGATATTCAATCTGATGAACACGATGATTTTTTTTTTTTCGTGCAAATATTCTGTCATTTTGAATTTAATACCTGCTACATGTTCACTTAAAGGCTAGGACTGGAGCAATACGAGACTGAAAAGTTGAGGAATTCTCAATTCTCATTTCAAAAGTGAAAAGGTTAAACGGAAACACGCAAGCGTCGCGATTGAGTATAAAAGGAGCATACCCAAAAGGCTCGGGGAACGGACATTTTCATGTGTCATCCCTATAAACATTCTAAAATAGACAATGTAATGAAAAATACATACGATTATTTTCTTCAATGTCTATACGAAAAAAATAAAGATGAGCAGAGAGCGCGTCATGCATGCGCAAAGTTGCGGAAGTCTCATTTGACGACATCCAAGTGGCCGCCATATTGGCTGCATTTACCGTTCATGACGTCACCCCGGACATTCGCCATTGAAAACACACTGTGGACCCTATTACGGGACATGCCCCTTCTGACACGGAAGCTCTTTTCGAAGAAGAGAACATCTCACAATCGAATGAAGTGTTCGGGGTAATATTACCCGATTGTTTCGAGCCATATTTAGATGATATGCGGATCATGGCCAAACCACCTCCCTGTCCGATCCACTCCTGAGGCGAAGATGAGCCACCGCGGCCGGGGTGGCTCGTTGCCGGCGAGCTCGACGCGGAAGCCATCCGATGCGGACATCGACACATTTAGCACGCCTGTCATACATACGCGGCTCTTTTGTTACGGTATGAGAGACCGTTTACGTGGTCCGCCCCAGACTATAATTTTTTTCAGTAGCTGTATACACACCTACCTGTCTTTTACAACTCACGAAGCTCTCGTTCTTTGCACCTAAATCCATTAAAAAAATAAAAATCCATTCTCCCGAATGTTTGAGCAATATCCAGCAACGAGCCGGCATTTTAGCTAACATGAAGAAATAACAAGCTACCTTCCAGCAGCTAAAACTAATAGAAACAAACAAGTCCGCTTGAGGGCGCTCCCGCCCCATACGTCACTTCCTGCTTCTTCTCGAAAACAAATCCCTCGAGAGGATTTTCTTGGCGGGAGTTACAAAAAGTCATATACGTCAAAATCACGTTTTGTGGCGAAAAAAGGCACGGGACTGTACTATAAATAAAAGCCTTTTTTTTTCATTAATAACATTAAAAATCCTGCATTTCATGACAATGGGCCTTTAAGGACATGACACCATAGGACATAAGCCCTTAACCCTTATTTCAAATCTGGACATGAGCCCTTAAGTATTTATTTTGTCTGATAAAATAAAGCAAACACTCACAAAAAAACAACTTAATTATTTTCAACATCAAAAAAAACAAATGTTGCGTGTCTAAAATACTCTATTTGAAGCTCATTTCATTGCCTGAATTTTTACTTCTCGTGTTTCTTAAATATTATGCTGGTAAACAAAAACAAAAATGATTCCTATTCATTCAACATCACTTAAAAAGCTTCTTAAGGAAATATAAATAAATTGTAATTAAAATATCAACATCTTGTGAACAGTCCTAAACGTTTCATGGATTAAATGTTACTTGCCACCTCACTGATTTATTTTCCACTGTCATCTGTGCTTTATTTAATCTCCGTCTTAAAAAGGGCTAAAGGGTGCTAATATACGGTTTTACTCATTTGCGCTAGTTTTAAAAATAAAAGTCCGAAACAATAATTAGTTTTAGTTCTTATTTTTCTTCGATTGCGATTATACTGGGAGTCATAAGGGCTCGTGTCCAGATTTGAAATAAGGGGTACGGCCTTAATTATTCACAAGCAAGGATGGCCAAAGCTGGACTGCTTTATGAAAAACTACAAAAGCAAATAGTCGTACAGTTGAACATCAACAACACATTTCTCAATGTACATTTGAAAAGAATTTAGGGATTTCATTTCCTGTCCATAATATAATATATGAAGTGCAAAAAACGATAACGGTGACCCTGGACTGTTGAGCAACTGAAGTTGAGAATGGGAATGAATCCCAGCTGTAAAGCTTCGACGATTAACTTTCCTCCATTTGCAAAGGCTTATTGAATGCCGTTAAAAGGAAAAAATGATGTAACACAGCGGCAAACACGCCATTGTGCCAGCTTTTTAACGCAGGCATCAAATGCAAAAAAAAAAAAAAAAAAAAATTCATCAGCATTAGTTCATCTTTGTTGTGTATTCCATTGAATATAGTTTGCGAAAGTTTAGCAAATCATAGTATTCTCTTTTTATTTCCGTGTTATAAAATATCCCAGTGTCATTGGGTTTTGGCTGCGATATCCTCCGGCGAGCCATCTGACTACTGTTTCTGATCCAAACATGTTGAAATGGAGCTCAAACCTTTTTGCCAATGTAATATTTTGTGTTTGTTTCATTTTACTTTTGTTTGATGACATTTTGTTGTTTGTGAGTATTAAAAAAAACTTTTCTGCTTTTTTTCTTCAGGGCTGAAGCTTACGCTGAAAAGAGTGAGTGTGTATCTTTTTATTCTCTTCAACTATGACCTTTTGCACTATAATTGCTCAGTGACTAGAGTTGAATTACAGACCGCGGTAAGGTGATTGGAGGGCTGCCCGATGTGGTCACCATCATGGAAAAGAAGGTAACGTCCGACGTGTGATTTTGCGTGATTGCGTGTGTATGCACTGTGAGTGCATCAGTACTCGGTAATCCATCTTGGCGTGTGCCGGCAGACGCTGAGTTTAACGTGCACAGTGTGCGGGGACCCCAAACCTCAAGTCACCTGGCTGAAGAACGGCGTGGAGGTCGAGCGTGATGATCAGGTAAAAGAAATAATCGGACAAATAAAAAGAGCAGAAGTTCATCTTCCGTGCGCTGGCTGTGCCCCCGTGCCAGACTGTTCAATTATTCAAATAGTTTGTCGGCGCTAACTCGGAAGCTCCAAAGTAGAACCCGTCTTTTGTTGCGATGGTAATATTTATCTTATTTCCTCTTTATTTTTATATTTGCTCTTACACTCATGTTTTTTTTTTTAATCTTCAAGCACATTCTGAATACATAATTTCAAGGGCAGAATCTGCGACGTGAACGGAATGCATTTCATGTCCATGGTCTACCTGGTCAACAAAATAAGCTTGTTGAAACTGAACAAAAATAAATACACCATTCCTTAAAGTCCAACTGACGCTAAAAGCATGATTTTTAGTATGTTTTAATTAAAAAAAAAAAAAAAGGCAGCCGGAATGGTCCCATCCGTTTTTTCACCACAAAACAGGATTTTGATGTGTAAGGCTTTTAGTAACTCCCGGCATGAAAATCCTCTCGAGGGATCTGTTTTGGAGAAGAAGCAGGAAGTGACGTTATTTGCAGATGCCCACTCGGGCATTTTACCTGTGGGAAACCTGTGTTCCTTCGTGTTAGCCAAAATGCCAGCTCGTTGTATTGCTGGATATTGCTCGAACACTCGGGAGGATGGATTCACGCATCATACTTTTCCGAAAGAACCGGTTCGTCGTGAAAAATGGATTGCACGGGTGCAAAGGACGAGAGCTTCATGGGTTCCAATTGACAGGTAGGTGTGTATAGAACTATTAAAAAAAAATAATATTTGATGTCAGTGTTGTTCATCCATCGGCCGCGGAGGTGGATCGGCCAGGGAGGTGGGTTGGCCACGCATGGGTCCTCCTGAGTACACTACTTACTGCTATACATACTGTCAGGGAGTCTGTTGTTCGTTAGGAGTGATCCGCATATCATCTAAATATGGCTCGAAATAATAGGGTAATATTCCCCCGGTCACTTCACTCGATTGTGAGATGTTCTCTTCTTTGAAAAGAGCTTCCATGTTTCATAGCAAGTTGCCACTACATGTTTTCAATGGCGAATGTCCTGGTGTAACATCTGCTGATGATGTTGCAGGCAATATGGCGACCACTTGGGTATCGAATGAGACTTCCGCAAATTTGTGCATGGATGACGCGCTCTCCGCTCATATTCATTTTTTTGGATAGACATTGAAGTGAATAATGTCATGTGTTTTATTCATGACAATATCTATTTTAGAATGTTTATCGGGATGTCATTTGGGCTTAAATTGGCCTACTTGCCAACTACCGCAGTATCCATTTAAAGTGTGTCCCCTGCCCGTCAGTGGAGGTACCTTCCCCGCGATCTGCATCCCCGTGGCTCCTGCTGCCTTTCATGTCTTAAAGGCTTGCCCTCGTCTGCTAACAATGTGTCTAAAACAAGAACTGATGTCCTTTGTGATGCGTCTAGCAAACCTCAGGGGTGCCCCCCCCCCAACATAACAACCACCGAGGCTTTTGAAGCTATAAGTAGTAAGAAAAACAGATAGAAGCATGCATACAGTATGGATCCAGAAAGCAGTTACATGTTGACTAAAGCAGTTCTTTTGTCGAGTGTGTAAACCCACACACCATAAAAGCGTCAGTGGAGTAAAAGAAGTGTCCTAGCTATGCAAGACTATTGCAACCTTTTGGACACGTTAAAGAGATCATCACAATACTCGATGTAATAATGACTACAGTTTCATTCCATTTTCCTGATTACGCTTACAGGTGAGCCGTACCTTAATCCGGTCTGACTTTAGTTTGAAGGAGAGGCAGGGACCCCATCCTGGCCTGCTCGCCAGTCAAACGGAGAGGACATAAAGACAACGCCACCTTGTCACAGCTCGGTTTATGAAAACAAAGCAAACGTAATCCATTGTCAGCCCTGCTCTTGTTAGTGTTACGTGGAGTTTTCATCATAAATAAACAGCAAGTCGCCGGACAGCAAAATGCTAAAAGACTGATATCGTTTTCATTAGTCAGAGAGAAACAGAGTGCTGACAGTACATGAGGGTGAATCGGGAGATTCACATCGTAGTGCACGTATGCTACTTGGAGCTCAGACAGCAGCAATATTGCTAAGCCAGAGTGCCCAGACTTTTTTACGCCAAGATCTACTTTTCAAGCAGCCAGCCTCTCGTGAGCTACTGACTGGGGGTGAGAGGCTGATGATGATGCTCCCAAACCGTTTCAAGGTTAATGTTATGTTGCCTCCTATATTTAAAATACAGAATTAGCTTTTTGTGCACTGTATTGTCTGTGCTTTCATCCTGGATCAGGCTGTGCCAAGGTTGAATTTTAACATTACACACCACCTCATCCTACACTTTCGACTTTGGCTTATACTTCCCACTCGGAAAAGATAAAATCTCATCCAATTTAACCACTTTTTCTAAGATTATTCACATAGTCCGACAGTCATTGGATCTTGAAACAACAGCATCTCTTTTTTTTTAACTTTCTCCATTAATATCGAAAGTAAACATAAGCATGTCTCGCTCGTCTTTGCTCTACGTTGCCCAGACTGTGTTGCCAGCTAAAGCAACAGTGGTGGACGCTGTCATTACACATTGATGGGCTGTGTAAGTACTGTAACATTTGTAATTATGAGTGTACATCTTTTAGAGTGGGGGCGGGGGGCAGGTGTAAGGTAAACAAGGAAAAAAAATGGTGTGGTGGAGCAGGGGTCTTGTGAGAGAAAATTCCGTGTGTTGCCTAAAAGAAACCAGTAGCTTCTTCATTTCAGGTTTTACAGTACGTATGGGAATTGTGCCATTGGATGTAACAACCAGTCATCCCTCAACGTCTTTTTTTTTTTTTGGCACGCTGTCCCGCGATCGACTAGACGCATTGAGCACCCCTGTGCTATGCGATGTTGGATTACTGATATGTACAAGGACGCATTCCACCTCTACTGTGCAAGAATACCACTAAAAGTCCAGTTCTGCTATATCGTCTCTTTTTTTTTTTTTTTTTTAAACTCGAAATCCAGACTATACATCCCCAGTTGACACGTTCAACATTTGTTTGCATATTTCAGTACGTGGTCTCCCTCGACCAGGGCAGGTTTGCCAGTTTTACAATCAGAGGTGTTTCCATGGAGGACTCCAGCAAATATTCCATGATTGTCCAGAACAAATACGGGGGAGAATCTGTTGATATTGTGGTGAGTGTTGCTGAACGGCAAATTCCTGAATCCATCAGATTTGTATATCGTATGATCTAATCATGAGATATGGTTGTGATTTAGAGACACAATATTTTATCGTTTGACCCTTGAATCCACCATTTTTCATGTCCAAATATTTTGTTCCTCAGGTCTGCGTGTACCGCCAAGGTGAGAAAATTCCTGAGGCAAAGCCAACAGTGACCGCCAAAACCATTATCCCTCCCAAACTGCCAATCGAAATGCCCCAAACAATGAGCCAGCAGCCCCCTAGCTCTGCCCCCTATACTTCTAGCCCCACCCCTCCCAAAGCAACCCCAGCAAGAGGAGTGAAGAGTCCAACCCCCACTCGGAGGAGATTTTAAAAGATTCAAAAACACGTCAGAAACAAACACCGGTGCTCAATTTTAGGGGAAACAATTGCTTGAAATCAAACAGCGACCACTGTGACATTGATTAGAGAGCCAGAAATTCCGTGATTAAAAAATTCGTTTAGGTGTGATCATTTAGAAAAGAACATTGAAAAAAAAACCCCATGTGGGATGATTTGAATTAGCAAAAATAATGAAATGATTGAAATAAGAATTCCCATCACAGCATTATGTGATTCAAATGAACCAGAATAAAACCGAAACTTGAATACAAATGTGATCTTTTTTTTTTTTTTTTTTTGATTAACCGAGCACGTGGCGATTTCCAAGCTAATATACTTTGCATGCAATCTCCTGAGGAAAAAGGAAATCTTTCACCTGATTAAGACTTTTCTTCATTTGACCTTCACACACGGCCCCGGACCACCACTTTGAAGATGCCTCCCAGTCGTGTCACGGCCTTGCGGAGGGAGGGGGTGTCGGCATTGTCCACCGGGAGGGCCCCCGGTCCGGATGGTCCACGGCTTGGCTCCTTGTCGGCAGACTTGTTTCATACATGAAGCATCTCAGGTGTTGTTTGTCAACGACACGTCTGCGTGGGCTCGCCACCTCCGCGACTCCTATTGAAGGCGCATCTTCACACTTCGTCGTGACCTCGCTCCGCTGTTCACTCGAGGACGCCGATACGGGCACATGCAGAAATAGATAAGGACCACTATTACCTATTCAAGCCTGTCATCTCCAAATAAAGTTTACAGCGCACCTGCAGCACAGGATGACGCTGAGCTTTAACATCAGCCGGCAGTCAACAAACGAGGGCGCTGGAGCGGCACCTCCGAAAAAAGTCACGCTGACATCTGAGAATGGGGGTTGGCAAACAGGCGGGGGGAAAAAAAATAACCACAGGACTTTTCATTAAATACGACTAATGAGAGAAATTCTGTCCTTTCAAAGATAAAAATGATCAGCTTTAACACAAAGGTCACATCAGGTCAGGAAATATATGTGAAGACGGTGAATGCGGCGAAACCACAAACACTGCGTTCGGCTTTGCATCGGAAAATAGAAACTAAGTAGGACAGCTACAGCAAGCAGAATGACACAAAAATGATATACATAAATATTGAACTTTAGTCCTCGGACCTATTTAATTGTTGTTTAACATCAGTCAGTAAAACCTGATCAGTGACCATCCTACATGCGTGAAATGATCTGGGGGAAAAAATGAGCTCTCAGTGACCTCAAATTTGAACCCTAAAGTTGTTGTTAAGAAACCACCGCACCTGAAGAAAAACAAACAATCAGAGAGAATGCGTGACAGACAAAGTGTCATTCATTGGCAGTGCAGTCTTGGGGGCACCCGCGTGGTCTCGGAGTAATCTGATACTTTTGCCTTCAGGAGACTCAGTTATCAAAGCGTCCGGAGAACATGTTCCAAATTCAAACAAAACAAAACAGGAGAGACATTGGAGCAGCAGGTGCTTTGAGCGAGTGGACCGACGACAGCAATGGGAAGCGATCAACAATGTTGTGGGTTCTTATCGCTGTTGGCCTGACAGATCAATACTGAGCACATCTGTTGTTTTCCATGCTGTGGCTAACAAAGTTGCCACTCGTTTATCCATCCACCCATTTTCTTAGCCGTTTATCTTCACGAGAGTCGTGGGGAGTGCTGCAGCCTATCCCACCTGTCAATGGGCAGGAAGTGGGGTGCACCCTAAACTGGTTGCCAGCCAATCGCAGGGCACATGGAGATAAACAGCCGCACTCACAATCACACCGATGGGCAATTTAGCCATACTTTTAAATACAGTTGTGGTCATATGTTTGAATACCCAGGCAGAAATTGTAAAACATGTACAATTCATTAAAGAAAACATGAAGGGCCGGGCAAAACACATTTACTTTTAGTATAACGGGATTCAAATTAAACAGTCAAGCATTTCTGAAAAGCATTATCATTAAACAAAACATACCATAAAGAAATTCGTATAAAAAAAAACACATTTCACTAAATTTGGTATGTAAATTTATACAAATATGCAGTCATATGTACCCGCCCGTCATATTGGACTCAAAGCACCGTCTAAACCTTTTGACCTCTAGGTGGTGGTGGAATATTGGAATGAAAGTGTACAGCTTTGTATTACCACCAGATGGCGGCATACATTTACAAAATGTGAAAGTTATTTTTTTCCATTTCCCCATATACCTATGTATAAGGCGGACTTTTGACTTTTTTGGAGGAAATGGGGGAAAAAAATATGCATTATATACAAAAAATAATGGCATCTGTCCTTGACTGAAACACTTGCCTTGTGTGAAGCGTGTATGATTGTGTGGATGTGTATGAAAACTGAACTATGCACTTGTGCTTTCAAACTAACCCAAGTTAGCAAGTGCTAATGCTTTGGCTAACACTAATGTTTGTGCCAACACTCGAACATGGTTTACAAACTTTTAGATTAGACTTTCACGTTACACTGAATGAATGACTTTCACCAAAAGCAGACTATTAAATTTGACAGATTCATTTTTTTTCAAGCTATGTAGCACCCACCCCCACCCCACCCCACCCAGCGTTCCGTTGAATGCAAATGATTACGAACGCGGGCACGCATGTGTGGATGAAAGCCTCAGAGATCGGAATCATTTCGATGTTTTCACTGATCATCTCCTCTGTGATCACATTCCTGACTTTTTTTTTTTAATTCATGTGCGCATTTTTAATCAACAAAATTACTTGGAATGCAAAAACGTGACCATAAAAAAAACAAAAAAAAACTTGAAGAGGCACTAAAGTGGGGAAACACACGGGCGGCGCACCGAAACATACAAACAGATGCACGTACGGGCACACACACACACACACACACACACACACACACACACACACACACCACACACACACACACACACACACACACACACGAATGTATTCAGACAGACGGCAGCTATCTAAATGGAATAGCTTGCCAGGACTGATAGCATGAAATTGTGTTTCCAAATATAACACCGTGTCATTGGAGTGTGTGTGTGTGCGTGCGTGCGGGTGTGCATGTGTGCGTGCGTGCGTTAGTGTGATTGAGCCAGAGTACGAAGAGTGTGTTGTAATGATTTCAGATTGCATGTCCTCCCCCAGTCTGCCATGTGGGGGCGCTTTAGCGACATGCCCAAAAGTTCATCCGGCTTTGGACCCACGCACGCCTTCGCGCGCACAGGCCTGTCCTAATTAAAATAGTACCGCGTTCAAACAATGGCATGGCAAACATTTTGCGGAAGCACACACAAGGTCCCGTTTGAGTTGTGGGAGACGATTATTCTGATGATGATAACGACATTGATGACAACTGATTTTCAGAACAGGGTGGGGGTAACGTTAGTATACGTGATGTCACATAATTCAGAACAGAGTGAGGAGGAGAAGATTTGAAAAACTAGACCACTGGCTGACTGCAGTACAATGTGTAATAATGCAGTACTGCATCAGGGCCGTGCTGAGAACTTTGGAGGAGCGGGCGCTCAAAGTTACTCGTGGGGCACTTGGAACAAGAGTTGGAAAGGTCGACATATCATGGCTACGAAGCGATAAATGTTGACTGTAACGTTTTGCCGACTGTTATCGTTTGATATTTTAACTTGAAAGTCCCTTGACAAACGAATACTGTAACTAGAAGGGATGAACACAGAAAGAAAGAAAGAAAAAGTAAGAAAGAAAGAAAGAAAGAAAAAGAAAAAAAGAAAGAAGCCACATGTGAAACGGAGAGGATTGTGTCGACGTCAGCGGGGCGCGACGAGACAGGACGATAAGGAAGTGAGCTAGAAAGGTTGGGAAGCGAAATAAATATCCATCCATTTTCTTTTGCCGCTTATCCTCACGAGGGTCACGTGAGTGCTGGTGCCTATCCCAGCTGTCAACTGGCAGGAGGCGGGGTACACCCTGAACTGGTTGCCAGCCAATCGCAGGGCACATCGAGACAAACAGCCGCACTAACAATCATACCTCGGGGCAATTTAGAGTGTCCAATTATTATTGCATGTTTTTGGGATGTGGGAGGAAACTGGAGTGCGCAGAGAAAAGCCACACAGGCACGGGGAGAACATGCAAACTCCACATAGGCGGGTCCGGGATTGAACCCGGGTCCTCAGAACTGTGAGGCCAACGCTTTACCAGCTGACTCACCGTGCCGACGACTGAATTTATCAAGCTATTATTAAAGGAAAATGCATTAATGAAAATTAAGTTAAAATAAAATGAAGCTGAATCACAACTGGCCAGATAATTAATTGTCCAAAGATGACACAAAATGGAAAGGAAGTGAAAAGGAAACCACTTTTTAAACGCAAATTAAGATTTCAAGTCCTCGAGATTTTTCGTCAAACTCGACTACTTTGTGATTTATTCTGTCAAGAAAACAAGACATCCGTGTACTTCAACTTTTGCAAACGTGATCGACATTATTAGCTATTTTCTGACATGTTGGGAACCAAACACTAACTTACCAATTTCCAACAAGTACCTGATCTGCCTAATCTAAAATCCCAAGGCCTACTAAAACCTCCAAACCATATTCTCAACTCATGAAGCTACGATCCATAATTTTCCAAGCATTGTTCTATAATTATGGCGGCACGATTATTCACAGTTTTGAGGACCCAGGTTTAACCCCGGCCCTGCCTGTGTGGAGTTTGCATGTTCTCCCCGTGCCTGTGTGCGTTTCTTCTGGGCACTCCGGTTTCCTCCCACATCCCCAAAAACATGCGACATTAATTGGACACTCTAAATTTCCTATAAGTGTGATTGTGAGCGTGACTGTTTGTCTCCATGTGCCCTGCGATTGGCTGGCGACCAGTTCAGGGTGTACCCCGCCTCCTGCCCCTTGAAAGCTGGGATTGGCTCCAACACTCCCCGCAACCCTTGTGAGGATTTGTGGCTAAGAAAATAGATGGATGGATGTTCCAGAGTTCTGATTTGGCTCAATGACAAAGTTTATCAACGTGTGAACTTTTAATTTGGAAGATTCTCAACGGAGTGGAGTGCACCACCAGTCTCCCACTCACTCCGTATTACCCCTCCTAACGTGAACATAACCTTTTATTTTGTCATATAAACATGTAACAACATTTTTCTTTCCTTGGCAAACGGTGCAACTTGGAAATGCGAGTCATAGGATGTTCAAATGACAGTTTTAATGCTTGTAAAATTGTTTTTGTCCGTATGACTGAAGGGTAGCAGGTGAAATATTCAGCGGTGTGGTGTGTCAGCAAGAAAACACTTGCTGTGTTATGGGGCTTTTGATTCAGGTGAAACCCGTGGAACCTTTGTCTGATAAACACAAATCTCCACTCGGAGAGACCCGCCACAGATCATGACAAACGGAAAAAAAATCCGGACTTTCAAATAGCTCTGAACTGAATAAGAGTTTTACCGCACTTCTGAGGCCGTCCAAGAGACTTACATAGAATTTAATTCGTCTGCAGCTGTTTTCAAACCTTCAAGTTGCTTGATAATCACTCACAAGAGGACAAACCTATTTTTTAACATGAAAAAAAAAATTCTCTGAATTAGCTGGGAGTCTGGTTATTTGGATTCAACAGTGAACGGTCAAATTTACGCCGAAACGACAAACTTGTAATAATTTGCTGCCACTCATTGGCCGAGCTGGTCTGTCATCGCTGTGAAGTATCTTACTTCCTGAATAAGGAAACTCAGCCACTCAGGTGAAACTACAGTGAAGAAAATAAGTATTTGAACACCCTGCTATATTGCAAGTTCTCCCACTTAGAAATCATGGAGGGGTCTGAAATTTTCATCATATGTGCATGTCCGCTGTGAGAGAGATCATCTAAAAAGAAAAATCCAAAAATCACAATGTAGGATTTTTTAATGATTTATTTGTGTGATACATCTGCAAATAAGTATTTGAACACCTGAGAAAACCAATGCTAATATTTAATACAGTAGCCTGTGTTTCCAATTACAGAGGTCAAATATTTCCTGTAGTTGTTCACCAGGTTTGCAAACACTGCAGGAGGGATTTTGGCCCACTCATCCACACAGATCTTCTCTGGGTTGTCGCTGAGAAACACAGAGTTTGACCTCCCGCCAAAGATTTTCTACTGGGTTTAGGCCTAGAGACTGGCTAGGCCACGCCAGAACCTTGATACGCTTCTTATGGAGCCACTCCTTGGTTTTCCTGGCTGTGTGCTTCGGGTCATTGTCATGTTGAAAGAGCCACGACCCATCTTCAATGCTCTGACTGAGGGAAAGAGGTTGTTCCCAAAAATCTCTCAATACACGGCCGCGGTCATCCTCTTCTTATTACAGTGCATTTGTCCTGTCCCATGTGAAGAAATACACACCCAAAGCATGATGCTACCACCCTCATGCCTCGCAGTAGGGATGGTGTTCTTGGGATGGAATTCATCATTCATCTTCCTCCAAACACAATTAGTGGAAATATGACCATAATGGTCCATTTTGGTCTCATCTGCCCACAAAACTTTCTCCCATGACTCCTCTGTATCAAACTTATGATGGGCCTTGACATGTGCTGGTTTAAGCAGGGGAACCTTTCGTGCCATGCATGACTTCAAACCATGACGTCTTAGTGTATTACCAACAGTCACCTTGGAAACGGTGGTCCCGGCTCTTTTCAGGTCATTGACCAAGTACTGTCGTGTAGTTCTGGGCTGATTCCTCACTTTTCTAAGGATCATTGAGACCCAGAAGGTGATATCTTGAGTGCGGCTCCACTCTGATTGAGATTGACCGTCATGTTTAGCTTCTTCCATTTTCTTACGATTGCTCCAACAGTGGACTTTTTTTTCACCAAGCTGCGTGGCAAATTCTCTGTAGCCCTTTCCAGCCGTGTGGAGTTGTACAATTTTGTCTCTGGTGTCTTTGGACAGCTCGTTGGTCTTGGCCATGTTACAAGTTTGAGTTTTACCGATTGTATGGGGTGGACAGGTGTCTTCATGCAGCTGACGACCTGAGGATAATACATGGAGTGGACGTGGACTTTTAAAGGTGGACTAACAGGTCTTTAAGTGTCAGAATTTTAGCTGATAGACAGGTGTTCAAATTCTTCTTTACAGCTGTATCACAAAAATAAACGTTTAAAAACAAATCATACATTGTGATTTCTGGATTTTTCTTTATAGATAGATCTCTCGCACAGTGGACATGCACCCACGATGAAAATTTCAGACCCCTCCATGATTTCTAAGTGGGAGAACTTGCAATATAGCAGGGTGTTCAAATATTGATTTTCTTCACTTTATTTTGATGGTAGACAATAACGATGATATTCGTGGAAGGACAACGTTATGTTTAAGGTTGAAGATGTGTAAACATGACATTTAAGATTTTAACTCATTTTGACGGCCCCACAGTTCAATTACAAAATGAAGCCCGCAGTACAATGAACATACTAAGTTTGGTTCTGAGGCTGTGTCTGCCTCTAACCACTTCTGCGTCTTCATATTTCATTCCAACTGCCCCCCTCCACCATCAACCCCCCCGCCCCTCTCTTTTCGCACTTGCCACCCACCTTCCCTCCTTTTTATTCACTCATTCTCCAATCACTGTGAAATTGCAAGGCGGCTGGTCAGGGTCTTTTTCTGACAGAGAAATTTGGGAGAGATCAGAATCACACATTCCTGCGTTCTTTTCCCAATTTAAGTGATTTTTGCCGCTTCACAGGCGCACGGACGCACACACACACACACACACACACACACACACACACACACACACACACACACACACATTCTTGCCGTTTCCTCCATTCCTATAATGGATATTCAGATTTGAGTTTTGTCTTTCATTATTTATACATTTATCCCAGTATGCATGTAGATTCACAGGAAGCATGAATACCATACAAGATGTGTCAGAAAGGTACTGTGTCTTAAATACCATTACTTAAGATACCATACTTTACAAACTACTTCATTGCTACTGTTCTGGAATACATAACAGGGCTCTCGACTCTGTGCAGCCATTGGGCTTTTTTTTTTCCCTTTTGAAAATTCTTTTATATACTGCACAGGTGGTCAAGCAATGAGCAGACTCAATGATGATGAGACCAATGAGACCAGACTTCCTAGTGCTAAAGACCTGAATCACCAAATGCCAGAATCGTCAGTTTTTGCAGGAGACTGAACTACCCAATCAAAATGGGAAATGAGATGAAAGCTGTAGTGTAATACAATTCCTGAACCTGCGGCAGTCTTGACAAAAGTATCTCCCAAACATGAAATTAAGACACTTGGGACCTCTTTTATACTGGGCAAAAAAAAATCTTACTTTATGTAGTAATTTGAACTTTAACGTAACTATTGTACATAGAAAGCACAGTACGTAATGGTACCGTAATTTCCGGCCAACAAGCCGCGACTTTTTTTCCACACGCTTTCATCACTGCTTTTTATGCGGTGATACAGCTAATTTGTGCATTTTTTTCTAACGGCCACAAGGAGGCACTCAAGCAGAAAACGTAAAACTGAGACCGGTGGAATATATGTGCCGAGGAAGTGACCTTTATCGGTCCGGCCCCGTTAGCGCTGCGCTAGCGTGTTACTGCCATGTCTTAGTGATTTTTACTAGAATGTTTTTTTTTTTTTAACTGGCCCTGTTAGTTCTGTGCTAGCATTGGTGCTGTGCTAGCATGTTGCTACGGTGTTACTGCCGTGTCTCACTGATATCTACCGGTAAGTTTTATTTTAACTGGCCCTGTTAGTGTTAGTACTAGCACAGCGCAAGCGTTAGCAGTCGCGTTAAACTCTATGTACAGTCTTTCTTTAAAAATATATCGTGTTTCAATGTGGGCACTTGCGGCTTTTACACAGCTGCGGCGTACATATGTACCAAATATTTTTTCCTTGTCAAATGGACTCGGTGAGGCTTGTAAACGGGTGCGCTCTGTAGGACGTGAATTACCGTATTTATGGTACTGTGCAAAAGTCTTGGGCCTTGATTAGCTTTGTTTTCATGAGCCTTTTCAGAGTACTCAATATGACTTGTAAAACATGAAATAATAGCACACAGAAGGTTTATACAAACTTTGTAGATGAATGGAGCGGGGATGAACAACCAATTAATTCTCAACAACCAATCATATTTCATCACATCCTTTTTGGTAATGATCTGGATCAGGATGCATTATTACGGTCTTTTTACTAGGAGAGTCATTAGGATATCATTATGATAGCATTGGAGCTGTCCAACCCCCAGAATCATATCGCAACTTCCCGTCTGTTCCCCATCCTCCATTAGGCAGGAAGTAGCCGAACAAAGTACCAAACAGATGGACAAACAGACCCAAATGAAAAACACAAAGAATTGTTTTCACAGTTATTAATAGTTCATCCGTGGTGGTGGTCTGGGCTCTAATTAGCGGCATTTTTTTGTTTTTAGGATCATTATGGCGGAAACAGCAAATGTAGTACTTTGACTCGATAACTGTATATACAGTATATACAGGTCGGTATGTATAATGGTTACAGTAACTCACGAAATGGTCAAAATGTTAGAATCTGCGCTTAGTACAAGAAAAAAGGAGATACTATTGGTAAATAACTAACATTAATATGGAATCTCATTATGCTTTCAACGTATTTCTGTGGCCGATGCGTGAGGCTCACCATTGTGCTTGCCTTTCCTACCCAGAACTCTTGGAGATGATGATTTGTTTGTTTTCTGGAAACAACGCCGCTCCACATTCGTGTCAACACGTCGCACGGCCAAATGGAGCCGTCTGTCTTTTACAAGAAGCAATTTTCTTGTTGCACGAACCTTCTTGGGAAGTTGATGGCGTGAAGCTAGTACACCGGGTCACCCTTCCGTGCGCCGCATTTACTCCTTGACTCTACGCTGCTGGGCCGCAGAGAATGAGGCCCGCCCTCCTCGGGTTCAGCGGCGCATTCAGAAGAAGAATTATAATTACCTCCTTCAAATTCAACTCTTCACCTTGCTTCGTCGTTCCATCTGCGGCGAGCGTCACAAAGGTGAGTCACGGCCGTCCATTGACTGTTAGCATCCTCGCTGTCGAACATATTACCCTGGTAACGCTTTTATTATTTAAACTTAGAAGAGGAAAATGACAGGAGCACAATTCCAGCCCCGCTGCAAAATGCAAAATTCCACGAGTAATTGCACTAAAAGCACTCCTTCTGTATTAGCCTTCCATGGCTTTGGCCTGTCCTTCTCACTTCAACATAGTCCCTTGGCGGCAAGATGCCGCAAGATGTGCCAAAATTTATTCTAAAGGCGACTCGGAGCCAGTGTAAAAGCTTTAGAATTGGAGTAATACGCTTTGACCTCTTTGTTGCGGTCAGAACTTGAGTTGCACCATTCTGAATGAGCTGCAGCCGTCTCAG